>NC_134189.1:26955461-27305330 GCF_964188355.1 Buteo buteo | reverse complement strand
GAAGCTCCAATTCTACTCAGTTCTGCACTCAGCTTTAGGAAATCAAAGAATTATAGAAATAAGTCCACTCTAATCAACAAATGGTTTAGAAAATGCATCCTCCTTCCTTCTTACCTTATACATAATCTGAAGGCACCTGAATATCTGAACATAGGATCATAGAATAGTTTGGGTTGGAAGGGACCTTTAAAGGCCATCTAGTCCAACCCTCCTGCAATGAGCAGGGACATCTTCAACATCTTCTAGCAAATGTGGAAAAAATGTTCTTCATTTGGCTCTGATGCGTAGTTCCTATAGCAGAGCTGAAGAAGCCCTCGAGCTTGTCCTATAGAGAGGGTATATCTAATGCTAGCCTCGAGATGGACTAAAAAATGCAGTATAAAGGTTCACTATCCAAGCAAATACCCTGGCAGAGCTTTGTCACTACTGGGTGACAAGACTGCGACTCACACTACAGCTTAGCCACAGGAATCTGAGCAAGCCCACCATTAGCACAACACAGGCACACAAAACACAGCAGAGCTTGGAGTTCCAACAGCAAATAGGAAGCTCAGATACTTCTCCACAGGAACAGGTGGAAAGGTGAGGATGGGGAGAGAACCTGCCACCATCCCTCCACCACTCAGGGGATGGGACCAGGAGGTGTTTGGGAAAGGAAGGAGGCAGCAACGTGCTGTTGGGGAAAATTGGTACTTGTTCTTAGGAACAAAGGGGATCTGGGAAGAAAATGTGACCTCAAGGGGCACATCGGAAACTTGGTGCCTCCTTACCACCTCTTTCTCGTGGCTGGGGCTTAAAGTCACAAATCTGGCTCAAAACTCTGTTATAGTAGGTGTAATAAAAATGTAACAACCATCTAAGCCCTGCTCAGTTGATATAAAAATACCACCTTGATATCGATTTTAATTTCAGTGAAAACAATGCTGGTTGTTAATATATTTTAGCAGTCCTCAGTAAGGTTGAAGCCCAGACTTCAGAGACAAAAGTGAAGGTATAATGGAGTGAAACAGCTTGGACTGTTACCTTTGTTACAATTCAAAAGTGAACAGAAAACACTAATGTGGAAACTATAGGTTTAAAACTATTCCCTCCAGAATGGTTATGTACCATCAGCAGCAGAGGCAAATATTTTTTTAACATATACATGTGAAGATCTTGAAAATAAAATAATCATAGCAAGGTATCCTAGGACACCAAGGACAAAATACTGTGATGAAATCTGCAGCTGAACAAGAATAATTTGCTCTGCCAAGCCAGCCAGAGAAGTTAATCTAATTTACCATTTAAAACAAAATTCAATCTCATGTATATTGACATTATATTTGTCTTTTATCACACGGACAATTGTGTATATTGACGCTACATTTATCTCTTATCACGCAGACAATTGATACACAGTGGATACAAGGTATTTGTATATCTATATATGTCTATACACATTTGCACACAGGTACATAAATACCTATACACTCACACATATATGCACACACCCCCATGCTTAAATGTAAGGTCTACTACTAAGTTTTGCTTTAGTCACTCAAATCTGGCTTCTAAACACATGCACACAACTGAGTTGAATCAGCTCCCCAAGGAGCAGAGGCTTGGCGAGCAGCTTCCTTAGTTCGTTACAATCACCGCTCCCAATCTCTTGTTAAAGAGAAACTCTATCACCAGGATTCTTTAGAAACCTGAGGCCAACATCTCTTCATTTAAACTGGCATCACTTTGCTGAAGTCAAAGGTGTAACTGAGAGGGCAGTGTTTATAGGAAGACTGCTTAAAACCAGCAATTTCTAATGTGGGGGGTTTTTTTTAAAGCCTTGGTAAGTTTTCAGTTTCCACCAGATCTCTGTCAGCACTAACCACTCTTACACCAACGGATTCAATATTAATTAAACAAACTTCTTTCTCCCTAGCGTAAAAACACAGGGACTAAAAATAAACCTGTTACAAAATATGCATTTTGTTTATATATATTTACACAGACCTCAGATCTGAATATATGCAGTACCAGAAGGATAAAGCCATCTGATGCAGAAGATCAGTAAAGCAATCTGTAGGCTCTAGAGGGGCTAGAAAAGAAACATTTGTGTGGTGGCAAACAACATTATGCAAGACATGCGTGTGCTTTAGTTTGTGATGGAGAAATAGTTGCATAAGTTGTGTATCTGGAATGACTAGCAACGATCTTGTTCATCCCTGCACACAAAGGAACAAAGTATCATCTTTCCTCTATGTATTTATTTCAAAGCTCAGGGCTATGTCCTCCTTACTTCGGGATTTAACTGTTTGGGCTTTTTTTCCCCCCCTTTTCTTTTTTTCCTTTTTTTTTTTTTTTTTTAAATGCATCTCTGGAGTTTGATTTTGGAAGCAGCAAGTTCGCCCTTATTTTCCATGATCTGCCTCTTGCAGCCCTGCCCCTTTTGCATGCTCGATGCACATGATGTGTCAGCAAAGTGAATATGTTTGGTGGGGTTTTTTTCCCCCTCACTGAGGAGGAATGCGGTGAGGGAGGAAGAAAGGTGGAAAAGCTTTTCTCCCCCCCCTTTTGTAAAGCCTGCTGGGAAATGTAGTCCAGCTGCAGCTGCCTTGGAACAAAAGAGAGCAGGGGCTGCGTGGGGAGGGTCTCGCTGCTGTCCCCCCCGCAGGGTATCCACGCAGGACAGCTCGCCAAGGGCAGCGTGGCAAAGGGGGCGAGTGGGAAGGAAGAGAGGGGCCCGCAGGAGAGCTCGCTCCCTCAAAGCACCTTGGCTTCATTGTTCTTGGGGTTCGGCCAACTTCGTGGAAAAGCCTCGGCCGCCCACGCGAACTGCTGTGGGGTGCTAGAACGGGGACGGGGATAGGACCTGCCGCCCGGCTCGGTGTGCTAGGGCTTCAGCAAGGGGAATGGCTGCTCCTGGTCCTAGGGCTGCAAACCCGAAAACTTTCGGCCTGCTTTTTGTCTGTATAGAAGAGGTATTTCGTTTAAACAGGAGCAGGAAAAATTCTCCCTTGGATCTGATTTCATTTTTGTGCCTTGAAGTTGAACTTTGCGTCTCAGCAGGACAACGCAACGTTCTTCTCAGCTTTTAACACGTTCATTTAAATATTTCTAAATGTAAAATTGTTATCGTTGGTATTTTTAACCCACACCCAGTTGCACAATTACCCCCTACACCACTACTACCACTCATCATCTCTTTATTTCTGTATTTATTTTCTAGCTAGGAAAAAAAAAAAAGTGAAGTAATTTCTTCCTTTCAGCCTCCTGGGCAAGCAGTTGTGGGGGTAGAAAATGCAAATTATTGGAAGCCCTCTGGGATTTCTTTTTTTTTTTTTTTTTTTTTTAAAGAAATCAGGTGCTCGGCCTCGTGCTTTTAAAGGAGAGGGACATTGGCTCTCAACAACGCAAAGGCTTTTTGCGAATGAGTAGCCAGGAGTTTTCCTAGCGATTCTTTCCCGGCGATTGCAGCACACGCGAGGCAATAGCCCGGATCTCTTTCTCTCGCTCTCTCCTTTGCCTCGGTAATTACTTTAAGTTTGAGCTCCCCCTCCCCCCGCCGTTAACCTTGGATCCATAGTTTCTGCTGCTGACTCTCTGCTCCTTCCCTCCAGTACATCAGCTGTTACTTTTCATTTCATGGCTCACTGGTGAAACTCTTGAACTCTTTTTTCTCTTTACATGTCCAACCTGGTTTCTTTCCCAGCTGCTTTTGACTTTTCTCAAGGTCTCGTCTTTTATCACACTAAAGCCGCTGGGTGCGTGTGTTTTAGCGGGGCGAGAGGAGGAGGAGGAGGAGGAGGAAGGACAGCCAGCCGGGGATGCCAGCTCCGCTGGGCAGCAGGGAGAGCGGCCGGGGGAAGGCGAAGGATGCTCCGGCCTCTCCTCCTCGTCTTGCTCAGGGAGGTGGGAGATGAGGGGGGGCACGGCCACAGCTCTGCTCTTTGCCGGGTCTGAGGGTACCGCTCTGGCCATAAAGGTGGGAGCTGCCAGGGGCTTGCTTGGGTTTTTCTTTTTTTTTTTTTCCTCATCTTTTAATAACCGAAGCAGGAACCGGCAGAGACTACATGAAAGGAATGATCAGCAGGCACTCATCGTCACCGTGTCGGCTGGGGGAAGGGAGACACATCCGACTGATTTAGCGACCGGCTGGGGAAAACAGGCTTTGACTGGGGAAAGGGGCTCTTTGGGGGGAAGGGAGGGAGAGGAAGGGCTGAGGAAGGAGCAGGCAGCCCTGGGAAAGCAGCTCTGCCCTGCGCTCCCTGAGCCGGGGCTGCACAAGCATCCCCGAAGCAGTTCTGCCTCTCGGCCACCGCCTGGGGGGAACCGGGAGGCCACAGAGGTTCTGGATCTCCAGCCCAGAAGAAACCACGAGGACTCCCACCGACTTTGCCATCAGACAGAGCCCCCGAGAGCACCAGCGAGCAGGGTGGGCGCGTGGGTACCACCTCCCATTCCCATTGCAGAGCTGTGCCGATTTTTACGTGAACTACAAACCCTGCAGTCAAAAATGAGATTAAGATTAGGATTACTCCATTTCCCACACACACTCTGAAAGCCACTGCTGCCGTTTTTAATACGTACTTAGATGCTTTTTTGTTTTGTTTTTTTTGTTAAACAGTATCCCTGGCTTTTCTTCTTTTTCCCAGCCAGCTTCAGTGACTCAGTGTTGTTTAGAAATGCAAGCCGAAGCCGTGACCTGTCTGCGGAGTACAGGGAAATGGCAGGGACCACGCTGCCCCAAACCACAGACTTCGGTCAGGGGAAGCATTGAACACGCAACTGGGAAATTAATGATCTCCTTATGGGGCAAAAGCCATATTGCAGTGGGGGAATAGAGCAGGAACGGAGGGTCATTGCAGCAGGATTGGGGGAGAGGGTGGGTCACAAATCCATAGGGAAATGGACTTCAGTACTTCTACCATCCAGAGTTTGCTGAGAGACTTTAGATGTCTGCCTCAAGGGGATACTTCCAAACCTAAAGTCCCAAGGGTCCTTAATGCTGCCTGAGACATCCCAGGCTCAGATGAGGATGGGATTTAAAAACTCCCTTTCTCCTCAGATCTTCCTGTTAACCTTAAGCAGATTCTGCTTCGCTTGCTGACTTTGGCTGATTTTATTCAGAGGCTCCCTAGCTCTTCCAGTCCAGGTTGCATTTGTAACCCAGCATTGCACCTAAAAACCTGCAAGTTCCGCTCTCTAGCTGGGCCCATAGGAACCAGGTACGGCAGCACTTCCCACTGGAGAGCCACCTCCACCGCAGCAGCACTTTAGCTGGGAGTGCCGTGCTCCGCTTTCGCTCCTGCTTCCATTCACACACTCGTGTTCCCCACCACCGCCTTCCCTGCCGCAGCACTTCGAGCTGTGAGGTTAGCCAGTTCAGAGAGCTGATCCAGCCTCTGCAAAATAAACTGCTTTGCTAAACAGATCTCTTCCCCCTCCCCCCCCCCCACATTCTCATCCCTTTAAAGGGCCTAACATTAACACTAGCCACAGAAAGGTGGTCATCTGGGGAGTCACCGACTACAGGAAGAAATTACCAGTTACATTGAAGACAACAGTTCCCTTGCTAGCGTTAAAGGAATTTCAATCTCTCTCCTTGTTTGTTCCTTTTATCCAGATGTGTAAAGTAGCACATTTCCACATACCAAGGTGCTGCTAAGTGTAATGTGTATTAGCAACCTACAGTAGTACTTCATTATACCTTATTCTAATTCTGTACCACCCTTAAGATACAGCTGTACTTTGGTGACAAAAATAAGAATTTCTGAACACAGTGTTCAGTACACACAGCTACAGCTTTCCAAATAGTGACAGCAAGTGCAACCTTTTAGCAGAAATAAATGATAAGAAAAACAGACTTCTCATGATTATAACTTAGAGTTAAGAAAAAACTAGCAAGCTTGAATCCGCTTGTCAGGTGGGTCCAATAAAGAGTCTCTGACATTTTTAAAAGGGGCAGAAAACCATCTTTCAACTAGTAGACCAGCCCTCTGCATGCTGTGGAAATAAGTGTGTGTATGATAGATCTAATAATAGGTAGCTGTCATGGTGATGGGTGCCCAGAATAACTAGTATACCCCCTCTGCCTCACTCTCTGCTTTCCTCTCCATCTCCCACTTAGTTAGCAGACATGTCCCCCCAACCTCTCCTCATCGAACTCTGCGGAGACCCTGGACTACCTCATCTGGCCCTATTTGCACAACTGGATCCTAAAGGGTGGCATCCTGGCAGCGAGCCTAGACTACCAAAATAAATTGGGCACAGGCTGTCTGTACAGAGACAGATCACGCTGGCACAGGAGCCGAAGAAAGTCACAGAGCTGCTCCGCTTGAAGAACACTCAGTGGATGCAAAATTGGAGACCAGGTCAGGCTGACCAGCCCAGCCTCTCACTGGTGTTAGAGCAAAAGAAGGAACATGTGCTGTGGAAATAGGGGTGGGGAAACAAAAGAGAAGAGCGTTAGGTTTCCTCTAGCAATCCTAAGGAAATGTCTTCCCTGTGCAAAGACAAACTTCAGTGTAATCTTTGCATTTTCCTGCAAAATCACCCGACTCCTCTCTCTCTCTCTCTTTTAAGGACATCAGTATTTTTCAGTCATAAAAGAGTCTTTGTAATGTACTTATTTTGTGAGGCCTTTTGTTACCTCCATATAATTCTCCCAGACAATTATTATCACAGCCATTGTTACACAATCCAGTTAAAGTAGTTCTTCTGCGCCTCCGTCTCTTTCTCTTGCTACAAAATGAAATGTTTGAATGAAGACTTACATTCCTCAAGATAATGAACTCTCCAAAAAGAAGGTAATGGAAAGTACATATTAATTAACAACACTAAATTGTGGGATGGTATTTATATCACATTGAGAGATTAGGAATAGAGGAAAAAAGAGTTTAGTTTGTTTTCTCTGGCACAGGCCATCTTATTTAAAAAAAAAACAAAAACAAAAAACCAAACCAAAACAAAACCAAAAAACCCCAACCACCCAAACCAGGAATACACAAACCTTTTCTCCTATTCAGCTTCTCTGCAGAAATGAGTAAGTGTACTCGTTTCCTGTCAGTTGATGACTCCCTAGAGGATGCTGCATCACTGACCACCGACAAGTGAGAAAATTTCAAATCCTCTCCTAGAAGTATCATAATATCCTACCAAGGACATTTTACTTTGCTTTCTGCATCACTGGAATAGGCAGGAGAATTACAAAAGCTTCAGTGCATCCAGGTTTGAGGCAAGACTGTCCCTTGTGGGGGACAGAAGGTATGCGCTCCTTCTGTGTTTGGGTACCACTCCACGCAAAGAGTGGTCCAAGACTGGGTCCAGGAGCAGCCCAGTACAACCAGGTGCAAGCACCAGCCTTTTCAAATCACATTAATTATATATCTCTACCATTTTCACTCCACATTTTCTAGGTGTCCCAGAAAGTCAGCTGCACCACTGCTGGCAAAACCTCTTCCTCTCCCTGCGAGAGGACCAGTCCCTCCGAGAAGCACGTGAAGGGCATTTCAGGCTCTAGTCCAAAAGACACTGCAGTCAGTACAACTGTTAACTTCCAGAAGTTTAGACAGATCAGTGCTCAAAAGCTTTGTCCGCACCATGGAGCATTTTTTCATACTGCTCTGCTAGCATAATCATATTCTTGTGCTCCCTCCAGCAGATAGAGCATCCTGCCAAGAGAAAGAGTAGCTGCAGCCACGCCGGTAGCTTTGTCAGGACCGTGGCGTCAGCACCCCCCAGCACGCAAAGCAGTGTAACCTAAGTGTGAATTAATTCACATTTACAATTATTAAATTGAAAAACTTCCAGGGGTTGTCTTTCAGAACCTGGAGCTGCTGTGTTTAGGCCATTTCAGTGTTTCGGTTTCAGCTTCCACGAGCTCTTACCAGCCATCTTGACCTACGGGCTTTTTAAACACGGAGAACTTCATGACTAAAGGTGTCTCAGTTTGGGACACACCTTCAGGTGGTTTTTTTTATTCAAGTTTGGCTTTTTTCACTAAGTTCTAAGCAAGCAACTATGTTAAAACTTAACTCTAGCAAGAAAAGACTTTAAACTCAGCATTTCTGAGCCAGGAAATTTTTCAAAATTTGAGGGAACACTCTGTGCCAAAAACCTCCCTGTTTTTTCAATTATACCAATTATTCTGAACCAAGATTCCGTTTATATTCTCATACCATGCAACAATGGTGTAGCTGTAATATGCACAGAAGCCATCTTCTCCCTGTTCACAAACCAGGTAACTATTTGTGGCTATATGTTAAAAACTGACATGGTTTCAACCTGGCGTAAACTCTACTTGAAGCCTTGCTTGAGCAGCAGGAAGCAGATACTACTTTTCATTACACCAGGCAAGTTCTGTGATGTGTCTCCAGATTCAATCCAGCAGGAAAGCAAGACTCTAGTTTGTTTGAATGCCATAATTACAGTCTTTCTGACTGAGGATGATCCTGATGAGTGTGGCTGCTATAGACATCAATCCAAATATAGACATGCTCCGAGTCACTGTATGGCAGATGTCAATTTGCTATTTAAACCTGCTCTCCGTGTGACTTGCAAAGAAGAAAGAAATGATCAGAGGAAAAGGGAGACTCCAAGATCTTACCCATTTAATCACATGCAAAGTTAAATCTCCTTGCAAAATTTGCTAAAAATCAGTAACAGTTTAACAGCACAGGGAATGCACATCTGAAGACCAGAGTGGAATTACGACTTTGATTGTGTCACCTTAATCTTAAAGTATATTTGCACCTCAAATAAAAGGGGAACAGGATCACGTGCAGCTCTGTCTACCTGGTGTTTGTGTGGACCAGCTGACAGCTAGTGCCACTTAAAAGAAGAGCTATCTTGCTCCTGTGGCATGACAGCGTGGTTCAAATAGAGCAGAGACAGCGGAGATCATGCACCATAGTATTAGGGCAGATGTGAAAGTAAGGATAGAAAGTTTCCATTTTTACCCCTATCATCTCCAAAATACATTGCAGCACATCGACTTGAATTAAAAATAAGTCTAATAATAAATAAGCAGTAGGTTAAATACTGAAGAAAAGAGACCCTAATTCTGATGTAATATGGTAGAATATACCAGTGATTTTTAATCTACATGCCTTTTAACCTGAATTCCCCCAAACAAGGTCTCTTACTAGAGACAGTAAGTAAAATAGATACTAAGGCAAATAGTAAAAGCCTGTTATTGAACATCAATTTTTTTTTTTTTGCTGCTAGGAAATACTGCCCTGAAGCAAATGCCCTCTGTAAAAGACATCCTATCTGCAGGTCAGTTTTAGGAAAAAAAACCATGGCTTTGCTGTAGGGAGGCAAATTTTGCACTGTCTTATATTTCATTCAAATATATTAATCCCAAAAGGGGCACTAGTCCGGCAGAATTTTCTGGAGTGATGGATCCCAAAACAGACTTGGCAAAAAGGAGCAGAAAAGAGGATGGTATGGGAAACCCTGTATCTCTGTAGTGAGAGCTGTGACCGCTTATTTGAGACAGCATGGGTAACAGTAGCAACAAAATGATGGAGATGAAGCTGTAATTCCTCCCTGCAAGAGACCCGTGTATCTGCAGTGCCCGGGAAGATGAGCGCGCAGCTGAGATAGTGCCTACCCTGGTGTCCTCTTAGTGGGCCAAGGAAACATGCCTGAGAGCAACAGCCACCCACCCAGGTATCTCTGTGGACAGCCTATTCCCCTTTTTCATACAAATAATCCATTGGCTCATGGAGTAACCAAAAGGGTTTCATCAGTGACGTGTGATTCCACCTGACAGTGTTGAAAATGTTAAAAGAAAACCAAAACTTCTGCTTGTTATTTGTTCCCCATAGTAAAAAAAGTGTGGTGGCATCATGGAAGTTATTTTAGGTTTACGTCCGACAGGAATTCAGTCAGAATCTGTCCCATCCTATCAGCTAACCTAATAAGCTACAGACAGTGTTGACATTTGTACTGCTTATTCTTTATAATTAATTTTTTTATTAAGTTACCAGCCAGTAAAACAGTTCCTCCATTGAAGAAATTGCCCAAAATTGTTTTCACTCATGACTCCACTTAAACTTATTTTCCAGCACTGATATAAAGTTACTATTTTCATTTAGATATAAAGTATTTTCACTACTTCTGTGTAGTGTTATAACCTTAACAGTTTTCCTTGTATTCTAATGCATCATTAGATGCATTGCTGTTGTATGAATGCTGAAGCAAGAAACACTTCTCTATGTACTTGACTCAGCTTTATTTCAAAGACTTCATCTGTTTTCCCTGACATAGCTTGGAACTGCAATTTTTAACAGGAGACCAGCTTTGGCTTGTTATTTGACATACCTTAAATGTTAATATATGCTAGCAGAAAATATATGTTCTTTTTCCTTAAATGAAATTTTGCCTGTGAGCCTCTAAGTTATGTCACTAGTGGGAATCAACACCCCAGACTTACAGCTTACTTAAACATGGAAGTTCAATTACGTTAATTTAAAAACCAAATTATGCAAATATAATCACAAACAACTAAGTGAAAATATCTTAAGATTTTACCAGAAGAGTAAATAGGATAAGCTCATTTTACTTTGCATTTGAAACAGGAAAATATACATGGTCAATTATCACATCTCAACTGAGAGGTGGTAACTTTCTAAAGCACTGGAATTCAATTGTTGAGGACCATCTGACCACATCAAACTGATTTTTTTTTTTTTTTTTTTTTAGCATGATATATGGAAAGAAAATCAGGTAAAAACTTGCTTTGTGTTCCCCCAAATGGACGCTTTTATTCATCAAACCATGTCTCCAGAAACAAAAACCCAAACTGCACAGAACTGAAAACTATATTTTGGGTGCCAAACTAAATATTTAGCTCAACCTGAAATATTTTGTTTTCCTGTCCTGTTCATCTTTAAAAATGCACTTAACAGCACTTCAAAAACGAAGCATTACTTCTAAACACAAGACAGTCACTTTGGTAGTTAAAAAGATCCAGATTTTCCTACTTTTTCAGCCCAAACCCCACTTTTCAATGAGTAAACTCTGTGTTTGAAAATTTTACTAGTTCTACCACTGAGAGACCTTCTATAAAATACCATTTTTCTATGCAAACACTTTACCTCATTTCTAATCAAAGGAACACTGGCCTGAGCTGTCAGTCAAACTTAAAAGGGCCATTTGTGATAATATTAGAGAGACCGCATGGGAAGATTTTGTCATTCTAGTAACAAAGGCCTCGAAGCATGACTTTGCCTTAAGAATGGGTACTTTTAGGATTGAATTTGGGATACACAGTCTCTCAGATGCATTTATCAGAAAGGCTTTGTTTCAGGTAGCATAATCTTGATCTCCGTTTCTGTAACTAAACAGATATTATAAGGCCTGCCAACAATTTTTGCTATTTGCTTGTCTACTTTCTCAAAGGTATTTTTGTAGGGCTTTCAGTAGAGAAAAGCTAAGGAAGGTTTAAAAGCATTGACGCTGAGCACACTGGTCATTATTCCTAAATTGCTTACACAGTTATTTAAGTGCTAAATGTCAACTGTCAACATGAAAATTGCCTAAACAGATTTACAAATTAGTGTTTTTACAATTTACAATTTACTAAATTTACAATTTAGTGTTTACAAACTTGACTTGCTCCATAATCTCCATACCCAATTTTTGCTGGGATGGTTTTCAGACAGACCATAGGGGAGTGGCAGAAAAAAGGAGAGGTTGGAAGGGAGATTAGTAAAATTGCAAAGAGCCATTATCTAGCCTGTATGTCTCATAGGCTGCTCTTCCCTCGACGCTGTGGTAAACCCATGAATAAACAGGCCACAGTCAGCAGCGGTGGGGAGAGAAGAACATTTCCCACAGCCTGGAGATGGCAAGTCTCTTCCCAGGTGTCCGCAAGTCTGGAACGGGGCATTCCTAAAGTACCTGTCAGGAGCAGCAGTCTGCGCCTCCGGGTGACACCTTCCACGGGAAAAACGGGGAACGCTCTCACGCCATCTCAGGGGGACGTGCAGCACGCCTGGGGACTCCTCACAAAACTGACTGAGAAGGTTCGAGAGTGTCAAAACCACCACAGAAAAAGAAGAGGGTTCAGACAGCATCAGTGGGGTTGGAGGGAAGGGCACGATCCAGCCCCAGCACACTCAGCTGCCAAAACTCCTGTCGACGCCAACGGGAGCAATGCTGGACTCAAAGGAGAAGAGTGACTCAGAGTACTCTCCACTTTCTGAAAACATTTTCCCTATCAGCAGTTTCACAGCCCATTTGCTTTGCCTTTGGGGTGGTTTTTTCCCATCTTCTCTTTCATGTAATTTTGGGAGTTTTTTCTACTTCAGCTGAATGGTACAAAGAGCTGAGGTTGCATTTTTTTTCTTGCTTGCAGAACAGTTTAAAATATTGCAGAGCAGGAGCCAATCGGAGCAGAGGGGTAACAACAACCAGTCAAATGAGAGAGAGTCACATATTTTCCATCTCATTAAAGAAACAGCAAATCTCTGTGCTCTAGCTGTCTATTAAAGGTGCCAGAGCACCAGGTTCTCACCGGGAGCTACACAAATTAAATGCAGAGCTATCTGCGAGGAAAAACAACCAACCTCAATGCCTTCAGTAGCACCACGGTCCCTGGAAGAGCCACAGCAATTCCACTTTGGTGCAATCCTAGTTGTTCTTGCCTCTCCATCTTCCCTCTTCATTTTGTGTGGGAAACCGTACTTAGCTGGACCGCACGTCTGGTGACCCTCCTACTCCAAGGAAGCTTGCGCAGCGGTGGCAGCACCGCCACCTTTCAAACTCCCTGCAGAGCTGAGAAACAACACACCATCCGAGGTGTTCTGCCCTTCCCGTTGGCCCTCACGCTGCTGTCAGCCACTTCGATTACAGGCAACTAGCAATTAACCTATTCCTCGATTTTACAAATACAGAGTAACTTCTTCACCTCCCTGTGCTGCTGCAAAACATGCGGTGAAGTTGAGTGAGAATCCTCAAGACAACTTTTGGCCATAAAATGTCAGTATCGAAATAAAAACTCTTCCCAGCCGAGTGCGAGTTGCAATGAAGGGCAAAGACTTCTCAGCTCCACCAGGAAACCCCGGGAGGACTCCGGCAAAGCCAACAGCCTGGCAGACACCTCATGAGTGAAGGAGGAGCAGCCGAGCCAGGCTGAACTCCAGCCTCCCTCTTTCCTGGGATCACTACCGAGACGTTGTAGGGAAGCATCATTCAGCCCCCTCGCCTTTGCTCTCCTCTCCTGCTTCCAACTCCCCTCGGCTATGAGGGGAGAGGAGTTTTTCCTCAGGCACACTGAAAGCTCAGATACCATTAAAGTGAGAAACAATAGATAAGACCAGAAAAGCCAAAAGACTGCTAGGAGAAAAAAACCACCCAAACAAAACAGGGATCTTTTGGAGACAGAGTTGGTTCGGAAAGGACTTGGAGCTGTGACTGAGAGCGTAGGTTGCTCATAACCTCCTATTGTTCCTGTTGTACTCAAGCAAAATTAGACATGGTTACAAAATTATGTAATGGTACTTTTGGTGTATAAACTTACTTAT
The DNA here is from genome assembly GCF_964188355.1 of Buteo buteo. NCBI lineage: Eukaryota > Metazoa > Chordata > Aves > Accipitriformes > Accipitridae > Buteo > Buteo buteo. Next base: position 27,291,822 of record NC_134189.1, on the reverse strand, counting down.
TTGTGAAATTTCAGTGATGGGGGAACGCAAGTCTTCAAATACACTATTACAGTGTTGAGCACAGTCAAGGTCTCTTAAAAGCAGGATCCTAAAGTACATCTTCAGTTTTGTTTATGGGGTTTTTTTCTGCACAGCTCTTCAGGACACCTATCATTAGTTCTATTAAATATTTGTACAGAGGTAATCCAAAAGAACGTATTTGTGCCAGATATTGTTCAAACGCACTAGGAAATCAGTCTTCCCTTAAGAAAGGGCCAGTGAATTTAAGAAGTCATACACTCCCCAGTTAGAGACTGCCCTTTGAATGGGAGATTTTTGGGAAGATGTGGCCTCCAAAACAATCCACAGTCTAACTGAAGACAGCTGGGACCACACTTGCTTCCAAACCATCAATATTATCCACCTGGTTGTATGGGTCAGACCCCACACAGGGCTGCCACTGCTGCACTCTTCCTGCAAACACCTGGAAAACATCACCCCGTCCTGCTCTGCCAAACGCGTTTTCCTACCCCTCTGTTGGACCAACCTCCTAGGGAGGCACGGAGATAGGGAGCTGGTAATCGTCTTTCTAAACTTCCCCTCAGAGCCACCTCGACTAGGTGAGCACCGTTGCATTCGCCACCCCCGTCATTACAAAGACACTCGTTTTTTCTCACAGACAGCAAAGGCAACACTCGGCGCTGAGGCTACGGCACGGCAGGTCCCAGGGCCAGGCTGAGATGGTTTGGCTGGGCTCCCAGTGTGGCACAGGGGGGTCCTGGGAGGCACTGCTGGGGACTGTGCATGAGAAGAGCTCGTTCTCCATCCTGTCCCCCTCCAGCACTGCGACGTCAGTGGAGGGACAACAGGACCCTTTCCTGAAAGGCTTCCGCTGTGTTTGGCTGGCAGGGAGGGCAGGGAGAGGTCCCCGCTCCTCTTGCTCTCCTCAGGCGCTGCTGCCCCAGCCCCTTCCTCCCCTCTTGTCACCTTCTCAGCCTCAGCCTTCCCTCAGCTCACAGCTCAGGGACCCCCCCAAATTACTGGCGTGACAAACCACTCGCTCTTCAATACGTCCCTATAAGGCTGCAAAACACTCTACTACGTGGACTTCTCATTGTTAACTTTCCGCGTGCGTCCCTTAAATGGCTTTTTATTCTCCCCATTATTATTTCTCTTTACCTCTCATTTCTCATTGTTTTTTTCCCCATCATTAATTCTGTGTTCCAGGACTTCTGTACAGTTCTAAATTTGCCTACGCATAGTCTGTTTAAGCAGAGTATTTTTAAGGTGCTAAAATCATTTGAGTTCATTATTAGAAATGTAAGGGAAAATAATCAAGAGAAGTTTACCAGCTGCTCGTACTTCTGGTCCTTCCAAATAATTTCTAGTTAAAATAAATAAATACACTTGGCAGGATTTTTTTTTCTAAAAATTCTAGTAGCATTTAGTAGTTTGAAAGTGTCTTTCTATAACAGATGAAGAGTGAATGCATATATGCAATAAAATAATTTTTCATATTTTTGTGCCTAAGGACATATTTACAGGACTGATTCTGTGGGCCTGAAGCCACTCATTATTAAGTATGTATTTTTGTGCCTGCGTGGGGAGTACTTGTGAATATATGCAAATAATTGGGATAGAGCGGAACTTTCTCACAGTGACATTGTCTCCTCTTCACAAAAAAACACATTTAAAAAGTACTTTCAAAGCTGTCATTAAAAACCCTGTCACTGGGAGTTGAATGGAGATGGTATTCTTCCCCGGACCTCTTTGGTCTGGCTTCGAGGACAGACCCCCGGGCAGCGACAGCCCAGTGCCGAGGGGGCTCCGCACCGGCTGGCTGGGTGAAACTGAGAAAGCCATTTCACCTTATTTCCCTACATTTAATATGAGTGATATGTTCCCCTTTGTAATCTGCTGATGAGGAATGCCATGGAGGAGATGAGTGTTCTTCTGACTACTGTTATACTTGGATATCTCAATAAATCGTCCCCACCCCCTGGAGTTTTGGCCCCCGCAAACTGTTGTATGATGCTATTATAAGCAGAACCTCCCAGCCTGCCCTGCCTTTTCCCACAAAGACCACAGCAGAAGCCTTTAGTCTCCTATAGCACGATGATCAGGTTTGACCATCTGAATTACAATTTGTTCCCCATACGTACCGGTACATGCCCTGCTGCTTCCCCCACTGCGGTGCACGTAACCTCACTGCTTCAGCTCCAGCTCCTGGGGACGGGACAGTTTGTCCTTGGGGCTCCCTGGGACCCTTCAGCCTGGGCAATGGATTTTCTTTGGCTTTGATTTCTCCAAGTGTTGCTTCTTGACACTACTGATGGCTGGTACGGACACCAGAATCATCTTGACTTTTATCCCTTTTGGTTCTGGTTCAGGTTGCTCAAATAGCGTGGGTTGCTCCTGGGACAAGAACTGCACAGCGTCACTCCAGGACTCCAGCCCAAAAGGAGAAGCTGTTTCACTTCCTATATTAGGTTCATACTGCAATTTACCCTCTGGCTTCCCAAACCTAGGGCTTGGACCAGACTGTCCCATCTGATTATCCTTTTGTGGGGCTTCTGTTTCCAGCAAACGCACACTACAACAATGTCACCTTCTACTTGGCGAGCTCCGTTTCCCCCCTCAAGGCTTGATGCTGGTGAGGCCAAGAGGAGCATCCTCAAGTCTGGCTGGTGAGGCCAGGCCAGCAGGTCAGGGCCAGCCTTGTCCCCCCTACTCCCCCCAGGGTGGGAACTATAAAAATAATAGCTCTCCATCTTTGAAATACATTTCTGTCTTCAATAAGACCCAGAGCAGTGCTTGCACTGGGGGAATAGTCTAGGTCAGCTCACGGGAAGAAATTGCCATCAATGAGTTTGTATGTGTGCTGTGTCTGGCATAGCATTGCCTTTCCTAAGTAAGCCTGTTTTGGTAGTGCTTGATGAAGCACAGAGAACTTTTTAAGCATGAGGATGATGATTACACACGATGGATAAAATCTTCGCTCTGCTCCAGTGCCCGCGCACGATTCATCTCTTGCTTAGACCCCGTTTTGAGGGCTCCGCGGGCGTACAGAATCCGCCAGCTGTTGGCACAGGGGAATTCCTCCCTCTACGCTGAGTGTCTTTACCCGTGCAGTGATGACCTGTTGCTCTGAAAACCCACACGTACGGAGCCCAACCCAGGCGAAAAGCAGAAGGGGCAAGCAGGCAGGCACCTTCCCCAGGAACACCGCGCGTTCAGAGGGAGGGTTGTGCCCCTTGAACACAGAGGAAAGATGGGGCAAGAGGCGTGCTAACCAAGGGTGCTGCTTCCACTACTTTTGCCGCTTGGAAGAGGAGCAGGGAGGCGCTGGTTTCCAGCGGCAGCTGAGAGGAGCCCAAGGACCGAAACCCGGGACTGAGGGTACAGGGGAGGGAGGAGAAGAGGGGACAGACAAGCAGCAAAGTCATTGCAGGCACCGGCACGTATCACCCTCACGCCTCAGCTCAAACCTTGATTTAGCACAGGGCTCGTTCTGCCCCCATAATAATTTATTAACTTCTCCTACCCTTATTTTGGCAAGGAATCAGCCCCTGCAGCATTGCAGACTCTTCGCTCAGCCTGTCATGTGTTTTTTTCCTTCAGTATGGGCCCATTTTTAATAAGGCCTGCAATCCCAATACTGCAGTCTCTGCACAGTAAAAACCATCCACTGATCCCTCTAGGATCAGGTGGCAAAACTAATACTTTCAGGTGCTTTTCCAAGTCGAATAGAAAAGCCAAACCTTTGAAGCCATATGGGATCCCTTATTGACCCAAATACATGACACGGATGAACAAACACTCCCATTCATTTAGACTTTGCTTGGTACATGTAAATACAATTGTCACTGGCTAGGTTTCTGAAATAACACCTTAATACCTCTGAAAAAGTCAGCTTTTTTCTTTCCTGTTTTTTTTCCAGTTCATTATGGCCCCAATACTGCCAAGACTTAAGCAGGTGCATTATTTTAATTCGTTATTCGTGCATTATTTTAATTCGTTTGACCTCGATGAGACTATTCATGTATGTAAAGTTATGCACAAGCTTAGATCTTTGCAGAATCGGGATTTGTGGGCTTAATCTAAATCCTACTGAAGATTTCAGTCGGGTTTGGATCAGGCCCCTTTCCCTGCCAGCAACAGAGCTGCCTTTCTAGCAAAACATCCTGAGACGGGGGCTTGGCTGGGGACTCAGCTAACCTGGGGTCAGTTCCATTCGTTGACCTCGGAGCAGACACTTGGGGAATGCTTAAGACTGCAAAATGGAGCACAGTTAAGCAGCACCTGGAGCTAACAGAGAGCAGGATCATACCAGCTGGGGTCTGTCAGCATTGAGCTGCCTCGGCCCCTTTCTTTCCCACCCAGTTCTCACCAGTCAGCCCTGGAGCAGGTTCCCCATTTTTCCCATGGCAGAGCTGGCAGAGACAGAGCAAGCCCAGGTCTTTCTCTATGCGCAGATGTACCTCGGGCATCTTGCACCAAAACAAGCACGGTGTTACTTTTCCTTTGGGGGAAACTGGACACCTTAAAACCACAAATGACTGCAACAGGCATAGATCAGAAGCAGGTCTGGAGCAGAAGCGAGTGGTCAAATAGCACAGCACGGTCCCTAGCTTGGGGTCAGCGTATCCATAGGAATGTTGGAGTTATTCCTTTGCCCTGACACTTCAGTAAGTCCATGCATGTGCCTGCATATATAAGGGGCAGATGAAGAAGTCTCGTTCTTCTATGTTAACTTGCTCTTTAAAATCTATAACTCCACGTAAAATTTGTGAAATGTGAACTCAGAACTAACAGTAATTATGCAATCCAGTCACTGCTGGGTTTCATTCTCCTACCACTCAAATCCTTTTAAGTGGCAGATTAGAGACACCCCCCGACCCCCCTTACATGACGCCTGGAGGTGTTAGTCGCAGTAGGAGTTGTGGCTGTAGGACTTTAGGACCAGCCACCTCCATCTCCCCCAGGCAGCCCAGGAACCCTCCGGGAGCTAGGTCTCCCATCCTTGGACTCACCAGGATGATACCCTGACTTAAAGTCAAGAAAACTCTGCCAACAGGATCCACTCCTAGTCCACAAGTCACCATTCTTCCCGCCTTCATGAGCCATATACCAACCACTACCAAAAACCTGAAAAAAGGGCAAATTCCAGAAACAGCTCAGAAGTCAGAGACGATGGTGGTTCTCTGCAAGAGCCCCAAAACATCCCTGTGGGCCACGGCAACTCTGCCTGTGCCTCTTGCTCCCATGGCAATGCATGAGCCCTAGCCTCTGACGGCTTGTGTCCTCCAAGAGCGTGGAATTCCCAGCAGCCGCCAGCCCCCGTGTCCGCACAGCCCTGCTGCCAGCGATACGACATCGGCGCGGTACAGGATCCATACGTGAACCGCTCAGGAGCTTGAGAGCCGCAGGATGGGCACCAGGCCTGTGCTGGCCCCACTTCTGCACCTGAGGCGCAGAACCCCAAATCATCGCCGACTGAAACAAGCAGCAAATAACGGCGCCGTACCAACAGGAGTGGCTCAGTTCAAAAGCACAGGCAACCAAAGCAGATCTTCCAAAGTTATCTGCAACGCTCTTTGGAGGCACAAAGGAAAGTTCTCCTTAACCTGGGAAAGTCCCCATTGATTTCAGGGAGAAATCTACCAAAATAAGGTGTGTTTAGTCAGTAAGGCACTTAGGACGCAAATTAAAGGCTTTGGAAGTCAATGCAAGAACTCCAATTTATTTGAATACGTGTGGGTTGGGCACTAGACACCACAGAGAAAGATCCTTTTAGAGCAAGTGGAGAACTCGTAGGTAAGATTTGGCCTTAGAATATTTAGGAGAATATTCACATCTCTTCAGCAACTCCTTATGTTTCCCATAAGGCATCCTAACTTTCACCAGCAGTGAAGGCAATAAAGACGCAGTGTGGTTTCTATAAAACCTTATGTTTTCAAATGCTCAAATCTTTACAGAAAACCCTGCCTTTTACAGTCAAACTTAACAGGCATGGCCCTTAGCCCACAGCTGAGTTTTGTGTTGTTTTTAAAGAAACATCACTGCATTGTTAAATACTAAAGCAGGAACTTTTTTTTTCCTTTTTAAAAAAATTTGTGGTGACTTTCCCCCCACCCCCCTCCTTGCTCCAGCAAAAATATAGTCCTGAAAGGATGGCATTCATTGGATCCCAAAGGAGATAAAAACGCTGTTTTGAAACATGGAAATATACAGAAATTTTCAGTTATTAATTAAAACATGCAAAAGAGCCAGCATTCTACAAAAGAAATGCAAAGAGAAGCATACGCAGCTGGCTCAGGAAAGCTCATGTATTTATATTAAGACACTTCAATAACATTAAGCACTTTGCACAAATCTAAATTTTGATTGCGTGAGTTCTTCAAAAGGCACTATTGTCCACAAAATAAATTGTTGACCTATAATAAGGTCTTTATGGCTGCTGGATCACTTAGGCCAAGCCGTCTTTAAAGGGTCTCTACAGAATAATCCCATTAAAGACTTGACATCTTATTTCTTTAAGTATCTTCATGCTTTAACTCCTTTTAAGCATTATGAAGAGTCTATCTGCTTATTAAAGCAACAACTTAAAATGAGCAGTTACATTGAAAACGGGGGGAAATGTGGCCTACTGACTCTGTTAGCACTATTTGTTTTACGTGGTGTTGGTGAAGAGAAGGAAGGATCATCCAGATAGTCTTTCCTATTCCAGCTGACCGGAAAAACGGTCTTTTCTGACCTGATATCCCCTGTTGCGCTCATGCTCTTCAAAAGAAACAAGCAAACAAAAAACCATGAAGGAAACGAGAAGAAACTGTCCAGTCTTGTCTTTTCTTAAAAGAAGATGGATTCGATTCGAGTGCTTGCTCCTGAGGCACACCCCGCTCTCCTGTCCTCCCTGTAGCTTTGGCACCTGAAAAAGTCGCCTTACTCTGCAGTCATTCACGGTGCCATATTGCAAATTCCAAATGTACAAAGATTCATTAGCTGGATCCCCAGACTAGTTAGAAATAGTTTACCAGGGACAGGATAAAAGAAAAGGGGGGTGGTGTGGAAATCAAATGTGCATTCTTTTTCTTTACTTCCTCATTACTGAAAGTTTGGGCTCACTTTTCATTATGCACTAGAGTTTTGATATTAGCAAGGGACAAATTTACAACAAGCACCTTGGTGATTTAGGAGCCAAAATCCCCCCAGTTTTTGATTAGCTCAGGGTTCCTTGGGATCTTTGTGAAAATTAGAAATAGGCTCTTAAGGCACTTTTGAGTTTTTTTTTTTTTTTTCCTCAAAAGTTTCAGACAAGGTGAGAAATGCAGCCCTGTAACTCCCAAGTACCTTGGAGCTGGATTTTAATAACAGGATTGTATTTGTGGCTTAATCCACAGTACATGCACTATGAAGACATTTTAGAAGCTGTGCAATTAGGCTCAACCACTGAAGTAATGAATTGTTTAATCTTTTGTCTTCTCCCCCAGAAAGGTACACAGCAGAAAAAATTTTCTACTGGGCTTGTCTATTTTGGCACATTTCCTTGCTGACATTGACTGTTCACCTCCACCTACATTAAAACACTCAACACACACGCACATTCACTTCATCAGCCCTTTTGATGATCTTCATGCTTCCCTGCAATATAACGTTCCTACAGTTGTGGTTGTCCGGCCAGTATCAGGCAGAAGCGGCCCCATGCACACGGTGGGCTGGGGCAGGGCAGAGGAGAAATAAAACTCCTCTGAAATAAATAAAGAAATAAAGGTGCTCAGTCCTACAACACCACAACAGCCATCGGACTCCACTGATGCTTTGCCTGGGCACAGCCTACAAAACTGATGCTTATTCACCAATTCTCTGAGAAAACAACCCATTTAATTCTATAACAGCCACAGAGATCAAAAATGTACTGAGGCTGCGTAACAATCCCCCTCTCCATCGATGCTCTGGGGGTTGGTCAGGGGGTCCCCAGAGCTCACCGCAGCCTTCCACCTGCTGCACAAACTTAAATCTTACATATCCATTGCAGAGGGGGGACTTGTAACACACCTCCATCAGCGGGATGGATGTGGTTTTGGAAGTTAAAGATAGGAGCAGCTTGCTCAGAGGAACACATGCAATTGCACAGGGCTTCAGCGTGTCACTCAAATAGGTAGAGGCAGAACGATACTGGGAATATTCTAGTTACTCTGTGCAGGGCAGCAGAATTATTGTGCAAACATAAAAGGAGTGTGTACAGCCAGCGTCACATGCAGTCATACCATGTTTCTCTGAAACCCTGCATTTCTGTCACACTATGTTGCCTAGATGGCAGTTCTCCCGATAAATATGTACCTCCACTGTGGATTCTTTAATGCCTTCTGAAAAGTTTATAGTGCCAGCTCTGAGAGCAGCAGATGACTAGGTTTCAAAGTATCATCTTAAAGAGTAAAGTGGGCATTAAACTAAGGGCTCAGAATGCAAATACTCCTGATTTTTGTTCATTGACTGAACTAGAGAGCATAGGGGAGAGTGTTTTGGGTTAATATGAAATATTTCTGATTGCTTGCTTATTTTTCCCAGGGGAAGTGGTAAAACCGCATATGGTGTTCAAGTGAAAGCTGCTGTCCAAACTCAATGGTTTTCAACTTTAAAAATTATATGTAAGTGTCAAAACATTTAGAATATGTCAAAACAAAAACATTTGGGGTTTTTAAATGATTTTTTTGGGGGGAGGATGAAACAATTAAATAAATGCAGCACTAATCCACAGAGCATTTTGGTGAAATGGGGTTTACATCTCCTAACACATGCAATGTGCCAGCAGGAGTTGTTACTCTGGTGTCACGAGCACACCTGGGGTCACCACAGCCTCCACGCTCAGCACAGGCTTACACACTTGACTCACTTCATTTCTGGCAGTGTTTTTCCAGACCAGCCACAACCTTTGGTGTCCTCTGCTGTTCACAGTTACAAAATTTTTTGTCACGGGCAACCTGACTTTTCTTCTGCTCAGGTGGGTCATTTCACTTTCCTTGTCCTACTCAGTAGGGACCAGCCCTCTCCATCCTCCGTCCCTGCTCGGGAGGGGACAGCTACAGCCCTGCCACCACATAATCTCCTCCAGCACATACAAAACCTCGGTGACGGCTAAAAAAACTGAACGTTTTGGCAAGATGCCTGCAAGGCTGAGCGCAGGGAGAGGTGGAGAAGAGAGCCCGGTGACCACTAGATGGCTTTCGCTGGCAAACCTCGCCTTCTCCTCCAGGATGACTTTTTTCCACCTTCCTATTTTTCGCCTTACGATTTCAGTCTTAACATGGAAAAAAGCAGAAAATTAGTTTAATCACCCTCTGTAGAAAATATCACCCTGAAGATTCAGAGCACCCTTCTTTGCTGCCTTCCTTCCCCAACCTGCGTCCAAGTGAAAGCTTCCCAGGTGTTTCCTTCAGAAAACATTCCAGTCAGCCCAGAAACATTTTTACGCTCTCCTGACAGCCAATATAGTGACAACCTGGATGCTAAGATAGGGCATATTGCATCGGCATTCAAAACCTCCTCTCCTAAATAACTTACCCAGCTCTACCTCCCCTTCACATGATCAGCCTGTAAAATTAGACGAGACAAATTGCAGACACGTGGCTGTAATTATCAGACCTCAGTGAAAGAATAAGAAGGATTTTAGTCCATTCAAAAAAAAAAAAAAAAGAAACTGTGGTGTGTAAAACGCTGCAGGAAAGGCAAAGACAACCACCTGATCTTCCCAGAGCAGCTTTATCTGTCACTCTGCTCCCGAGAGGTGACAATCACACCTCGTACTGCAGCTGGCCCTGCTGCAGCCTCGCAGCTCTTCCCAGCAGTCAAAATGTTTGCCTGTCTCATGATCACCTTTTGCCTTGATTAATACCATTTCACTCACTCCCGTGTCTGTTCTGGTTTGCTTTTGGCTCAGCCAAACTGCAGTTGTCAGAGTGACAATCCTCTCAGGTCCATGAGAAAAGGGAGGAAAAATGGATATCTCCTTTGTACCAACATCTCACCAGTGTTACTGTTGGCAATGATATATACATATATTCAGAAATAGATAAATAATATACAATTTAAGAAAAATTACTGCAACAGGACAATGCTGCAGAGAGAACGTTGGACAGAAAAGGGAAAGTATTGCAGTGTCATTAACACCATGCCTAGTCTACATGGTATTTATTCAATCTTTCTTGTCTTTAAAGCCTAAAATAGTAATTTTTAAAAATGAAAAGGAACAATTTCTTTTTGCAAATAGGCAGATAACACCCAAACTTTGGAATCTAAAGTATTTTTTTTTCCATGTAACATTTCAGTACAAGTTTCTCAGTTCCACAAAGTTTACTTAATACTTTACATCAGCTGAAGCGACCGGCTCAGCTGAGTTACCTGGGCACCTCAAACTTCCTCCTGAAGTCAGGAGCAGCCACTGGACCTGTGTAATCTCTGCTGTCTACAGGCAAACACTGTTAGCTACATACATGGGCTATTAAAATATATACTGTAATAGCAGGCAAGTGACCCAAAATGGAGATAGAAATGACAGAAGGTAAGAAAATTGCATACCACTTCGACTGTTTCTTTGCATCAGTCTTATCACAAGGGATGACGAGGTTTTACAAGGCCAATTCCTGCTGCTCCTACTCCTCTTTTCCATAGTCTGACACTGCACCCTCTCACCTAATTTCAGCTGTTTCAGCAGAGATATGCCAGTTCTGCCTGCTAAGATTTGGCCCAGTAGGATTATTGTCTGTGAAGACAGAGCAAGTCTGGAGGATCAGGCTGTGCTGGTATAAAATACATGAGTGATAACAACTTGGGTAACTTCCAGGCAATAAATCCCCACCACCAGACAGCATTCATCCAAGTATTCTCAGTACACTAAAACCCAGAGTATCTGAAGGCACCAGCAGATATCAGAGCCTCTCAGGCCTTAACCTTGTAGGCGCTTCCCAAGAGAAATTAGCTGAACTTGTGCATTGGGGTGGAACAATTTATAGGCCCTGTTATGAAAATATGAAAAGTCACTGCAGAGGCAGTAGTATGGAGAAGAAAGCCCCCAAATAATAAATAAGAACAGACAAATGTATCTTAGCAAGAGGTGGCTCTGTGTACTTTTCTGCCAGTAGCACTGGTTTAAGTTGCCCCATTTCTGGGCAATTCCGTCCCTATTTCTGCCCTTGCGTCTTTCCTTGAATAGTGTCAGTAGATACATCCACATTCTGAAACAAACCAAGGAGGCGCTCCTACTAAAGAACAACTCAGTTTTTTGGCAGGTTATTTTTAACTTGGATCAGTTCCCTGATCCAGGGCGCTTTACAGCGCAGACTTTTTTTGCTGGCAAAACTGAAGCAGAATGTAGGGGCAGAAAGGAGCTGCTTGTATGCGGGGGGAAGGCAGTGTTTGGTAAATTGCTCTTGAGATTTCTTTGAGCAAATGCATTAGCTGGTAAAAGAGACATAGGATAGAAAAGGTACTAGGATCTCACAAACAGCTTTTTCAAAGCTGCTCAGAAGAGCATTTATCAGATGCACGTTCACTATCTGTAGGTAAAGACACAACAGGATTTGAATGACAGAAATGATAAAAAGAAACATAGCAAACAAACAAGACTAAAAAGGTTATCCCAGCGTTTGTTAGGAGACGATCAGCGTGCTTCCTCTGTGAAAGACCACTTGTTATATCTATTTCATATGACGTATTCCTTTACTGCCAAAGGATTAAAGCAGGGAAATCTTTGGTCTCTAACAGCATATTTAACATTTACTGCTGACTATCCTGATTTTCAAGAAGGCTGTCTCTGGCTTGTACTTCCCAGTGTTCCTCGGTGCCTCTTGTTCTCGCAGCCGCCGCACTGAGCAGACTGAAGTAGGTACCCAAGCTTCATCCAGCCGTTCGAATTGCTGGCATCTGCTCTGTAATGTGCAGCTTTTCAATATGATAATAAGCAATTAGCCAGGCATTTATGAACATGGAGAATGGAAGATTTGTACATAGCACAAGATTTTCTGCTGAACGCCCCAATAGATACTATAGGGATAATAACAGACCAGGTACCTGAATCTCCAAATGTTTCAAACTGCAGCAAAAAGGGAGAGGTCATTGAGCTAAATAAATTATCAGCCACCATTTGACTGCCCAGTAGTTAACAGGAAGCACAGTGATGTTTATTCACCTCTCCAGATTTACATAAACATCAGTCTGAAGCTTTCCATCTGAGACATGAAAGGAAGTTAGCCTAAGCATAAAAGCTCCATTATATACTGTAAAAACAACAGAAAACAAACTTAAAGCAAGCCAAAGATATTATTCTGTTAGATATGCCCATCCAAACAAAGCGTTCTTTAATCAGAGCTGACCAGTGCCAGCCAAGGCTGCTTCATGATGTTTTCCAGACTGAAACAACTTTTTTCCCCCCTGGTTTCAACATTTTACAGAGAAGGAAATGGAGGCCTGGAGGTGCAGAGAGCTCAAAGGTCTTCAGACTGGCTAACCAATATTTATTTTTGCAAGTGTAATTGTGCACTGCATTCCCACAGTAACCTGATGGGTCCATGAAGATGAACTGCTTAAAGGAACAGCAGAGATGACCTGCCTGTCTCCCAGGGACTTCAGACACACGTACAGAGGGCAGAAACACTAGCACAGGTCCCAGGAGCGGAGGGGTGTTTCCATCCTGTCCTGCCCCCAGGGTGGTCAGCTCTGAGAGCACCACAAGGAGCAGAACTACTCCCAACACAGAGCGTGGTGCTTGCTAAGATGCAAACCCACTTGCCCACCACCAGCCAAGGACTTTCCATACTGCTGTACCTTGCTCAGTATGGACATGCCTACAATCCCTTGAGGAAAAAAACCATGCGATTTTGCCCTCAAAATAACATTTGCAAGTTTGTGCCATCTCCATTATTCTACCCTACTTCTAAGATGTGGAAGCCAAAACTAGATAGAGAATTCAGATACTGCTTCACAGCATGGAGAGATAGTATCACCACCCTGCTCCTACTCACTGCTTTCCCTTGCTAGGGCTGTAAGGCTTTTGTTTTCCCTCTCTACAACATCACACTGGATGCTGGAGTTCATGCTTTTCCATATCTCCTGTAAATCCTTTCCAGAGTTTGTCCCGTGGGGGAATAGGTGTTATCCCCATCCCCTGGTCTTACACATTGAACCTAGTGTTTGTCTTTGGATAAAGACACAGGTGGTTTAAGTGAGCCCTTGCTACAGAGCCACCCAGAGGAACCCAACTGCCCTCTAGATTGTGTACTGCTGGTCCAGCCTTTTTTGCTACATGCAAGTTTTACCAGGAGGGATTTTACACTTCCTTCTGGTCATTAGTGAAAAGGAGCAATGGCATCAGACTGGCTGTACAAAACTAAGCATATTACATCAGGTTACTTCTATTAATCAAATCTGTAGTCAAATCAAGGACTGCATGAGATTTGCTTGATGCGCTGGGGTTAGCAGAAAGTTTGGTTTACTAGCAATAATTGTATTCATACCCATAGAATTATAGTCTGCATAAACTGAAAGTCTAATTTCAGTGATTTTTCCTGGAAGTCATGTTATTTTAACCAGCCTATAACCTGACATATCGGGTGTAGACGTCACGGTGTTGATGCCGCAGGGACAGCCTCTGGGAGGAGGCCAGGGGCTGCCCCATGCCAGACACCGCCAGTTCCAGCTGGCTCCATAAGAGACCCACCACAGCACATAACTGGTGGCACCTCTCTGGAAATATATATAAGAAAGGGCAAGGAGGGAGAGGGAGGGAAAGCGGAAGGAACAAACAGCAAGAAACAGAACATGAAGGTCAGAGCAGGAGGAGCTGCTGTGGCTGATCAGGTATTCCCAAAGGGACTGCAGCCCACAGAGGACCCCCGTGGAGCAGAAGAAGAGAGTGAGGAGGAAGGAGAAGCAAAGGAACCACTGTGTACTCACTGCAAACCCCCTCGTATCCCTTGTGCCACTCATCTCCCTACTGAAGGGGCTGACCACGACCTCCAGCGATAACAAGGGCAGAGGAGGAGTCTCAAGTGAAACTGAGCCCGGGAAAAGAGAAGGCAAGGTGTTTTCACCAAGTGTTTTAGTGTTCGGGGCTGTTCTGGTTTAGGTTTGTTCCCCAACATCCAAGTCAATAATCAAATATATATAAAGTTGGCAAGAAATTAGTTCCTCCAAGTCGAGTCTGTTTTGCCCGCGAGGCTAACTGGTAAGCAACATCCCTGTCTATCTCAGCCCATGAGCTTTCTTGGTCTTGTTCTTCCTATTTTCTTCCTCCATCCTGCTAAAGCAGCAGGGGAGTGAGCGAGCAGCTGGGTGGGAATTTGGTTGCTGGCCAGAGCTGATCCACCACACCTTGCTTCCCTCCCCCTTTATTTTAAGTGTTTGTACATTGTGCTTACTTTTACACTGTCCTGGAGTTTCTTTTTGCTCAAAATATGCTAAAAGCTAGTCAGTCAAGACATCCAGTCAGAAACTACAAGCAAAAGGTATTTCCAGTGGAATTTACATTCCCCTCAGAAGAGAATAGCCACAGTGTGAGAACTGCTGGTGCAGTTTTACTTCCCACCTGTTTTTGCCAGTGCTCCTTACCCCAGCAGAAAACCAGCATCTTCTTTTACACCTAAACCCACATAGACACTCTTGTAAAAATCACTGTGGTTGATGGAAAGACCCTTTAGGTTCACTTTAGGTGGATTTAGGAACCAGCTCATAACTCCAGGTCTGCTTATTCCAGGGGTTTCTCACTGCCACTGACCATAGCACAAACAGTGAAAACGGTAGTGGGCTAATTTTCATAATACTAAATAACATATGTATATATACATATATGCATACACACACTGAACATAAGTAGTAGTACATTTCTTCTAATGATAGAACATGCACTGTTCATGTTCCTAGTGAAAAAATAGTCCTAAGAGCATATGAAATCCTCCATTACCATAATTGTAGCCAGAAAAATATGTATTAATGCACCAAATTTCAAATTACCTGAAGAAAAACACATGCTTAAGTGGATCTAGGATCCCAGATCCAGGTGTTAAATAACACTAGCACAAGGCCATATTGTAGGTTTAAATGCTGTGCCAGTAAACACAAAACCTCCAGTCACAGAACTTCAATTAAGGGAACGATTATTATTGATTTATAAAAAGATGTTAGTGTACAACAAAATGGAACAACCACCAAGAGGAAGTGCTGAGACAGCAGCTCTGCCTGCTGTCAGTAGAGCATGTCAAAGGGGAAAGCGCCCTCGTACCTACAAGGATGCTGTTGTATAATTGAAGTGTAGCAAATGCAGTAAAAATAAATAACTATTCTGCAATAGAGGACAAGCAGTGGAGCTGCTGTGTAAGAAGCTGGTGCTTTGAATTTACTGGATGAGCACATGTGGTCTGGTCCACGGTCATCTACCAGACAGTCCAGTAGGTGAAAGAAGAAGGGACCCGTTATCGGAGATGGTCAGGCTGGAAGCAGAGCTGCTGGCTGGGACACAGACTCCTCCAGTTGCTGAATTACTATGAAAAGCAATAAGAATATTTCTAACTGTGATTAAGTGCAAATGCTTCGTATCTTATTTTGGAAACAAAGCTGTTTTCATTTCTCCCAAAGTTATTTTGAGTTAGTGTGTATTTATAATGAAGAGGCCAACATGAACAAAACCTTCCCTTTTAAGAAAGCTTTGTACTGTTGTTTTATTGAAGTGATTTTGACATTGCTGCGGAACAGGTTGAAGCTGACCTTTTAAAGGTACTTGGAGAAATACGTTCTTAGATGGCCAGCCTCTTTTCTGTCTTTAGGTCATATCACAGCATTGATTTTAAACTAGAAATCAACTGAGAACTTCAAAAATAAAATCAATGCTATGATATGGTTTGTGAGCTGTTATCTTCTCCAATGCTTTCTCAGATAGTCAGTGCACTAGTTAGAGCCTATAAACTCACCCTCTTTGCAGGGATTTCATGGTTTTAACAACAAAATTAACAAGATAACAAATTAAACAAAATCCTGCTCGGTTTCCTCCAGGGCAGCTCCACGAGGGCTCATCTGCCCACTCAGTTCAAGCCTTACATCTTTTCTACCACGATATTTCCTCACTTACCCCACTCCCACATGGGAGTGAAGCTGGGTCAGTCACGAGTATCCCTGACCCCCCCAGCCAGAGCAGCACTTGTTGAAGGTGCCGCATCCGAGGCCACAGCCACTAATCCACTAAATGGCTGCGATAGACTTGGAGGGCAAAAGGTGGCTTCTTGGTTGGAAAAAAGAAAGCTGGTCTTAGAATTTTATTCCCAAAGTCAATCACATTTTCAAGTAGGTCCTAGGAGTAAAGCCGTAAAGGCAAAGCGCACATTGGCTTTTCATCACCCATAAAAGTTTTTCTCCAGTACAAAGTGTTATTTGGGAGACAACTTGAGCATTTTGGTGGTTATAGCCCCAGCTGCTGGAATCATGCAATTATGAAAGATTCCCAGCTTCCATTGCCTAGCTTAAATTCACATCTTCCCATACCATTATTATTGGTTAGCTTGGAAACATAAGCTCCAAAAGCTTAAAACTTGAGAGACAAATAAAAAGGCAGCTTTTTTGCTTTTTTTTTTTTTTTTAAAAAGCACACAATCTAAACTAATCATTTCACTTCAAGTGCTTTTAAACTTCTGTTTGTTTCTGGTTGAAGAGTGCTATATACAAGTTTGGAAAAAAATTGGCAAGAACTCCACTATATCTCAGTTTATTGAACTGGATACAGCAAAAATAATTATTTGCTGCTTACCTAGCATTTTGAGATACTTGGGGCTGTAGGAATACAACATCTAGTTACAACAGCTCTTCTCATAGGGCAATTCTCATTTATTCTACGGGTGCTCTTGCACTACTCATAATTGAAAAAGCTGACAACTGTAAGTGAAAGTTATTCTCATTTCAACACCCCACAGCAAATGGACACAGACATCTGTCCCACCCTTTTCAAAGGGCTTTGAGAATAAAGGTGAGAAGTTCCATATCTGCCAATAGTTCAGGCTACAAGTTTACTTCCAAATAAAATACAAAGTAATATTTTTCATGTTAAAACTCCTGCATGCTGCAACCTGGATGTTGGGAAAAATAGCCTTATCTCTCCTGTCACCATGGCTGAACCTACTGGTGCAAGGCAGGGGCTTGAGGTGGGATTTTCATTCTTCTGGCACGGTGAGAAGTCATCATCCCAGAGGCCTTAATTTAAGAATTTGTAGTATAATCACACTATTTAAATAGAGCCACTATGAGACTTGTGTTTCCTGAGCACATATGCATGACTATTTTAAGGTGCTTAAACAGCTATCAGGGTGGTTAGCTAACTTTACTGCATGGTCATGCAGGACATGTTCATGATCTCCATCACAAGCTGATAGCATAAGTATGCACCTAAGGTTCAACTGGGCTCCTGCATCCTCTTCTGAGGTCCATTCCTGCATTCTTTATCACTTCTGACAACTGAGGTAGCTGGTTTAAAGCTAGCACATGGCATAGCTGCCCCTATGACCTCTGCATAGCTCTACTCTGATCCCTTTGACTTACAAGCACTAATAACAATAAAAATATTTTTAAAAATATATAGCAGATTTAGCCCCAGTTTCTCAGCAGTCATCTCCAACTCCTGTAATGGCAACACAAAACATACGTCTGTGCATGAAGAGTGTGAGTATCTTGACTCACTAAAGGGAGCTTCAGGTGAAATACAGAAATAGCTCACGAATGCAGCCCAGGTGTCTTGCATGCCAGTAGCAAGAAGCAAGTAGAGATGGCTTAATAAGTCACCTCCATGGGCTCTGAGAAGCAATCACAATCAGCCTGTTTTGAATAACGTCCTGAAATGACAGGAGTGTTATAGGAGGAGGATTCATGTACAAAACCGCTTTATGTAACTGGCTTTTTTCTCCAGCAAATGGAATGCTCCAGGGTGTGAAAAGGGGAGTCATTAAGGCTCACTGGATGTTTAAGAGACATGTCTAGCTTTCTACTCTGAGCATCAATGTAACTGCACTGCCTCTCTTTCAATGGAGCGATTTCTGCTCAAGCTGTTAAATCCTTCTCTGATCTGCCAGCCAGGGAGGGGGTTCAGAGCTCCTTTGTCTCCAGCAGTTTAACTTAATTCCACTGATGTCTCACAGTTTATCAACTACCACCTCTGATCCGATCACCTGGATAAGCGATCAGAGCAGAGGCATCTAATTTATACCAGGAGTGGGAACAAAGCAAAAGGTAGATGCGTGCTGAGTCCTTACTACACAGAAGCTATTTTGCTAGCGCAAAGAAGAGCTCCACAATCATTCAGACACAGGGTCACCCAGGTTCAAGACTGGACTCTAACTTCGCATTCATGCTTGGGTTTTTAAAAAAATCCAGCATCACTACAAGAGCTGGCAGCAGTTGCTGATGCACAAGTGCATCAACTAGGAGTAGTAACCATGGTTATCAGTCAAGTTTCCAGATCCCAGCACTCAAAGGGAAACCTGGAAGTTAAAGAACAGGCTCTTACATTGCCATAGGCTCAACTGCAAATAGCTCACAAGGCATCCTCAAATTTAACCCAACACAGGCTATTAGGAGGTTCCTCATCTAATAATCTGGGAAGATCACACCCGTGGCCCATGAGAGGGCTCGAGGAGTCCCCTCCGGAGAAGAACAGAGCAAGTCTGACAAGGGACACTGCTACAATGCCCGATAGACCTTGTTGCTGTTAAGCTACTTAATATAACCAGAGCGTGATTTTCAGAGAGCTGCTAATATCTAACTCAGTAGAGCAGCACTACAAAAATGAACGGCACAGAGTCCCTTTCCTGTGGTATCTGGCAAGCACAGGCTAGTCCCCGTCTACGGCTCACATGCTTCCTTCATAATAACGAGAAGAAAGGCATCTTCACCTTGACCAGGCTTAGAATAATTAAACTTTATTTTACTTTGCTAACTGGCCACATTTCTATCATGGACTTAAAAACATATCTATTGCAGCAGCTACGCAAACCAGCCTGACCCTTTGTACAGGTGTGCAAGCAGCGATGAAGAACATTCTTGCCACCCAAGTCTTTAACTTCGTTATCTGCAGGCACCATAACAAAATTTCTGCCCAAACACTTTGATGTTTCTCCTTCTCCCACTTTTTCAGCAGTCAGATAAACATCTTGAACTCCCTCCTGGTCTCAACCCCTGCTTGCCCTCTCCTGTTTTGCTTTGGGCTCAACAATGCTGAATTCAGGTAAAGTTGTACAGTGAAATCAGGGAACATATGAAGTGGGAAGTGCTTATGCTCTGGTGTTAATGAGAAATCATAGTTCTCCTCACAGGACTTATTCAGGAAGAAGGACCTAGTAACAACAGAAGAAAGATGTTCCAACTTTTTAGTGGCCTTCATGGAAAAGTATACTCTTGTACTTATTTTCCTGGGGGGAAAAGTATTTAATTAAAAACTAATAAAAGCTAACAAAAATTACTTCCACATCTCAGCATCCAGAAATTTTCAGCCTGGTTTAGAGGAAATTTTTTTATCAGAAAAACAAACATATGTCATAGAACTGTAAAAAGGGAAATTTGGAATTATGATCCTCAAAAGAAGTTAGAAGAGTCTTGCTACCAGCTCACGGGGATCAAGCAAGAGTTGGAAGGGGCCTGAAAAAAGGAGTCTGGGACAGCCTGTAAAACTTCTCAGACAGCTTTGAGAAAATTAGAACAGCATTCATCTATTGGGACACTTCTCTAAACTGAAGCTTATTCTTGTCATTTAACTCCCGAGAACTGCCAATCAATATTCTTTTACATTTTTCTATTGATCTTTGCAAAGTTCAGTGATTAAATTTAGAAAAAGCTGAAAATTGTTTTGTCTTCCCCTGTGCTTTCCAGGCTAGGGGAGAACAATCCCATCCTCAGCCTTCAAATTTGTGCCATGCAAAAAAAAAAATTGGTAACAAAACAGTTAAACTTATGTCTATTTACTGTTCCTTCAGATCTGTACCAGGAAGCCACAGACACAGGAAGCTTGGGAAAATTCAAAGTATAATGAAGAGAGAAATAGGCAATGGGAACACTGCATTTTTCTCGCACTAGTAGGTCCTTCTTAAGTCCTAGAAGGAGATTCCTTATCATTAAATCTGATCTAAAAAAACCAATTGGCCTGACAGCCTTGGCAGCCAGAGCTGCAGATATAGAAACACTTACAAAATGGCAGGTCAAGCATATGTGCCAACTCAGCCAATGCCTCTCTCATACAAAAACTAAGAGCCACCTCTCTGCGTACACAAAAAGATCACCCATGTTTTGGTCCACCAGTTATTTGGCACTCTGGGAGTGGGATCAGTTGGGAATCCCACCCCAGGATGAGAAGTGGGACTGGTTGATGGTGTCCAGAAAGGACCGGCAGAGGTGGCTGCCTGGGGGTCCCAGGGACAGCTGAGGATGGGGCTGGTGAGGAACCCCCCTCACCTACGCTGTGTCCCTTATGACTTTCCATGCCCTGGATAACCTGTTCCTTCTCCCTTCAGCCATCACTTAAGCCACCTGTCCTACTTCGATAATTGAAAATAAGCCCTCCAGCACACCATGAGCTTCCTAGCAGGCCCCAGTTTTAAATAACCGAGTCCTAGTGTAGCCCTTATCATCATTTGCACCACTCTTGTTGCAATAGTCCTTGCCCTAAACTGGACTGAAATTGCCAAATTCATTTGTTGCAGGAAGCCAGGAGCGCAGCACACTGACAGTTATCAGTTACTGCCAACCACAGCGGTGCCCACCGGCTGCAGACCATGTCCCAGGCACATCCGCGCCAACAGATTGTGTTTTTCACACCCTGCAACGTGCCTGTGCAGCTCCCCTTGCCCAGGCACGACTTGACAAGGGATTAGAAGTCAACACATATTCTGGTAATCTTCCCTACTCCTGGTCCCCATCAAATAATTGTTACCCTACTTTACAGGTCAAACACGGTGTTTAAACCTTTAACATCAAGGACAGGGCTCCCATGTGCTCTATTAGGCAATAGGATTTCAGCTTCTAGCTTTGACTTCAACAAACCATTTGATTTGCCAGTAGAAATTACTTTTCCTGCCAGCCGTAGTACCTCAGCAGTAGTTGCTGACATGCCTTCCCCTTCCTCCTCCAGTCACTATTTCAATGCTGTGCACACTTGCCCTTGTACGTCTCAGTGCTGTGTTTTGGAAGAGCAAAACGAAACTTGAATTGAAGAGGTTGCTGCTTCTCCTCCCTCCCCTCATTTTCTGATGTTCCAAGAGTTGCTTGTACTAATCACCATTGAGATCTGTTAGCTTATACAACTGTATTTTAAGATTCAAGCTTTTGGAGGTCATTTCACTCATTTATACATCCACAGGGATGGCCTGATTTGCTCAGCTCAGCTTCACAGCTTTCACTTACAGCAGGGCTGCGTAATCGGCTTTGATGGGCTCATGAAAAGAGACAAAGCAAAAAATGTGCAACACTACAGAGAGAGAGAAAAGTTTCTGTTGGAATGAATCAGAAAGAGCTGACTGCTGCCTGTGGTTCCTGCCCTGGCTTTATTATGATTTAATGTCCCAAAGATTTTTTTTATTCCATTTTCCCCTGCCTCTCCTCCAGGCCACTGCCACCTTATGGCCACAGGAAGCTGTTTCAGTGAAAGGAATACGCGCACTGCTGCGCCTTAATATTTAGGAAGCCAACAGCGTACGAGACAGCACATTTTCCAAAGCACTCAAACCCTTCGCTCCGAGAAACATCTTTACAACAAATATTTGGAAAGCATTGAAAGTGGGGTTTTCAAACAGCCTTTTAGAAAGCCAACACAGACAGTAGCATGTGTGCTTGTGTGATAATCACATCACCACGAGCAGTCAAGGGGATTTGGTTAAACTAGCAAGGCTAAGAAAGTTGTTACCATAAAGATTTTTTTTTCCACAAGTTTTCAGTCAAAGGAAGAATAAGCGAGAAACAGAAAAGTGGAAAAAGGACATTTGCTTGTTTTGAACAACTTGGACATGACATGTTACATTTTAAAGCAGAGCAAAGCCAGTGGTGGGCTGGATCCATGTTCATTTTATGTCAGAATTAGGATTATACCTCCAGCTACAGGTTAAGTGTCACCTTTAAAAAAACAAAAACAACACAAAACCCCAAACCCCGCCTTTGTGTCTCTCAGATGGCTAGAGTTCCCATTGCCATATCAACTGAGGGACCTGCAATTTTAACATGTTCATCCACTGTACAGGTCAGTGGCGCGAGACAGTGTTATTATCCCACTTTTACAAACAGGGAACTGAGGCACAACAGCAAAATCCTGTTCAGTATTGCCAGGGCTAAGCAATTCAGCTAAATGAATGAGGCATTACTTTTCCCAGTCAGTTGTTATCCTGGATGTTGGAAGACCCAGGGAGCACGACAAGAGCCCAGGTGAGCAGATAAAGCTGCATAATGGGCACCCCTTAGCAAAACCCAGTCTGGCAAGCACATCTGGCGGAGGGGCTTCTTGTGAGGTTCAGTTCATTGCTGCAGACCAAATATTTTTGATTTAAGCTCATTTAGACTCATTTCAGGGATTCCAGTAGCAGTTCCACATGCTGGGGAGGGAGGCGATGGAAAAACAGCATTGAGCAGGGTGGACTGAAATCTAATTCAGGCAAGGCTGGCTGAATTCCAAACCAGCAAAGGTTGACGAAGCAGCATGTCACTGTCTGAGGGAGATCTCTTGAAAATAGAATTCCCACCTCAACAGACAGCACCACTCAAATCCAGCAGAAACTTTGGTGCTGGTGTTTAACACCAAACAAGTTTAAGGTATTTTTTGTACACAACTTTCATTTTCCACTACCTTGCATGTCCTTATTCTATGCAGAGCCAGGAAAAGAAGTGGGAACACACTTATTGTGCCATTACTGAAACAAAAAGTAGAAAGGATCATATTCTCAGACCTCTAAAGCAGCTTGTAAGCTGTAAATGTGCATGCAGTTTGCAGAACCATCAAGGTTTTTGGATGTCTATTAATCCTGACAGTTTCACACATACAATTAGAAGTCAACCAACAAAAATAAAAAACACTTCACATTTGCATTTAAAGTGAGCTATTAATTGCCTTATGGATATGGCCAGTTTATCAGCATACAGTACATAAATGGATTGCATGGCTCTGTGGCTACCATTTTAACACAGATTTCTCAAGTCAACTGTGTGCTTACGCAAACCGTCATCTATTAATCCTTTAAAAACCCCAAAAATCAGCTAATAGCATCTTAACAGGCATCCTACATTAGAGGCAATCCATGGCCACCCACTTTCCTGGCAGCCTTTCCAAGTAGTCAACAGCATTGTTTATAAGCAACAGCAATTGAGGGCTAGCTCTTATTCTAGCCAGCACCTTAATTCTCCAGGCACCTCAACAGATAAAGAAGCAATGGTCTTTGGCACAATTAAAAAGAAGATTCAAACACAGTTCTTGATTCAGAACAAAATGATGAAATCTCTCTGCCTCCATTCTCAATAAAACCAGGATGGTAACTGCCAGGTCTGTGGTTTGGCACACACTAATTTCCCCTTGAGAGTTTCTTAGGCAAGAATTTCCTTTCTTGGTTGATTTTCTCTGCTGGACAATACCACCCATCAGAGTACCCAGCACTCCCTACTTGGGCATTTACAGGAGCAACCAACTTTTCAAAGTAACTTAAGACTTCCAGGATTGAGCTGTTTCACAAGTCTAGGCTTACACATCCAAAAGAATAGGGAAAGTCTACAACTGAATTTGATGAACTCTCTTCTTTGAAAGCCAATTCCCTCCTCTGACTGCTACAACAGTATAATATTGATGCAGTGTAGTGAGGCATCAGATCCAGCATACGCTCATAACCACACAGAGCAGTTCTACACACAGATTTTGTGTGTGCATACCTACTTTGGGATGTAATTTCTTTTGAAAGACATTATCATACTGGGGCACTCACTGTTCTAGGATAAATACAGTTAGAGCAGCATTAAGGCAATTTACACCAACATCACACTTATTCTTCTTCTTTCCTGTATGGAAATAAACAATAATTATAAGAAACACTTCCACTAGCACACCCATATTAACAACAAAAGATCTGCAGACACGTTTGTGATAGGAATTACCTTGCTATTTAGTCACTTGAGGGCCCCAGGTAGAAGTCTTCTGAGCACAGTTAATGCAGTAGAAGATCCCCCACACCATACCCTTAGTCAGAAATTAACACACTGCCTCACCTGCTAACAGAGTAGGCTTTATAAGTGCTTCCTAATTTGCTTCAGGCAAATTCACCTGGCTCACCCTAAGCAGCTGAACCTGGTCTGAGTTATCAGCCTGATTTTGCCTGCAGCATTAGGGACAGCTGGATCCAATCAAGGTATCTACCCTCACCTGACAGACGTCCTACCCAAGGCACCTTGGCTGATGCCTCAGCACATTACCTAGGCCATAGAGAGAAGCACCGATCCTGCCTCGTGGCCATGGAGAGCCTCTCGTAAACCCAGGGCTACAAAAGTCTTGCCAGATGTGCCAGCTGTCTGACAAAACCAGCCATGCTCTGCACAGGAGCACTGCATCCAGCACCTTCGCCTTCCGTCTGCGAGAAAGTTACTGATGGTGGAGTGAATCTGTGAAACATAAGCACCAAACTGCTTTTTCCCTGTCAACTGAATGGGTTATTTCAGAAAAATGTCAGAAGAAGCCTTTATCTCCACCACAGAAAGTACATTCTTGCTGGTATATTTAAATCCTAAAGGAAAATTTGACACAGACAATTTCTGACAATGGTTTATAATCTCACAACCAAGAAGTACTAAGATGCTTCTGAAGAAAAAAAAAGCATTAAATTACAAGAGATCTTCCACTTACCATCCTACATACTGGGCTGACGCAAATCTCACACAGCCTTTCCTCCTGCCTGTACCATTGAACACACTGGCATTCCTCTTTATTACCCAAGCTTTGACTGAAGTCAAAACCCTTAAAGAAGTGACAGTCTACAACATTTTGTTGCATAAATGTTTAACTTTTTGGCTGTTTTGCTGTATTTTTTGTGTTGTGGTCATTGCATGTATGTTCTTCTCTTAGAAACTGTCATCCTAGTAATTTTAATTTAATTGTGCATCTGATCTTGAAGTCTGTCAAAGATTTAAATGTTTCTGAATCTCTGCTAAGAAAGAAGCGAAAAGACCTGTGATGGTATTTTCCAAACACATATGGGCTCCAGCGGCTCGGGATAGCCTCAAAGCTCCGCTGCCCTCGCCTGGCTGTGATGCTGACACAGTCCCTGCTATCATGGCATTGGCTTGACCTTCTCTCACCCACACAGGCTCCACAGAAAACAGAGTGACAGCTGTAGCTTTTACTAAAAAACACGGCCACAATATAAGGGCTGAGCAGCAGTATCACCCTCCTTTTCTAATTACAACCACTTGGTATTTGGAAGTGTCAATGGAGTACTACACCATACGTGAAAAATCCAGGTTTAGGTTTCTATTCTGAACTAGAAGCAACCTTCCCAATCTTCTACAAGAGTCCCATCAATGTTACACTTCGTTCATTCTCTCTTGCTCCCCATGGATTTTTTTTTTTTTTTTTTTTTAATGCCAGGTAAATTGGAAAGGTTGCAGGAAAAAAACCCTGCTCCTGCCCCAGGTAAGTCTTTAACTTAAGGGCCCTTACAGAGGTAAAGAATCAAACCCCCGTTTAGAGTGAAAAGGGTTAATGTCACTCATTTAAAACAGAGAAGTTTCTTGAGTTTTGATAGAAAGCGTGGGATTTCAAAACCAGCCCTGACCTCAGCATATCATCTTGTCTTGAAGTGGCAGCATGTGAGCTGGTCCTAGTCCCCATCTCTTACATGGACCCCATGAAAACCACCACCACTTACACATATGTACCAAAGCATATATATGCACACACATATATGCATATATATATATGTATACCCACACATATAGCTAGCATGTCTATCTTAGTATAGGGACATTACTCTGGAAACCCACTGCCTACAAGTTAGGCACTGTAACTCAGAGATCAGAAAAAGCCTGTAGTCAAACAGAAAGGGAATGCCAGTGCTCACGACAGCTGGGCAAACAGCCTAACAAGTGGGTCCCCCTTTCCCACCCTAACAAGCGGGTCCCCCTTTCCCCCCTGCAGTGGGGGACCCGGCTGGTAAGTTTAAAGGACAGCACCCCATCCCACGACCACAGGAGGTCAGGGTGAGGACAACGTGCTATTTAGTGTAAGGCTGAATGGCTTGGTTCATTTGCCTCCAAAAATTAAACCCAAGAAAAATAACTAACACAAAAAATGTCAAGCCAACGAAGGAATCAGAAGGAGACTCTACCTCAGTTTCCCAGAGAATATATTTATACTGTCCCCAGGTGGTACCTGTCTTTAAATAACAGGAGGCATGGCATGCTGTCAGAAACCTGTTCCTGAAAACATCCACACCCGTCAGAGGATAGCAAGTTCAGCCGATGAAGACTAGAGCACCCAAAAGCCTTAGCAGTTGCAAGCGAGGGCTCTCCATCCCCTTTGCTGTCTGCCCCACCACTGCGTGTCCCCAGAGAGGGAGGTTGGAAGGAGACCGAGGAGCCAGAGCATGGTAACTGCTAACCAGAAGGATTTTGACCTGCAGAGAGGTGCCTTCAAAACATGCACCTTGGGGCCAAAGCAGCTTCTCCCTCTCTGCTGTGAAGATGCAGAAGAGAGCTGCACGTGTGCTGGGCAGGGGTCCTTCAAAACCCCGACGAGATCCCTGTGATGGAGACGCCGTGCGACGGCTGTGAAAGATGAAAAGGGTTTCTCAGCTCTGAAGAAGCACGATGTAAACTGAGCGTGAGGCGGGGAGCGCTTTGGTGCTGAGAGCACGTCTGAGGCTCTGGGGCTTGAAAACGGGGGCTTCCCTCTGAGATGCAGGGTTACAGGTCCACAGGACAAGGAGAGGTTTCCTTCACCCTTCGCAGCTGGCAGTCACGTTTTTCAAATTGTCCACATAGTGTAACTCTGTGTTCATTACTTATTAAAAACTCCTTTTCACATATTTTGCCACCAGTGCTGAAAGTCTATAATTACCTGGTTTCACCGTTCCCTGTTTCCCTTTGCCTGCAACTGCAGCGCAAGCGAGTGTGGATCAATCGCAGCTATCTTTAAGTGAAGTAGAAACACATAGCTATGCAAATTGCCCTCCATGGTAGCCAGATAACACAAGAACTTTGAAAAACATGGGAGAAATGTGCAATCTAAATGTTTGGTGTCATTATTTGCTCTTAATTACATATTGCTTCCTACCAGCTGTTTGGCATGCAGCACCTGTTGTTTTAACATTGCCGGAATAAAAGGTCTTTTAGCTGTTATGATGCCATTGCTAATCACAGTTATTAGCAAGGACCAGAACTTGACCCAGGCTATATGGCACAGCTGTGCAGAGAAATACCTTTGGACTAAGGGTGTCTGCAATACTCCTAATATTTTTCCAGGATACATCCTTTTTCATTTGCATCACAAAGACTATAAAGTACTTATACATGACACCTCTAAATCCTTTATAATGCATCACGTCAAACAGCCCATTTAGTAGCGACTCCGTGGTATAAAGCAGCACAATACACTGAAGTTGCTATGCTGAGTTGTGTCAAAAGATCTGCTTTTTTAATTCCCCCATAATCTTGTGGATGGAAATAGCACATTGTAGCAGTTCAGAAGCTGTTCCAGTGTGGCATGTCAAATGTTACTGCAGCACTATTTTGACGGTGAGTCATCATGCAAGACAATGAATTGAGACAAATATTGATGTGCCACAAAGTTTTCTTTCTCCCCCCCCCCCTTTCTCAAATCACCATGGTGGAGAAAGGAAATGAAGTGAGTGGGAGCAAAGTGCAAAGTACGGCTCAGAAGCAGCTGACCTGCCATTAACAAAATGGAAAAAAATTACAGACACATGAAAGCTGCAACTTGCAGCAAGTAAAGGAAAAAGAGTTCCCACTGAGACGCCCTCTCCTCTCATCCCCTTCTGCCAAAAAGCCTTGCGCTTACACAGCATCTGCTCCAGCATGGGGGAGTAAGCTGAAAGTAACGGAGCAGCTTTAATTCAGGATTTCCTCACCACTGTCAAGCCGAGAGAGACCTTTGACATTCCTTCAGACTATTCTCTGCACGTAACCTTCAGCCAAGGCTTAGCTGAAGAGGTGGGACAGGTTTCTGATGAAGAAACTGAACTGGGGTGCAGGAGCTCTGGGCTTAGCTCCCGGTTCTCTCACTGGCACTGGCCTGTTCCAAACCGGTTTCCAGACTGGAAGCACACTTTCATCTGGTATCTAGAAAAACCGCAGATGAGCAGAAACACAGCACTCCAGCCAAGAGACTAAAGGGACAATAAAATGAATGCAGTGTATCTAGACAGCAACCTTATCGCCTGCAGAAAAGATTCAGGATGAAAAATCTTTGCTCCCTTCGCAGGAAACTCACATTTTCTTTTATGTAGATTATCACAGTTCAAGTTGGTTATGTAACCGGCAAACAAATTCACATGTTAAGACCCAATTCACATGTAGGCACAAAAATAGAGCTGGCTTAGTGAATTCACTTATTCAAGAAGTATAGCATTTATGGAGATTTCGGTGTTTTGTATGCAACTCCTAGAAGCAAAGAGAATAAACTAATGTCCTGCATCTTACCTAGTTTAAATGAGACTGAGACTACTCTGGTTTACATGACATATCTGTCTGAAGAGAGTCCTGTTTCAGGCTAAACCCAAGCTAGTTATAGAGCTACTGACAAAGGGAAAGCAGAGAAACGGGCGTGACTGCAACATGCACATTACACCATTAACTAACACTTCACATTCAGTTTCTCTTCTGCTTCTCTGCCCTCCTTTTCTTCAGCAGAAGGTGATCACTGCCTGTTTGTAGCTAGTGTGGTCAAATCCGTGCCAAGTGAAAGCAATCTAATTATATTTGTTGGCATGCAAATACAGCCTACTATTGCTTAAGCAGGTTTCAAAAATATAGTCATGCTAGTAATTAATATATGCTATAAAGTGAGATAACAGCCATATGACAGAAAACCTTGCACTTATTACATGTCATATGCATTACTGGCACACAAATCTGAATCCTCATGTCCACAGCCAGGTTCCTAAATACCTTCCGAAGTAAGCGATCAGCTACTGAGTCCACTTCCACCACAAGGAAAGAGAGTTAAATTAAGCTGAAATACATGAGCAGTGGGCTAAGCATGTGCACACAGTCAGCGACTGACTCAGCTGGCACGCAGTTATTTATTTATTGTGCTGCAGTAAGTTGCTGGTGTCTTTGAAGACCTCACCGGCAATACAAGACCAGCTCAGATTTGGGGTCAAAGCCTCTGTAACAAGAGCATCTACCTGGACAACGATGGCTAGAGGTGTCTTTTTAGTGGCTGTCAAAGGACCGGGCAGCAACACACCATTGCTGTTGCACGACTGGCAGTAGGGTGCCATCATGGCTAGGTGATGCAGCGGCACTTGTGGTCCTGATCTAAGGGCAAAATGGGACACCTGAATGCAAGGGTGTTTTTTTTTTCAAAACATAAGACTTCCCCTCTCATTCCAGGACTGGACTTCCCCAAGCAGTTTCCTTTCTACAGCCTTAGCAAGTGCTTTTGAACTTGAGAGCAGCACATTTGTCCTCACCAGTTGCTGAAATAAAATACATCTTACAGTATTGGCTCAAGGTAACCTATGCTGCTGCCCAGAGCCACAACAGCTGATGATCTTGTCCATCACGATCCATCATACGCTAGCACTGACATCATCTGTAGACATGGTATCCACATCTCAATTATACTGCACCATCTGATTGATGCAAGCCAAATTTTTCAAGTCATCTGAAATGTCATCCAGAATGAAAGCGTGAGGAGCACAAAGCAAGCTTTTTGTCGAAGTGCTTCTTTCCCCCAAAGGCATGCACACTGCTCTCAGTGGTTTTACGTGGTCTCCTGCAAAAGCCACTCACCTAGCTGTGTAGGAGGATTGCCCTTCTGATAGCTAACAGCCTCTTGTCGAAGTGTCCACACAAGGGTTATAAATACCTATCACACGAACACAATGAATGTTACCTTGGGATTTCCGTCTGTGTGTGTAACTTGTTTCCGTACTAACTGAATAGCTATTAATATTGTTGCATCTGTAAGATGTCCTTTTTTTCAGTTTAGCATTGAATTTGTTCCAAGATAAATAGAGAACTGCTGTCTCTTGTGCTGTCAGGTTGGTACTAAATCCACATCCTGCGGACACAGGTATTTTATGTTTTTCTTTCCATTCGTGATGATTACTTTATTGTGTACTTATGTCATGCCTTAAACTTCTTTCTAGGTACATTCTCTAGCAAAACGTGTGTCCTTTTTCAGCTGAGACACTCTTATGATGACAAGATGCACATCCAAAGTGCAGCTGGGCTTTGTATTCATTAGAAAAAAAAGCTGATAAAAATATATGACCAAAAAAAAAGGAAAAACCCATGAAAATCTATGAAACAAGGATGAAAGAGCTAAACTATGGATCTGCATTTTCTTCTCAATAAACATGCCCAATGAAATCTCTGGCTGACTCTGCCAAATCATTTTTGTACTTGATCATGATATCAGACGGTTGCGGATTGAGAGTAGGAAACATAGTTCCTTCTCCCCCATAACAAATCATGTGACTTTTTAAAATCAAATGGTCTTTCAGGGACTCCACGCTTTTGGGTCTAATTTCCTTGATAGCTGCTCTTAATGGCATTGCCGTACCTTTGCCAACATCATATACATGGTCCCCCGTCTAATGTGTCTTCTTTCTCTCCTCTCCTGTAAATCAACGTGATTAGCTTTTCTTGGCTCATCGATCCTGTCAGCTCACTTTTCCACAGTGCGCTGTTATAAACTTCCAGCAGCTTCTTTCCCAAAACATCCCCAAAATTCCAATAAAACTCCCTGGGAAGCCCATCGCTCTGACACTCCTTGCCAGCTCCAAGGCACTTTAGAGGCTCGGATGCTGTTTTCTGCAATCCAGATTGCAATTGTCTTACTTGTGTAGAAGAGCATCCTCCATCATGAGTAATTCCCACTGAGCCCAGTGGGTCTATTCATGATATATAGCATTCTTATGATATATAGCGTTATTCAGGAGGAGGGACAGTGTTGCAGTTTGGCTCCTTCCCCAGTCTTAGTTCCACACTAAACCCAATGGCAGAAGCTCTGTGTGTTTCACTGGACCGGGGAGCCAGACTCGGGCATCCTAACAGAGCTTACTTGTAGGTGTAGTTCACTGTATTGTGAACTACTCACCTGCAGTAAGCAGTTTGGGAATACTCACTTGTACCAAGTTTCTCACACACAGGAAGTTTTCTAAAATTTGGTGTTATTTTTTATCGAGCGTTGACAACTGAAACCCAGTTCTATTTTTCCAACTTCTGTTTTCCCCTTCCTTTCTTCAGACTACTGACATTTTTACTGTAATTTCAGTTACTCTCTTCAAATCACTTGTAACCACAGGCTTTTCCTCACAGAGGCAGCCACCTCTTCCCACTGTGGAAATTAATGGCAAAATTATTGTTGACTTCAGTAGTACCAGATGAAGTGTTTAAAGTACCAGCTTGTTTGTAAAAAGAACAACTGGGTTTCCTGTCAGCTCTGATTCGTCCCTACTGTTCTGCATCGGATTTTAAACATGTTTAACTTCTGTTAATCATTAATTTTATTTTTCTTGCTGCCTTCCCCTTTCATTCCCACCTGTATCAAGAGTCTGTTGACTTTTGGGAGTGTAGACAATGTACTATCTTCTTTAGAGGCCAGAGGATGTCCCTTGGAAGAGATGCTCACAGAAGAAATGAAGTTAAGGAAGCCTAACAAGCAAAAGGGGCTTTAAAAGAGTAGAAATCATTAGGGCTTGTCAGAAGTGAGTAAATTAAAGGAAATTATGCACAAATGGGGCCCATTCAGGGGAACCAGGAGGAGCACTTAGGACAAGCCGTGCTAGCCTTGTCTGGGTTTGCTGACAGCAGGAAAAGTTGAAACCTGAGGACATCCCCATCCCAGTGTTCTGCTGGACCAAGGTTAAATTCTGCAAAAGAGCATCTCCCTGTGCCCTCTTTCAAACAGACTTTCTTCTGAACACAAAGATGTTTTCATGTTGACCTCTGCCCTGCTAAGGTTCCCTCCCATTTTTAAATTTTCTCTTCAGTGAGCAGCCACTTTCCAAAACCCGGGGTATTTTTCAGCAGGACACCCCCATTTCCCACCCCAACTGCCCCACCAGAGTCCAGTGAGGAGGCATTAACAGGACACCCCAACAGCCGGGCCACCCCTGCTGTTTCCCCTCGATTCCTGCAGACCCAGTTGCTCAGTCAGAGAGTGCCTGTGGTGGGGCATCGCGCGAGGGACACGGTCACCTCCACCCACGCCGCTCCGGCTCCCTAATTAAACAGAGACCTTCCCTCTCCAGGCCTGCCGGCGCAGCTCCTTTCACCACCGCTAAGTTCACATGCAGAAAACCGAACAATTAGAAAAGCCGGCTTGTCTTGGCAGGAGGGAATTTAGCTCCACGAAAAGACAAGCAAGCCACGCGGAGCAAAAGCCCCAGGGCTCTGGCTGCCGGACAGCCGGGAATGGGATGCGGTGGGGAGGAAGGGTGGCACGTTCCCGCTCCTCATCTGCGGGCAGAGCCGAGCCCCCGTGCCACCCCTCCCTTGAGACATTTACGCGCGCTGCAGGGAAAAGTAGCCTCCTGGGGTGGCTCTTAGCCTTCGAGGGGTAAATACAGATTATCAGCTAATCGCCCTAAGCCTTGAGGATTAATGGATGATCTAATCTCCAATGATTTAATTCAACGTGGAAAGGCCATCGGCACCTGAAGCCTGGAGCGCATATATGCTCGCTGAATTTTGGCTCCAGTGGAGTAAGATAAATCATTTTGTATATTTTAAGCAGAGCTGCAAGACAGCAATAATGCTTCCATTTTAAGTGGTCACCACAGCAGCAAGTAAATATTTTATCAGTGTTTTACAAACCAGACTCTATAATGGTACATATATTAACAGTGTTAGCAGTGCAATTATTAATTTTTCATATGCTCTCAAAGTGTAATTAATAAAGCCCTGCTTTTTCTCAGACCACAGCAGGCGTAGTTTCATGCTTTAGAACAAGTTTCTCGCAGAGGATGGGAGGAGGCCAGATGCTCAGTGTAATCTCCACTTGAAGAGCTTACAGCATAGCTGATGAAGACCATTAAAATGAACCCTTGGCTGGGGACCGTCAGACTGTAAATTTGGTGCACAGGTAAGTTGATCTATCTGACCTGAGGGAAAAGGGGCTCACGTGAGCGTGTGCCACTAGCACCAGCCAAAAGGGTCGCAGCTTTTTCTTGCCCCGTACAGACCCTCCGCTCCCGCTGCCCCCCATCCCAACGTTTGGCTGGCAGCGGAGTGAAGGTCCAGAGCAAGTTTGCAGATTGGAAACTTCCCACGTGGTCATCGTCCTGGGTAAAATCCAAACCCAGAAGAGGCTGCTGCGCTAAACGTGGTTGCAAATGTCGCTGGTGGTACAGCGATGGTTCGCTCCTTGATAGTCAGCATCTGCTGGAGCACCAGGTGGCCCATAAGCCCACGCTGGGTGGCCTATGAAGCAGATGCTGTGTGGAAAAAAGGAAAGATAACAGCAAATTTTTTGAAAACAGTGAAAGTAACTTTTCCTACATTGAGCTTTTCCTAACACTTTCCTCATCTTAAAACAAAACAAAACACACACCAAAAAAAAAAAGAGAGAAAATGAGAAGGCAAACAAATTGAAAACAGAGTTAAATCAGGGCATCGAACCAAACACAAACGGAATGAAGACTGGCTCAGACCATTTTTTTTAATCTCAAAGTAAAACTGAACCATCAGTTTGAACTTCTTGGCACTGGATTGGAGTGGAACCAGGACACAGATGACACTAAGTCTGACCTGAAGAAAAAATGAAGCAGTTCAGCTTCCAACATTAAAACAGAGATTTTCAGAACCACCTAAGCAAGCTACACCAGTGAAATCTACTGAATCTCCAAGGATGTGAGTCACAGATCCTAAAAACAATTAGGTACTTCACTAAGTTGGTGATAAACTCCTATTAATCTAAAAAAAAAAAAAAAAAAGTCAATAAAAGAGAGATGTGGAAGGATACCTGAACATCTGAACCTGGATGACTGGAGTTCTTTGAAGAAAGTTTAATTTATATATGTATCTGTTCTGTTTGTCCTCAGCAAAAGCGGTCAAATACCTTTGCTCTTCTCTAACATTTATTTCCTTTTGTCAGAAAATTAAAGTTTTGACTGACAATTGAAAAGAATGGTTATTGTAGCAATTGTCAGCTTTGAATTTTTTTGTCAAAAATTGCTAGTAGCTGTTTTCCATGCAAAATTAAATCCTTTTTTTGATCATGTCTGCTCTTGAATTCTGTACCAATGGTTTCCTGGAGAGCATTTGCAATACCCTACAGCTCCCTGTCCCTCTGTTCACCCACCTATAAAACCATGCTAATAACAATATTTACCTCCCTCACTCAAGTGTTGTGAAGCTTCATTAAGGAGCGTTCTCGAAGTACTTTGAGATTCTCAAATGAAGGCTGCCCAGACAGTATAAAATTCAATTACACTAGAAACTAAAAAGCCATGATTTAATATTTAGCATCTGGGTAAAACACAAATCTAAAAAAAATACCTATTATAACTGGAGACCAGAAACAAAAAGCACAATACGAGAGGTGGAGCTGTGAGCACAGTTAATATGATAACTGCTTTCATATAATTTAGCTCAAATAAATTAGTTATGGCTTGTCAAACCGAATCTGCGGCTAACCTTCTGGATAACAATGGAGAAGCGAGCCGCAAACATGCCTGATTACAAACCAAGCAGCTTTTCTCAGCTAGAGGACCTGAGCCCAGCAAAATCCAGCACCTTGAGGCAGATGATGGAGGGTTAGGGAGTAGGAACAGAAATTTGTATCTAGGCAACATCTGGAAGCATGTATTTGCAAAAAAAAACGTTCTTTGTTTCTTTAATGAAAAAGTGTGTTAGCAAGGACATGTAATTTGAGGTATAATTGGCTGAGAGATATTAAAAACCTTCTCACCCCAATGTAAAACGTGACTTCTGGATGATCATCAAACAGTAACAGGCAAACGACAACACGTACCTATGCCAAAGCATTACCAAAGAGCCTACTGCCTACGCAAAGTTTGAAGTTTGCTGCTTTCCTTTGTGTTTCTTTCCACAGCTCTCCCTGGGAAATACGTGACTGCAACACATAAACCATTTGATCCAAAGATTTATGCCATGCTCCTATCGTTAGCGTGACAGTCAGTGGGCGCAGCGCCCCGGTTCAATAATGTACTGTGAATCCGGCTTTTGGTCTTCTAACAGTAATAAAACCTGCCCTGGCTGCGTGACACCGCGGTGCTCATCGCTTTCCAGCTCATCCCGCCGCTTCACGGCGTTTGGGGGTTAATGTTGCAGTAGGGTCTAGGAAGGATCGAGTATCTCCATAACTGACCCAAACCCAGTATAAAAGGAAAAAGCCAGGAAAAACTCGCAAGTTGTACGCTTTGGTTAATTGAACAGAAACAGGATTGCTTGCTTTGCCTGCTCCTGATGAAATATCTGTAGTGAGCTGATGTCTGAGCTCACAGATGTGGTATTAATCGTCCTGGAAGTCTGGTCCCAGGTAATGGGCAGCTCAAGGCAACAAACTTGCTATCTACCTACCGTCAGTACAGGTAGAGCCGGTGAACCTCATAGCATCGCGTGGTTTGCTATACAGTCTAGGGCCTGATCCGGCAAACCCTTACATATACCAAGGGGCTGCTGCCATCCTTTAAGTTACTCAAGTGTGTAGGAGTTTGCATGACTGAAGGAGGAACTCCTTGTCTTTCGGAGATTTCTGAAGGACGAACTCCTTCCTCATTGCTTGTCTTTCTGTTTTCTAAAGAGTTAGAAAGAGCAGCAGAGGCGGTTTTCCACCCGCTGAAGACTTGGGTTTGTTTTAAAAATGACGTA
Source organism: Buteo buteo (assembly GCF_964188355.1). Taxonomy (NCBI): domain Eukaryota; kingdom Metazoa; phylum Chordata; class Aves; order Accipitriformes; family Accipitridae; genus Buteo; species Buteo buteo. Next base: position 27,255,780 of record NC_134189.1, on the reverse strand, counting down.
GACAGCGGTACGCCAACCTGCTAGATGGACTTAACACCACGTCTTGGATGTACACACAACTGCGTGTCGCGTGACGGAGTACAGCACAATTCAGCCTCGGCAAATCTCAGTTGGTGTTGTGCATCAGATGACAATCATTCCATCCCTGAAATAAGTTCAAATCAAATAAAATCAAAGCAGTTTTTTTCTTGATACTCTTCCTTTCCATTTCTCTGATTCTTCAGAGCTTGTTGATATTTCTTGAGTCTACAAAGTGGACAGCAGAGAGCTTTTTAAATATGTGTTGCTGATTCCCAATGGACCTGGATTTTTTCTCCTTTCAATCGTTTTTGCTCTGAGCCCCATCCAGGAGAGAGGGAGGGCAGGGTCACAGACAGAGCACAGGCTACAGCCCGGCAAAGGGCTACAGAGAAAGCCACCCTGTGTTACGTGGTAGGGTTCGGCTCTTTGGTGAAGAGTTTTATTCCTATGCCTTGACTGAATATTTTATAAGTTAGTGGCTGTTTTTTCTCTTGTACCCCAGATATTTATTTCTGAGAACTGTTAGGTACCAGGTGGGTTTTTGTGAAAAGGAGTACTTAAGTGATCTTTTCCTGGTGTCCTATCTTTTAAGCCTGAGCAAGCGTTAGGAGAACATAAATACTCATAAAGCTCAAAATTTCTGATGCAGTGTTAACCCTTCCTTATCAAAATGCTTATACTGTAGCTTACAAGCTAACGAAACCTTCCTGTGAGCATGTGATATTTGTGCTTTTTTGGGTTATTCTCCTATTTCTATCAGGTTATTTATATGACAGAAGCCTGCACAACTGCTTTTATTTAACCTTGAAACAGGAAGACTCAAGGGCATATTTATGATCATACCTACAACACAGAAAAAACTATCAAGTTCCTCTTTTTTAGCCAGCCAAATACACTAATAAAATCTTTTCCTCCACAGTATCCAGATAGAGATTAGGCAAGACAATTCTTCCTTCCAGCCATAACATTGTACAATTGTCGAAGTGCATTACTCCTCATTTTAGGGGTTTTTTTTGCAAATCCCTATGGACCACACGACAAAGCCAAAGATATCAGGCATGAAGCTGATTAGCAAGAACAATAATTAGCCAACTTACAAAAAAATCATAGTGGAACTAGGCTTGCGATCTCTCCAATTTTCCATCCATTTCAATGCTAAGCTTGCCTTGTCTTTTACCAGTGGGAGGTGATAATGAAGCTTCAGTTCATGGATTTTCATGAGAAGTGGTCCCAATTATTTGCCTAGATAGGCAACTCATAAGACATAAACTCAACATTTTTATCCCAAGCAGAAATGACTATCAAAAACATTGCAAAGTACAATTTTTTTTTTTAGAAGCTCTTCTCACTAGAGACTTTCCTGTCGAGTTTGACGAGGAAAGGCACAGGTACCACAACTCCTACGTGACTTCCTTGAGATGCCTTTTAGCAAAAGTGTTTATGGAGATGTACTACCCTAGCAGCAGCCTCGTCAGATGAAACACTTTCTTCTTTAATTTACCACGGTTTACGGAGAAGGTGCTCTGTCGTGACTCTTGGCGAACAACCGGGTGCCTCCCGCTGCCCAGGAGGCAGGACCACGGCCACCCCTTCGGTTCCCCAGCCGGGCAGCAGGCAGGGGGTGAGCAGCCCTGCCCAGCCCCTCTCCTCCCGAAGCAGGTCGCTGTTGCTGAAGGACCACGAGTAGTCAGAAACAGCAGGGGTTTTCCTCACAGGAAAGCTTGGTGAGAACGAAAACACGCGCTTCCTCAACTTTTTCCATGGAGAACTTCAGCTTTTCAAAGGCCAAAGCTTGAATGCTCTCCTTTGAAAAACCAGGGGCAGCTACCATCGGCTCTCCACTGCCTACTGCGATGAAGGAGTGGATAACCCACACAAAGCCAGAACAGTATCTGCAGCAAATTAAACCACACAGTGGCAGCATTAAGGGGGAAAGAAAGGCTGAATAGCCCGTTGCTGCAACGCCTGAAATTTCCTCAGTCAGGACCAAAGCAAGCAGCTGAGCCCATGCCACGCAGAGGCACTCAGACATAACCGTAATGCTTGCAGAGCCAAGCTGCGTCACGCAGACCTAGTTTAAGTGCCTTTGTTCTCCAGGCACGGTTAATCCAAATATATCCATCTTTTGATTATTTATGGTAGGACCCATCTGAGTTTTGGAAAGGCTGCAAGGGAGCATCATGGGAAGTATAGTTCGGGTGTTCCCATATTGCTGTTTTTCTCTGTGGGACAGACTCTGCACCCCACCATGCAACATGGCCAGAGAATCCCACAGCACCCATCAGTAAGTAGGTCAATAAGAAAAACATCCCTTTCTCCCCCCCCCCCCGCCCCGTAAAGCTTGTTCTACCAAGTACATTGTATAGTGCTAAACTGAACCCTAAACTCAATCTCCTGCAGAAAATTAGTGGACAGTGTTTTTATTTTTAATGTTTCAGCTAATCCAGAGCGAGAAGAGCATTTTGCCTCTGAAGACCCCACTTTCTGGGGCAAGCTCACCAGAAAATAGCAATGATTAAACATAGGCAGTGTAATTAGCAAGTACTCAGATGCAGTAAAATACCCCTGAAGCATTTCCATGGTCTGATAGGGACCTAGAAAAAAGAGAAGGAAAGAAATGCATAGTTTTTCATATGACTCCATCTCTGGCTCTCACAATAACCAGTTCTGTTCACCACTGCCTGCCCCTAACTTTGTGGCCATTTTTGAATTTTAACCTTGAACCTTTAGTCATTTTACAATGTGCTAAGGAAATTCAGTCTTCCCAGTCAAGGGTTGGAAGAGTAAGACTCACTGACCCTTTTCGGATGCAGTTACATTTTGATCTTTGCCTAATAAACCAGCTCTTGGCTTATAGGTCATCTGCCTGCCTTCAGATATCCCTGGTTTCTCCTAGGTCATCCGTCTGTAAATCCAGATGAACCTACAAATCAATACACATTTTCATCCTAAATTTTGGCATGTAACTGTGCTAATAGTTTCTTTTTGTCTCAGGTCCCACTCCCACTTCAACAAGAGTTTTGTCCTTGTAAAAGCAGTAGGCATAAATGAGATTTTGCATTTTCTATTTGTGTATTCTATAATACTGTGAGATGACTTGCTAGGAGATAAAGATTTGAAGATAGATACAGCATTTAATGTTAGGTTTGGATATTTTGGTCACATAGACAAACAGATGCAATCAAACTTAACATTCACTACATATATATCTTGCCTTGAATAGTTATTAAAGTCTAAAATTAAATGAAATTTTGCAGATATAAAACAAGAGTGGAATCTGGAAGCTGTAGGGTTTTGTCTGACAGTATTGAAATGGTTAAGGATTTTTTCTGGAGAACTTTAGAGGCACAATGGAGAAGCACAGAAGCATAAATCTGAAGGTTAAATTTGTATTGGCTTTGCTCCTCCTTCCCATAGGAGCACAGATGGTAAAAACCTTAAAGCTACCCCTGCTATTATCATGGAATAAATGAATTATCAGGTTTCTCCCTCACAATGCTAACTATGGAAGGCGCCTTCCTACTCACATCATGATCAAGATCATTTAAATGAAGAACTGCTGCTTGTTTGATCTGAAAAAAAAGAAAAAAAAAAGAGGAAAAAAAAAAGAGAGATCTCTAAAAGACCTGATCACCCTTTGGACTTGGAGCAATCGCTTCCACACAGTTGCCTAAAGCCACAAAGCCAGCCAAGCCCACTGGATTTCTAAAATGATGCAAGGCGCTCTCTCCTTAGCTTCTGCATCAAAGAGCCGCTGTTTGTTTGTTGTGGTGGCTGCAAGAGATGCTGATACCTGAGAAGCGGCATTCCTAGAGGGAAGGAAAAGAAAAAAAGAAATCAGCCTTGCATGTAGCTTCCTGGGAAGAGAATGAAGCAACGTGAAGGATAATGAAAACAAAGCAATGCAAAGCACTAAGAAATGTACTGGAGGGAAATATTTTCTCTGACGCTATGATTAAAATTAGCTGTTGGAAAAGATGAACCCCACTCTGCTCGTGCTTCTGCAAGCCTTCGTGCACAACTTAAGACCACTTTAACTAACATTAAGACCCTGATAGGCTTCAGGAAAGCATCTCTCTTCACAGAGCACATAAGCAATTAAAGTAGATGAAACTGGGATTTCAGCTGATGTTCCAATGTCAAAACACGGATGAAACACAATCAAGATTTAACTCTCTATGCCAATATTTTTGCTCAAATTCAGTGAGAAAAAGGAGCAGACTATGTGGACCCAGTCACATGGGTCTTAACTAAATAACATTACCAGTTGAATCCCAAAGGTTACAGTGAACACTAGCTGTTGTGTGCACTACCTACAGTTACTTAGTTGTTCTTATCATCTGTTCTCAACCCTCTATATAGAGAAATTAAAAAAAAAAAAAAAAAAAGAAATGCTGGAGTTTCACTGTTGGTTTTTTTGCTCTGGATGTCTAGGGTTTGTATTTTTAAGGTATTTTCCACCACCACAGAAAAAAAAAAAAAAAAAAAAAAAAGCTGTGCAACCAGCCAGCTAATCCCAGCTGAAATTCTCAGTAATCACCTTCTTCCAAGAGCTGCAGCTTCATGAGCAACTTGAAGAATCCCAGCTAAGCAGGAGGAGGTGGCAGCCAGCAAAACCTGCTTATACGTTTGCTTCTGTATGTTCTGTGAAGGTGACTGTTCTCAGTGAACACCGAACTTCATATTAATAGTGACAAAGAGTAACAGTTCTCTTCTCTTCAACTGCTATTACTGTGCATGCCTGCTGATTATTGCTGCTGTACGGCGAGCGTGTGGGTAGGGCTGTACTCCGCTTTCTGGGTAGAGCTGTGCCCTGATGTGTCCTAATGTATGAAATTAATGGGGTTGTGTTATGCAGGTAATTTATAACTTGAGGTGTCAATGAGATAGCTATGAGCTTGAAGAAATGCAATTGTAGTTTAAAAGAGGGGGACAATCTAAAAAAAGATTTGTTTTTCTTCAGTCAAATCATATATAGGTCCCTTTTCCCTTTAATTGCCACAGTATATAATTTGGAAAATATTAGTCATTCTTCTTTCAAAAATACAAGTAGGGAAATTACATGGGCACTGAAGCATTCAGATGTAAGTGATATCATTAAAAAATAGCAGAAATACAGTAAGGAGAAAATTAACAGTTAGTTGTTCTCTTCAAAAAAGTTCAGCAAAATTATGAAATACTTCCTCTGCATTATGAATTTAGTAATTTGTGCTGCATTATTTGTACAGATGAAAGCAAGTTATTGCATGATTGAATAACACAATTAGATTTTTATTGTTGAGATCTACTGAGCCATTTTACAGCCGTTGTCTGCAGCACAGCAACCGTCCCCAGCAAACAGGCTTGCTGGGGACCTGGTACCAGGATATGTACCCAAAACCCAGCAGGGCTGGAGGGAGATCATCCGCCGATGACCAGCACAGGTGAGTTTGTGGAGGGAAACTAAGTATCTTGAGCACAACAGAGACTATTTTTTGCATTAAACCCTCAAGGAGTAAGTGTGGGTTTCAGCACTAGTGTTTTTTCCTTTGGGTATTTAGCATGGCTGGCCTAAGCTTTTGGCCAAGGCTTTTGCAGCCAGCTGCTTATGCGTGCCCACTGCCTGCTTTCTTCAACACTGAGGCTTCCCTGGCTTCTAGAAACTGTCCCTCTAGTCCTTTTCAAAGTCCCAGAAGCCCAAAAAGGAACTTCTAGGGGACACAGCAAGGAAGCTACTTTTTTCCAACTTTTCTCTTCTCAGATAAGTGCTTTTAACATCACTGAGCCTCACGGATGCCATGTAAAAAGCAGGATGGGTACAGAAATAGTCTCAGAACTAGTGGCTTTTTTGGTTGTACTTCTTGTTCACACCTCATTTTTTGTGCGCCTGAATTTGCAGGAAGCTCACAGCCATCCCCCCTGTATGTTCTGCAGCCCCTAAAGCTAGAAAAGCAGGGAGGACAGCCAGCAGCTCTCCCCTCACGTCTAGCTCCTCGGAAGCACGACCGCTCCTACAGCTCTCCGAGAAACACGACCTGCTGGCTGGCAAACCGCAGCCGCGGCACTAAGGCGGATCGAGCACCACATCACTTAGTGGCTTTATTGCAGAGAGCAACAGGGGAAAAAGCTGGCTGGAGAGAGAGCAAAAAATAGCAAGAGGGAGGCGGTAGGAGCTCGGGGATCACTAGTTAACCCTGCGGGACGAAAAGCCTTAACAGATAAAGAATAGTATTGCATCTCTACCAACGGTGGAATTTCAGCAATGGAGCCAAAACAGCGATGGGAGAGCGGCAGCGCGGCAGGGACCGAGGAGGGGTAACACATGAGGGCAGTAAGAGGGAAGGAATACAGCTCGCCCTGGGACACTTCCCATGGAGAGACAGGACGGTTTCCTGGTTTCCCAGCTCCACGTCCCACTCCGAACCCTGCTGTAAAGGCACAGAGAGGCAAAGATCAGCCACAAGTGGCGGGGCACACAGTTTGTATGGACAGCAGGTAAACACCGAGCACCTCCTATACAAGGAAACAGCGTGGAAGAAGGAAGCATCCTTGTCCAAGAAACCCAAGACAACCTGAGGTGTGCTAAGGTGAGCTGAAATTGTTCGAGACGCTAGCTGCAGCAGAAACAGAGGCCTCTCTGAACAGGAACAGCAAGGCGAGGTGTAAGGTATGGGGTACTGCAGCAGCAGCGGTGCAGTGGGCAGTCAGCTCCGGAGTGGAGCTGTATTGCAAATTATAGGGAACTACATATGCACTCAGCAGACGTTTCATAGAATCAGAATAGCCTGAGTTGGAAGGGACACATGAGAATCATGGAGCCTGACTCCCGATTCCACACAGGGCAACCTAAAAGTTAAATCATGCATCTAAGGGTGTTGTCCAAATGCTTCTTGGACACCGACAGGCTTGGGGCCACGACCGCTTCCCTGGGAGCTTGTTCCAGTGCTCCACCACCCTCTCAGTGAAGAACTTTTTCCTAATATCCAACCTGAACTTTCTCCGATGCAGCCTTAAGCCAGTCCCTCGCGTCCTATCACCAAACGCCAGGGAGAAGAGACCGGCACCTCCCTCTCCAATCCCCATCACGGGGAAGCTGCAGACAGCAGCGGGGTCACCCTCGGTCTCCTCTAAGCTGAACAAACCCAGTGTCCTCCGCCGCTCCTCCTCAGTCATGCCCTCCAGTCCTTTCACCGTCTTTGTTGCCATCCTTTGGACACATTCTAAAGTTGGTATCTCCTTCTTACATTGTGGAGCCCGAAACGGCACACAGGACTTGAGCTGAGGCCGCACCAATGCTGGGCAATCGCTTCTTTCGACCAATTAGCTATACTGTTCTTAACGAACCCCAGGATACGCTTGGCCCTATTGGCTGCCAGGGCACATTGCAGACTCATATTGAGCTTTCCATCAACCGAAACCCCCAGATCCGTTTCTGCAGGGCTGTATGCCAGCCTCTTGTCCCCCAGTCTATACATCCATCCAGGATCACACCGTCCCAGGTGCAGAATCCATTGGTTGTTCTTGCTAAATTTCTTTCGGTTACATTTGTCCATCTTAGCCCCATGCCATCGCCCGTTCACACAGGACGTATGAATAGCTCGACTCCCACCAGCCACACCTGCAAGGGACTGTCAGTGGTGACTAAGATTTCCTTCAAACTTAATTCTGGACTCATTATTCAGATGCTTCAATAGCAAACAGTGTTACTCTCCAGCACCTAATAAGATCTTTTTCTCTGAACAATCAAAAATGAAATTTCCCCTGACCATGACTAATCAGTGTGTGAACTGCTGCATGCTACCTTTCACTTCCATAGTCCTGAGAATGAGCTTGCATGGGAGAGGAGTTTTAAGCCAACACAATCAGACAATAAAAGGGGGGGAAGAAAAAGCACAGGTTCCACCTGAGGACTGCCATACTTTGTAAAGAAGCACTCCATTATGTTGAGCTGGAGGAAGAGAAGGTTAATCCCCAAAATAGAGATAATCTATCCTGAGCAAAACAGAGTATATGGAGGGTGATGAAGGTTTCGTTCGTTTTCTCTTGAATATTAAAAATAAAAATGTAACGACTATAATAATGGCTTGTGGACAAAATTCCAGCTAAATGCTTTCAGAATTTCTGAAATAAACTGAGCGGAAGGTTTGCATTAGGGTTGGTCAAGTAACAGGACAAAGAAGTATTCAAAGCATACCAAATCCCATAGAACACGTGAAATTATTTTTCCCTGAATATAACTCCCTGAAAGACAGAGGGGGCTCAGCACTGTAACATTCACTCAACATTATATTTGTCAAATGCTATTTGTCCAGTCCTTTGTTTCATGACAGTGTCTTGTCCTGTCTGATTTTACGCTCCCTGTTTAATTAGCTGTCTGTGAGAAAAGCCCAAAAAGGTATTGGTTGAGCATTTCATGCAGAGGTTCCTCACCTGCCTCTCCTACTGGGCTTGCACCGCTGTGGGTCTCTGGCTGGCATCGTTTACCCTTCAGCATCCACTTGAGTATGCTCTGGCATCCACAGGCTTAATGACAACCATTATACAAGAAATGGTTTTAATTAGTTGTTTGTCTAAAAGAGGGAAAGATGTGATCTAATAGCATGAACACTAGACTGGGGATGCTGATTTCTCAGCAAAACATTAATATCAAATTCCTCTTTAGCCTTCAGCCAGTTACTTTGGTGCTTTGCTTCAAATTTCCCATTTGTAAAACAGAAATGATATTTCCTTAACTCATGGAGGTGTTGTGAACTACATTACCACTTCACTTCACCGTGCTCACTTACCCCTCCAGATTGATAGCTATAGTTTTTAAAAGATAATGCTCTTATTTAAGGAGGAAAGGGATTTCAGATTACTGGAAGTAATGGCTCTCTGAGTTTAAAAGCAGGCTTTTCTTTTAGCTCCTGGCAGTGCTGATTTACCTTGGCAGCTTGTAGGCTTCACCTGCAACAAAAAAATGGGATGCAGAAACCATGACAAATTATTTCCCTGACAGATCTTGGGGCAAATTGTGAACCTGGCTGGTGAATTTCACACCCATAGGTATCCTGAGGAAAAAAAAAAAAAAGGGAAAGAGGCAGCAGAGTGTCCATATTCCTTCTTATTGCTGATCATCAGTGAGTGTTTGAAAACCCAGGGAAAGTTGCTGGAGGTTTGAACAACCCCACCAGAAGGCTCAGTGTGCGCACACATAAGCTGAGGCACCGGCAGGACCTCCCAAGCGGCAAAGACCGCGCTCGAACGCTTCAACTTGTGTGTGCCTTCACGAGTGAGGGCCTCTGGATTTTTCAGACTACAATACTAAATGTCTCACAAGAAGTTTCGAATCCTTCTGTTCTTCTTTTACTCCCTGGCCATAGCCAACCTGAAGCGATGCGAGGTCCAAACAAGAGGACCCTGTCCTCACGTACGTTGGACCGATTCGTTGCATCAAGGAGAACTGAGCTTCCAGCTTCTACCCCTGCCACGTGAAGTTATTTCACCTCCACCTCAATCAAAGGCCTACTCCAATAGATCATCGGTAGACATTTGTCATAAGCGATTCGTTACTGGGATTCCCCTTTGATATATACATTGAAAAATCACTTTGCCCCCTCCTCCTACAATCAATCTGATATGCAGTTTTGGTTGAGCAGGCTGTGAGTCTCGTCGGCCTGGTGCATGAGAAGTAAGGTCGCTGCAATTATTCAGCTGTTAGTTAAGCAGGGTACATTTCTGATTTTTCCTCCCCCTTCTCCCTAAGTTGAATCTCAGAGAAGGTACAACACCTAAAAGTGCTTAATAACGGTCACCCATATATTGGATTTTTTCTGCCTGGTATCAACTGCATTGACCTCCTCTTATCTAAGTCAATAGATCTTATTTCAGTCTCCAGAGAAATTTAGGTATGCTAACTACGATCACCTTCCCCACGATGGAGACCTCATTATGGCATGTTGAAATGCTGACTTCCAAAGAGAAGAGCGGAATCATGCACAAGGAGACAAGAGGGTCCCCTTTGAAAACACACGGGGTGGATTTTCTGCAGGTGAAGGGCAGCCCTAGCTGGAGACACTCTCCTGGAGAAAATCAGCCCTGTACGGCTGTCAGCAGGGAGACCCATTTCCACAGCCTTCCCTGCTCCTGGGCCTCAAAAACTGACCTGGAGAAACCCGGAGCTACTGCAAGCGCTAACAGGCTACTTGCAAATAGCAGCTGAGGTAGGGAGAAGCGAAGCTCTGCTCAAATCCTCCCACCCTCTGCAGCTCAGGTGCTGCGGGTGCAGTCCCACGGGGTCCAAACCGTGGGGCGAAGGAGGATGAGGTGTCAACCAGAGGCAGCTGGGGCATGCAGGAGATCGGGACGTGCTGTAGGTGGATACCTGCAGGGTACTGCTGACACCGGTGGGCGCTTTGCAGAGACATACTTTAGTTTATTCCTAAAGAACAGAGTGAATCTAGTTCCTCGTGGCAGCAGTCAGCTCCTCCAGTCCATAAAAACTTCATTTCCGTTCCTAAATGTCCCACCCAAATAACAACAACTTTCTATTTCAATAGGAAATGATACAGAGTTCCTACAAAATAAAAGCTTTCTGCATTATAAAACCCGGAGTATACCACTGCTAATGTCCACAGTTGAAAAGGCCCCATGGAAAAACATAAGACCTGAACTTATTATTAAAGTTTATGTCATAGTGCATACACAGGAGGGGCAACCTCAATACTGACATTTCACCACCTTTTTATGCTTTACTTTGTAACCTTCATGCCATTCTTTTGTTTGTAATGTCACAAAAAATGGCAAATACCTTACTTGACACGAGAAGTACCCTCATAGCTGCAAAACACCCTTTTTCTTTCCTAGAATTACTCTTTCTAGCAACTGACAATGAGAGACAAGTAGCAAACAGAGCTTTTTAGGAGCACCAGACCAGCGAACCTGGGTGTCCTGCAGCTCTCGCCTCTCTCCCAAGGCATGAACCTGCCTGGGTGGCACATCCAGGGGACGCGCGGAGAGCCCACGGCAAACCGAGGACGCGGGCCAGGCACCGCGGGGAAGGTGGGGAAGGAGATGCCCGTGATAACCCGCCCGCTGGCACCCGCTCTCACCCCGTGGTACTTCACCAAGAGGTCGAGGTGCTGTTACCTACGGCAGGGTAAGAGCAGACACGCAGATAGTCGCTGTGGAGCCATTGCTGTGTAGTCACTTTTATAGATACTCTTAATTTGCCGCGGCTGGGGTACACCCCACAGCCTCGGGCAGAGCGATGGTACCCCCTGGAGCCACGCAACGGCACAGAGGCTGCTGCTGAGCTTTGGGGCTGGCTCGTACCCCGACGCAGGGGCGAGTAGCAAGGGCTGTGCGAGAAGTGTTTCACCGACGAGCTTGATCAAACCATCTGTGCCAAGGCCCCTTGCCGCCCACAGCACTGCAGTCACTCCCAGCTAAGAGCGAAGCCACGGCTGCCGGTTCAAATAAGAGACACGTACCAGGAGAACTTTTGCCCCCATCTGTCTTAATTACACTGAATTCAATCATTTCTTTGAAGAAAGGAAACGGTGTTCCCTGCCCCCCTGCGTACTGAGTCACCTTCTCAGGTCCAACCCCACGCTGTAAGTCACTTGCAGATATTCTTCAGCATTTATTACAGGAATTACACCTTCTGAATAGATGCACAGAAATGTATTTTGGACAAATAAAAGAAAAAGCCCTCTCTGTGCAATCCTGGCTTTGTTCTGTTTGACTAAGGAATGACACTTTGTACTAAATTGTTGGTTGTGTTTTTCTCTATGCACATGCAGCTTTTCCCAAAGCGTAACCTTAGCAGTTAATAGAGTGACTCCAACACAGCTGGCTGCTCTCCAGCATTTCCAGGCTGTAGAAGAAAAAGCCTTTATGAAAGAGAGAGACATGTTGTTCCTTCCTGCCCGAGGTCTACTAGGTAGCAGAGGTTCACTGGCAAAGGGGTGTTTGGACATTCGTGGTGAGTGAGAATAAACCTGTTGATTAGAGATGCCGGGCTACTGAAATGAGTGCTACTCATTTCTACCTACAGGCACTCAACAATAACTTCCACTTGGTGGGCTGCCTAGCTTTACCCATAAGCTGAAAAATATCTGAGGTGAGGTGGTGTCTTTGAATCACTTCATAATTAAACTAAGACTGAGCAAAGGAGGAAGAAGTTGAGAAAAACCTGGTTACAGCAAATTGAAGCTTGGCATAACTCAGGTCATAGCTGGGTTCAATTTGGCTTGGTATTTTTAGGAAAAATATAAGAGGAAAATTATAATATATCAGATTGAGAGGGGAAGAGATGAAGTTATCCTACAAGGTGAAGTTGTGTTTGGAATTTTTTTCTCCCCTTTGCTTTTCCACTGAAACGTAATCTTAGTTTCCACCTCAGATGCCAACTGTGCAGCCTCTGAGACCCGGAGGATGCAGACACGACCGGGTTTGAAAGGTGGAGCTGTTGAATCCAGCTGAAAAGGAAACCGCAAACGCCACAGGGGCATTATCGTGTTGGGGTGTCCGCAACAGCTTGCCCCTGGAGCTCAGGGATGCCTGCCCCGAGCAGCACGTGGTTTACCTCCTCAGGGAGCTCTCCGGGGAGCCGGGGGAGCCGCAGACCTTCCATCCACCTCAACAGAGATAGACCTTACACTTCATGATGTCTATTGTAAAAAACCAAACCCAAGCCAGAGAGAGCCGGTCCCTAGGGTTTCCCTGGGAATCCCTTCAGTTCGGCTCTTGGGTCTACATCACCGACCCAGCTGGGCTCATGGGGAGTCGCTCCGTCCGTGCCCCCTCGGCTTGAGGGCAGGCAGCAACTCCCGAGCTCCGCGACCTGCTCGGGGCTCAGACCCTCCGCGGCTCCTCCGGCTCCTCCGCTCCAGGAGGACACAACCAAACCTCGGGGGCTCCGCCGCTGGCAGGGGAGGTGGCCGAAGGCCGCTCTGTCTCACCTCTACCAGCTTTTTTGTCCACGCGTTGCAAACCGCATGACGATTCAAGAGGGGGATCCTCTGCTTTAGAGTTTGGGGGGGTTATTGCTTTTGTTTAATGCGTAACTCCTCTTAAAGCCCATATCAAACGGACACAAACCCTCAAAAAGTCAGTTTCTTGCAACTCTGCATTCCTGAGTTTCTAGAATAAATAAAGAGCAAAAAAGGAGGAGGGAGGCAGGACCGAAGCATTAAGAACTGGGGAATAAGGGAAATGGAAACAGAGGAGCAACTTAACAAAAAAAAAAAAAATGGCCCCAAACCCAGTTTTCCACATCAGCTGCGACAATCCTTAGCCTGGAGATGTTGTGGGCATACCACCTACCTGCGTGACCGATGCGCCCTAGCAGTGCACAGCGCTTTTCCAGCCTGCAAATACTTGCATGCTAACACACCAGTTACATTTTATGGCCTGGAAACAATAGTAATGATGATAAGAGAAATGCCTATAATATAGCAAATTAATATTTCTAGTAAACTGTTCAATATTACCTTTTCCAGCAATGTTATAGAGATAGGAGAGAGCCCTAACAAATTATGTGCACAGTATAAAAATAATAAATTAAATTACAAGTGAACAGCAACTCAATATTTTGCATGAAAAATCAATTTTCTCTCTCAGCTCTGTTATACAGCCAGCAAAAGAAAGAACCCAGCATATTATCTCCTCAGACTCCCAAAGTGCCCAAGTAGGGACCTTGTTGTTATTTTTCTAAGCCATTAAACTTCTTCCTTTTGTACTGGGTTTTGTTTTGAATTTCTCCTTTCACCCTCCGCTGACTCCATGATACGGTAACTTTATAGGTGGAGTTGATAGCACTGCCTAGTTCTTCTGCCAGTCGATATTTGATATTGAGGCCTGTTTTCTCTGCATATAACTTTGCCAAACTTGAAGCATTTTGGGCGAATTTCACCATTCCCGGTTATCAGGCTCAGACAGGCTGCAGGGTGTTTGCATTTGTTTAATTTCATTTCAGTCCAAGTGAATCCACTCTTCCTGTAAACAAAATGATGGGAAAAGACGTGGCCCTACCCTGGTAAAAGTAAACACACAAAGTTAGTGTTTCTTTTCTCGAGCAGTGCATCCTTACTTACAATTCGTATCCTGAAATTCACGGCAGACGGCTTGCTCGATGGAAGAAAAGCCTTTTGTGGGGAACATGAAATTCTGGCAAAATTTGGCCAATTTGGCAAGACCATTAAAAAAATCGGTTTGTACATGCACAGAAGACTCTTTTTAGACTTCACAGCTTATTTCTTTAACTAATTTATCCTCACTGAGCCTGATGTAGGAGACATTAAGCAGGATGCGCCCCAAAACTGTAAGTTTAAGCAAAGATCTCAGGAAAGGTGTTTGGAAACAGCAGCCTGGAGCACACTTACCCAGTATGACTGGAAACCCAGGTGGGAGAGGAAACTGGCTGAGGAACCAGGAGGTGGGAGCTGGGGCTCAGAAGCAGCCTGTGACTGGACTGAGGCGTGCAGAAAATAAGACTAATAGAGGCTGGGAAATTAAAATTAGGCAGAGATAGCTAAGAGACAAAGACTGGCGAGTCAGAGCTGGGAACAAGAAGGGAAAAATTGCATCTTCTAGGCACTTTGTGCCAAACGCTGTCTTGTAGGATGGGGTGGGACTGAAGAGAGCTCATGTCCCATGAAAACCAGCCTGGAAAAGCAAATTGAGAAGTTTCATCCCTGTTTATGATCAAAGTGAATGTCAACACAATGCCAAGCAATGGGATTTTTGCTTTGTTTTAATTTGCTGCTAAAAAACCTTAGGCAATTTCATAAATGCATTAAAAGGACATTATTAAGGTTGAAAAATCTACCATTAAGAAGCCAGAAAAACACCCTTGAGTATACAACTGTGACATGGAATTACACCGCCTTCGTTTTGCCTTTTATTATGTCTTTATTTGACTTTATAACCCCAGCGATGCTTTCTAACGCAGCCTGTGTTTGTTTGCGTGTGTGCATGCAAACATCCAGAGATATTCACCAGTGTAGATCTTACGTGGGTGGACTCAGAAATATCCTCTGCCTGCCAGAGGAGACGGCAACCAGGCTGTGCTTCAAATCCTACCACTGGGCTCCAGCAGGTTGGAGACAAAAAAAAAGAAAGCATAGCAGGTAGAACATCTCCCATGAAACTGGCCCCTTTAGAGCTCCATCCAAAATCCAATTAAGTCTTTGCAAAAGCATTGTTCTGTAGCCCTTTCACTAAGATTCATTTCAGTTAGCTTTGGATCAGGTCATCAGTAATTTTTTTACCCAGCCAGGTGGTATTCTTTGTACCAATGCAGATTTCACATAGAGAATATCAGAAAGCCATTGAATAGCCATTGAGCAGGCTGCACGGGAAAAGGGCCCATGCTGTAAATCAAAACTTACTCAGAGACTTTTTTTCCTTTGGATCTTTCACATTCCCGTTGAAGATTTCATTTCATCACTGAGAGTGCAGTGCTCCCCGTTTCTCTCTTGAAATTCGGGAATAAGTTTACCAGGGCAGTCTTGACAGGTTTTATTTTCAGGGGAGCTAATAAACGATGCCTCCAGTTGAAGGCCGTGCACAGCTGCAGGCATACGTTGCTGTTACTAGGTTTGGAAAGCTGCCTTTTCGGGGTCACGTAAACACGAGTTTAACTGAAATATGTGTATCTATCATGCTGAAGTGGATGGGAAGTCAGCCCAGTTTCTAGAAGTGTGGTATACCATACATACGGTACGGTATTTGGGGGAATAGGTGTTACCCACTTCCTTACCTTGATAAAGATTTGTAACCTACCCAATCTTCTACTGATGCCCGTGGAGGAAGAGCAGCAATGACAGCACCTCTGCCACGCTCACACTGGAAAACGCCCTGCTGTGCGAGATGAAGAAAGGGTGTTGCAGAAAAGGCAGGGTGGCCCCAAAACCGCGTAGGGTGAGGGACGGCGAGCGTTGCCCTACCAGCGCCCGCCTCAGCAGCGACCTGTGCCTCCGGCAGCGGCTGCAGCGGGGTCCCTCGCCGAGTCCCCCGTGTCCAGCCTCTTCCCCGCCGGGGGCACTTGGGCCCCTGGACCTCACTTGGCATCCCTGGGTTTCGAAAGCGCCTGCCCTAAATCCACCGCCGCTGGTTGGATTTTGGGGGAGGACTGGCTCTGCGGACGACAGAGAAGGCACGCGTATGTGCTCATCTCCCCCTTCCCCTCCAGCTGGATTTTGTGGAAGAAGCGAGATATGCATCTCGTCCCAGCGCAGCAGCTGCAAAATCTGGAGGAAAAGGATGCTTGGAGGATGCCTTTATCCTCTGCGCGCAGCAGCGGGGAGCTGCCCCACAGCAGCGAGGTACCACCGCTTCGGCGGGCTGCACTGCCATCTAGCCCATGTACGCTGCTGCGGAGCGCGCTACGGATTTAGCTAGGAGGATATTAATGATCCAGACCTGCAATTTTCAACCTACGGTGGAAACATCCCCACCGAGTAAGAACAGCTTCTAAGGGGTTCATGACAGGTCATGCAGTGAAGCAAGCCTGTTGTCAATACGCTTAAATCCACTAGATAACAGGCTGCACCGCCACTGGAAAATATTTAGGGGACTGCAATTGGAAAATGTTGAAAACTTACCGATTTAGACTTATCAAGCAAGAGCTCAGCTTCTACAGCAAAACGAAAACCACAGAAGTGTTGTGGAAGTGGACACTGATGCACCCGCTGTAAGCAAAAGTATCTGCCAGGACAGATAAAGTCAAATGAGCCACTTCTAGAGTCTGTGTTGGGCCAGAAAATAAAGGTCTATCTTTCCTAGTGTCTGAAAGCATCATACTGTGTTGGCGTTCCTTCCTCTTTAGTGATAGCAGCTGTGGCCTCCTCGCTTTCTGGACATTTTTAATGAGACCCACGAGGGCAATTTGACCCCTTAGGAAACTTGCATTCAACAAGTACAATTTTCCGGCCCCATCTGTATTTGCATGCTTTTTGCAAAGGCAGGTGCATCGTTCCAGGGTTGCCGTAAGAGGCACTCACCCTTCAGGCTACAGAAGAAATCCAAGTTGCTAATCCCGCTCAGAAGGCACCAGGGTGGTGACGAACGCAGCATGGGAAAAGCATCGTTATCTATTTGCAAAGGTAGCGGTCGTAGTTTCTGCCGTCAAAATCCAGGCCACCGGCAGGAGCATCTATTCCAGGGTTGTGCCAACTCCACCAGGCAGCTCTACGGTTATGCAAAGGATGCACGTGTGAGATGAGGAGGGATGTCAGAGGAGCTGCACACCCAGCTGAGATGCTGTGCTGCCCCGCTAAGAAGGTAACGGAGAAGTTTTTCACGGCCCAATTGGCATCACGTCCATGCAGCTGTAGCAGGCAGAAGGACACGTACAGTCCTGCTGTTGAGGCAGGACCCCAAAGCGAAGCTGTCCCAGAAGGCAGGATTTTCAGAGCCTCCTTCAGCAAAGCCATCCCTCAGCAATACCACACTCAGCAGCAGATACCGAGAACGTCCTGCGTCCATTCCAGAACACCTGCAGGCTTGGGACAGCCCAGCCAGTGATTCACATCCAGCCTTTCTACTTATACAAAAAATAAACAAACAACTAATCACACTTTTCCAAAAGTGGCATTTTTATAAATATCCAAGACAGATGCTTCATCTGCTCTGCAGCAGTGTCATCTAGCTTATGTAAGCGGGCAGAAATGTCAGCACGAGAAGTTTCCAAACAAAGGTGCTTTGGGACCAACATCACTTGGACCTTTCTCCCCTCCCTCACACTTTATATGGATTTGGGTTTTATTACATTTTTGCATTTAATTGGCTGAACTGTAAGAAGAGGTGTGAACTACTTTACAGTGCTATGCCCAAGTCTCCATTTTGAAAGGGCCAAAGCGACCATCTGCAAAATACCAAGGGACCAGTGGGAGCATATAGCTTCTCCTCACAATTAAGTCACCCTTTCCATGTGAGAAAAAAACCCTAAAAATAATTTTTAGCTCTCAAAGCAGCTAGCTAAGGCTTAATGAACACTCACAAGCCAGAATAAAATTAATAAGACTGAACTGATGAAGATAGAGATAATCACACAAGAGAGAGGCTCTGCTCCCACGTCGAGATGATCACTGCAGCACCACCAGCAGCAGGGAAGCCTCTCCCCAGAGCATCCCATGGGCTAGAGGCAAATCTTGCAGCTCTGGAGAGTTACAAGCTCCTCAGACATGCCCTAAAACAGGTTGTACTCAACCAGCTCACAGCCCACCCCAGTGAGAACAAGAGTTTACTTGAGTTCACAGTTTGGGTTATAAAACTTCATGCTTCCAACGAAAATATTCCCCAGAATAATGCCTAGGGACCTGCCACTTGGCAGTCCTCAGGCGCACATTCCAGTGAAATACGGATATAAAGGAAGATGAAAAAGAGGAAATCTTTTCATAATGTTATTTTTTTAAGGTGCAAATACCCATTTCCTTATTTTAAATTTATTTGGTACCCAAACAGGCAAGGTACAAGGTTTAAAAATAGAAGAATAGATCAATGGTCCATCAGAAATAACAGTGTGATAAGACCTTCTTGACTTTTGCTTTTCTGTTTGTCTTGTTGGAGCCCTGGTCATCTCCGTCATTTTGTCGTTTTATCCTCTTGCCAGTTGTGAGAAGAAATAACAGCGTTTCAGAGAAGGATCTGCCTCATCACTGATGGAGACAAAGCTCTGGCATGAAAGTTTACAAATCTTAGGCACAGGAAGGTGAATTTCTCAAGGCAGTAAACAATAGTTTGCCACATCATTTTTCTTGCAGTTGAATTTTATCTGAACGTCACCTCTGTATTGGAATAGGTTGCCAAAAGTTGCCAAGAGTGGGACACTTCCTCACCCAAAGCGAAGAGTGTGGATGCACAGAATAACCGCGGCGATGCAAACATCATTTTATCTTGTCCTACATAAACTCTTCCACAAGACATAAATTTTGTACATTTTCAGGCTTTATTCCTTCACTTTGGACTTCTTCTCACAGCCAAAACCAAATACATTCCAAATTTTCCTTAGGGAGGAAAACTTATTCTCTCTTTCAAGTCACACCAAAAATATAGCTGACCCAGTTACCACTGTATGCTTTAGAGCTGCTCAGTCAGAAATCAGCTGGGGAAATGACATTCTGGATCAAATACATAATTAAAGGGTACTAAATACAGCTGGCCATAATTTTTCAAAGGAAGAGGATTTTATACAGTCTTTTGTAAATCAACATCTTTCAATGTTTTTCACATTGTCAAAATTTCTATTTTTTTAATGTCTCGCATATTTTGAATACAGCTATTTCTACCAAAAGAGCTAGGAACCATTAAAAAAAATAATTGAAGCAATTTTTCAACAAGAAATTTGTTTTCAAGTATGATTTTCTTGGTGCACTGTAACCCCTCTCCCCTGAAATTACAAATTTATCAAAAAAGGAAAATGTGAATTTTCCTTTGAAAACTTTTTACCTAAAGGTATTTGCTTTTTTTCCTTTTTTCTCCCCAAATTGCCTTTAAAGTAATAACAATTTTGTCATTTGATCAATAATCTGTGCTTAATTGATATCTCTTGAAAAAAGGTTATTTACAGTTTTGAGGTGATTATCAGTACTTTCATTTCCCCCAAACTCTACATTAAAGTCTACTCTTCTGATTGTTATTCAATGACTGTTTTCATAAAGATGTGAAAAGAAACCTCTGTATTTCTCCATCCCCCGAATATAAGGACACATTTTGAACTCTGCAAAATGAAACAACTTTAAAATTTAAAAGATATCCTTTTCTTCTCATGAAGAAAAGACCTAGAACCTATTTTTCAAGGGAACCAAGCATTTGCTACTTTCTTCTGTCAGCTTAAATCAATTTAAGTAACTATACATGCACTTACATTGCTGCCTATTATATTATTTTTATTTGATCACATAGCAGCTCTTCCCTTTCAAAGGCTTAACTGCTTCCAATAATAATCAGGAAAAAGTAAGCTCAGAACTTTCTCACAGCATCTCTCTTCTCATTTTTCTTCCTCCTCTGACCTTCCTCTAAGCCTCCTCCCCCCAGAAAGAGAAGAGGGGCGTGAAAGGCATTAATTAATTTATCTATCATACATATTGGTGGAAAGTGTGTCCCCTGAACTGTTTCCTTGCTAGGAGTAAGTGCCTCATCAATCTCGAGCGGACGAACCCTCATATGCAATTAAAGCCGAGCAGAGTAACGACGGCTGTGATTTGAGGGCACGCCGCGCCACATCCCGGGAACAGACGCGGCCGCAGCTCCCTCGCCATGAGCCCGTGCACCCCCGTGCCTGCTGCAAGCAGCCTGACGGGACAGAAACCTCGCGCTAGCGAGCCAGCGGCGGCTTTGGCCAATTTCCATAACCGTCGCCTTGTTGGGGAGGGATGCGACCCACGAGGACGGAACGAGGGAAGCGAAGACGGGGCTCTGGTGAGCGTTTTTTTGGGAAAGCTTTCTGGCCCAACGTCACTGGAAACGGGCCGCGGGAAGTCACCTCCCTCAGCGAGCCCTTCACTCCGGTGAAGGAGGCTTGTAAGCTCCTCAGCCGATGCTCGGGGATCCTCAGACTAATTAACATCCCAGGCTACTGCTTGATATAAACACAGCTCAACCCTTACCTTGTGCACACTGCGCTTGTGCATGTGCTGCAGTAATTGAAGGACGATAGTAAGATGCGCCAAGGTGAAATAGAGAAATGAGCACATTTACTACATGTTTTTTTAATCTTTCCCTGGGTATAAAATTCAAACTCAGAAGTTTGCCTTGCCCTCCTTTACCTCTGGTTGCTATTTGGGTTTCCTCTTCTGTGTTTAGTTCTCTCCAAGTGGTGTTTTGCAATTTGATTGCAACATGAACAGAGTAGATTATTTTTACTAATTCTTTCATTTAAGAAACAAAAGTTCACATTGACTGAAGTGCTGATTACAGTTAAGTTGTTTTAGTCAGAACGAGTTCCTAATAGAATTTCTTTTAATTGGTTCAGCCCTGTTCTACTGTTTTGTTGGAAGTAAATTTAATCATGAAAATATGAAGTCATTTGCAAATGTTTTATATTATTTTGACTAAAAATATCTCCTCTTAACCCGGAAGACAATTAATGCCATCTTGGCATTAATATTGTTTCAATTTCTTTTACTCCAAACTATGCTTTTTCATAGTTTGTTGGCACTTTGAGAAGGAAACAAGTTCTTTGAGGAGCTCTAGCATTTAGTAGCATACGCGTGTGTCTGCATGTCTGTGTGTTAATCCGCAAATGTTCATCTGCTCTGGGAACTTGATCTTGGATCGAATCACAGACATGCACGCTGCTGGGTACATGGCAACTGGAATAATCTTATTCTTGCTAAGTTTCAAATTTATTTGGGTGGGAAAGTCTTTTCCATTATTACATATTATTGCATCGTAGGAAAAGAGTTGCCCTGTTCCACCCCAGAGAGGATGGCATTGCACTTTAGTAACACCGCTTTCTTGCTGTTGACTAGGTGGGGAATCCCAAACATACATCTAGACTGTGTGTAGATGTGGACAGACAAAGCCTATCCAGCTGCCTGCATACAACAGTAGAGAGGCTCCAATTCAAACCACCAGATTTAAACAGGAATCAAGTCTTTAAACTTCACAACTTACCTTCCTATCTCTGAATAGGATAAGCTACAGATTTTATTGTAGAGATTTCTGGTTTCTAGTCAAACTGTACACCATCAGCCTTATTGCAGCCCGAGTTGAGAATTAGTAAGTAACATCAGAAATAAGCAAGAGTGGGACTTACAGTCCCAGATAAATTAGGACAAAATTGCATAAGAGTGATATTCAAACTAAACTTTTTCAGAAGACTTGAAAAATTCCACCCATTTCTGTTTTCCCCTCTCTTGGGTGCAGAATAAGCATTTGTAACTGATTCAGAGAATCTGTTCAGAGCCTTCTTTAGTGCATACAACATTGAACACAGAGCAACAGAATCCTATGGAAATGAAAGCATTTTGCTAGTGCTGTGAGATGGATTGAAAAGGAATTTGGGAAACTGAGCACTTGGAAGCAGAACAAGGGGCCTAGACAGGCTAAAAGAAATGAAGTTATCAAAACACGACAGTAAAGTAACACGAGGGATATACACTAAGCTGATGAAAAGCAATACAGAAATAGGAACGAAAGCTGCTTGTCAAATTTAACTAATCAGTAGGCAAGCATTTGGGTGGAGGTTCTCTAAACAGCAAGTATCTGTTGAAAGAGTATTTGAACTTCGTAGCGTCGCTGAAATCCCTTTGCATTAGCTGAGATAGCTCACTCTGAGCTACACAGGGAGTGCAAGATTGTCAGTGTCAGCTGTGAATTTTCTGGCTTTTGCGAGTTCCATTATTTTATCACTGTAGGTTTTGTTGTTGGGGTTTTTTTTCCATGTGTACATGCAGATTATGATTCTGCTCACAGAGCTGCAACAAGTGAAGAGAAAACTGGCTGCCCTGGCAGTATATTCCCCAATATACTTTGTGCAGCTGCTGATTGCATTCATGTTTCTCCCACAGCAGCCCCCTGCGTGCAATGAGGAAAACATACAGGCAGTAGAAAAATCACTGTCAGAACAAGCAGCTTTGACTATCCTCTCTATTGCCTGTGAATGTGTGTGAAGTGAAGAGAGGTTATGGGGAATCTAACCGTGACTACTGTTTGCAAGTGAATACAAATTTCATGTCTGGGTGACCATCTCCTAATTGATGCTGAATTTCTTTTTTTTCCAGTGGAGCTGACTTTTGAAGCTGGTTCTTTCTGCGCAGCCTGTGCAGAGCTGGTGCCTGCTAGGAGGCAATTAGCAAGAATTAGTGCAGGTGCTTCTCTTGGGTCCCGTCCATGGGAGTCAGCAGTGCAGCTCAGAGCAGCTCGCCCTCCACGCCAACCTGGGAAAACTCCTCTGGCGGGGATGCACAATGCTGCTTGGCTCCTCCGCGCAAAACAAGTGAGACTTACTCACCGAAAGCAAGATTTTTGTCTGGGCATTGGTTTATTTAAAGCTGACTTTTCATTCCAGTTACTGTCTCCGCATAACGGACAACAGCACTTTAGCCCCTAGCCTTGCTGTTGCTGATCAATATTGATCTGAAATGTAGGTATAGTCATTGTGTATTTAGCATCTTTGGGAACCAGAGCTGAAAAAGTAACAATTTATACAGGTTTCAGTTCCGGTTATTGGAGGTTAGTCATGGGATAAACAGATTTACTATGCCAGTAATTCCAAGATGAACTGGTAAGGGCAACAAAATGACTTCAGACTTTAGCAGCACCACTGCCTGTGTTCAGCATTAACAACTCACACTTACACTATCACTACCCAATTTTGAAGTGGCTTAAGAGACGGGTGCATATAGATGGAGCAGCTGAGGCAAAGTGAGGTGCAGTGACTTCCAAAGTTGTTCAACAGATGCTCTGAGGAAGCTAGGAATAAAAAACAAGTCTTTCAAGCTATAACCTTCTATCCTCCAGTAACACCCCCTCACTTTATGGCCCCTTCACTTTCATCTCCTGTTTACTGTTGTATTTATCCACTGCCAATGTACACAGAAATGGGTCACAACAAAACTCCTCAACTCTCTTCTAAGTGCAAGAACTGGAAAACCCACAGTTGCTGAAGAGTTGAACTTTGTGAGATGGGTGAGGAGAGGGACTGAGTTAATCCTATGCATTTATGTGGTGCCTCGCAACTATGACTGAGGTCCCTAGGGCTAACGCTTACAAACGCTAGAGATCCCACAGTTGATGTGTCGATTCTAATATTTGATTCTTCAAAATGTTACTGCATGGAAACTGAGTATCCCATCTATAAAAATAATTATTCCTTGAAATACTGACTTCAGCTTACACATGAAGTACAACTTGTGTCTTGTTTTCCACACTTGGTTCCTAAAGATAGATATCAATTCATATTCTAAGAAAAAGTATCCTTGCAGTAGGGAGAGGGCTGCCCTAGGAGTTACATGAAAGATGTTCTTAAATGGCAGGTGGTACAAAGTAATGTAGGTGTTGGCCATACAGAGTCCTCGGTTGTTGACAAGTCCGAAAAGATAAACTAGGGTAAACACAGGTAGTTGAGATACTGACATTGTACCGGTGGGCTAGAAGAGCACGTTACGTGAAGCAATAGCAAGAGCAGCAGCAAGTCTCAGACATCCTGGTAAACTGGGGGAGAAACAGAGCTGTTGAAGTGTGGGCGCTCTCCATCGCTTGTGCATGCACCAGTCCAGATTTGTCTCCCTCCTACCACAGCATCACCATTCTCTACCCCAAGACACATGCTGGCTGTGCTAAATCATGGCCACTGATAAAATATAAGCACGAATTAGAATTTCTGCAAGAACTACCTTAACTGTGACCATGAGTTTCCAATATACAGAATTTCATACAGCACACAGAATTGGATGATGCAGTAGGCACTTCTCTGTTCTCACCCTTATTCCCTAGCTGTATGTAAGCTGCAGAATAGAGTTTCATTAAAGCAATGGATATATCAGAAACCACTGGCACGGTAGAACTATATTCCCACACAGCATAATTGAGGCTGCAAGAAAAACAGCAGGTTGCCCTTCATAAATATTTTAAAATTAAACTGTAGAAAAGTCTGACTTACACTCATTTTATGAACTTTAAAGATGACTATTTCTATCTCTACACCTACATATGTTCCCACACAAAATACTGTACTAATTTACAGTAAAAGAACACAGAGGATTATATCCTGACTGAGACTCATGCCTTGGAACACAATAGAAATAGTAATATTCAGAGATGCAGAAAGTCAGAGTAGAAAGATATATTGGGGGAGGAGGAATAAATTCACAATATCCACTAAAAATTGGGGTTGTGAGGAGAGTTCCAGCTCTGTTATTGCAGCTAGAAAGGGCAATAGACAAAGGAGAGTCATGCCCTATGATACAGCCAAACCTTGGTTAACATGAATCAGAATTAAGACTATATGCTAGTATAACTTTCATATATGGACTTATATCTGACCGTTGTGATTTAAAATATTACATGAAGTGTAGAAAAAGCGAGTCACAAAGATTAAGCAGGATTTTTCCATTCTTTCACAGTGTTTTTTTTTTTACAATACAGCATCCACTGCTCTGGATGTACTTATTTTGGGGTTACTATTTGCATCCTTAGCTTTTTGGAGAGTAAATTCCAGATTCAACTTGATATTTAGGTACAAATAGGGCTTTAAAAAAAAGCATTCTCTAGGGTGTCTGCGTGTTTGCATCCTGAGCTGCACAAGTAAAGCCAGTAAAGGAGTCAGTAGGAGTTTTTCCACTAACATTAGCTACAATTCTCCCTCCAGCCAAACCCCCAGGACATTGCAGTTTGGTCTCCCCATTTCCCCATCTCTTTTGGGATTCATAGGATTTCTACCTCTGTTCTTCCCAGGTCTGCCACAGACAGGCTGGAAGGCTTTGAGGAAGACACCTCACTGGGAAACGCTTCCATTTCCCGATTCACAAAAACTGAAATAATGATACTTCCTTCATGTGCTGCAGTCCAATAAGGAAAAACACAATATTAAACCCCTAACAAGTTGTTACAATTAGGAGAAACTTCCCATGCACAGTTATTAGTTAAAAGAAACAACAGAAATCTTACCTGCCACGCCTCACTGGTCCCAGTTAAGGCGATCTAACATTTATGACCTTAGAGTTAAGCTGGTTCAAAAAAAAAAACCAAACAAAAAAACCCAACACCAAACCAGCAAGGCTGTACCTTTGTGCTTCTACCCCGCGATCAAATCCACCACTACCACATAACTCAAAACGCTGACCTCGTATAAGTTCACTCTCCCAGTTTACCTATGTTCAGAAAATACTGGCGAGAACATGGTCCTGGCAGGTTTTTGTACTCGAGCAGGTACTCTCTGTGCTCCTACAGCCGGTGGAAAGCTGGAACAAGGTGCTCTGGCTAATCTGGGGAAAACAAACTCGTGTGCTCCCACCTGCTCTGGATCACAGTGGCACTGCAGGTGATCAAGTCAGGCACAGATCTAGTATTAATTGCTGTAGCCCTATAGCCCAATCCCCAGCCGAGCAGAATTTGCACAAGGTTGGACGTGGGTTTCTGTCTGCCACGTAAGAGGGGCCAGGGTTGATGTCCGCTGCGCCCAACGCTCAGGACGTCCCTTCAGCCTGCTGGTGGGGACGTACGGGGGGAGCGTGGCCTTGGCGCGGAGAGCGGCACTGAACGAAACCCGGATCAAACGGATCAGCTCGTTCGATTTGCTGCAGGCTCCTCCGAGGCAGTGACTTTCTCCAACCCCCGCTGAACGGGACTTCTTGGCTTGGGAAGCTCAGCTGCATCACATAGTTAGAGACAGAGAGAAAAGAGGAGGAAAGAAAGAAAAGAACACTAAGTTCCCCACCGTCGTTAAAGGCTGCATGCCTCTGCTCCCTGCAAAACTGCTTTCCGTGTAGCCATCTAGTGGAAGGCAACCGAAATGTTCCCAATTAGGAAAAAAAAGAGAGAGAGAGGGTTATTTCAGGCATTCGAAAGACCTCGGTACAAATACCCTGTAAATCGAAAGGGACAGCCACCTCACCGAAAGTCTTCCTAAAGCGTAATTTTCAGTTACACAGTAGCAGTTTTATTAGGCAACCTCCTGTCTTTAAGAAAACATACTAGAGGGTCCCCAAATGTAATGGGTTTATTTCTTCTGTCAGCTGGGTTCTACTTTGGTGTAACTCTGTTCTGCATTAGATGAGTTTGTTTCTGATCACATAAAGGTAAATGAGATGGGAATTGGGCCTATTAAGTGTATATTTACCTGCTTCCCTAAGAAATCTGTTTTTGCAAAACCAAGGCTTGCTTATTTGAGACAGGTGTAAACAACTGATAGAAAAACTAACTCGCTGCCTGAAGAAACCTGGCTTTGTTGTTACCATTAGCACAGCCACAGGTGACCCTAAAGGACTAAAGTTTCCTTGCAGCTGTGAGCGGGTGTGTGCTGCTCCGCTTGGTAAAATACCTTGGGGGAAAAATTCCTGCTCCTTTAGTAGTGTGAGGCAAATGCATGAAGCACTATACCAACTTAATAAGGAAGCCATGAGGGACGAAAAGGACATTTCTTCAGCTACTGTAGCAACTAAGTGAGGAGGCAGAACAGACTCCGGCTGCATTCTATACCAGGCAAATCTCTCTGTTTCTCCATGTATTAATAAAAAGAGACTGCAGAACTACCTGTTCTTTCTCCCCAGTTCCTTCTTCACTCCAATACTTTCATTTTAATTGCTGGGTTAATAAGAATCAAGTTACACTGAAAGACTGAGGTGCTTTAGGGAAGGGCAGCAGTGGTAACTGAACGTTAATTCTGCTCCCAACTTCCACTCACTTTCCAGACTAGAGCAATTTACAGTCATATTCCTCCCTCAGTTTCTCCACCTGTAAAACAAGATAAATGGCAGGGTGAAAAAACAGTAGAAGTTGGGATTCTTTTACTGCAAGGTTGGTCTCATCATGTAAGTTTTGATATTAACAGCTGTGTCCAGCTGAAATACTTCTCTGTAAGATAAATGCTAATGAGTGATCATCTTTTCCTGGTTTTATCTAATTTACAAGTACTGTGAACTCTGATGGTTTCACACCTAGCTGCGAGTTGTGCCAAAGCATTGATTAAATGACAGGAGAATCTGGTTTAATATTTGCAAAGCATTTTGAGGATAAAAGACACCAATAAGCTCTAAACGGAGGATTATTGGATCTATGCAGAGGTGAACTGGAAAGGTGAAATTACCAGCATTGCCAGTATTTTCAAATCATAACATTGGATAAAAACGCACCTCTGATTCCTCATGTCAAAAAGTATCTTTCTGACTGATGCCCACAGAGCAGGAGGATAACTCTATGTAAGAAATGTCTATGAAGGCTTCAGCCTGGGAAGTAGGAGGATTGTACTGCTTCATTCTGAGTTCCCTTTTACTCCACGAAAAGCTGAGATAACTGGACAGACTTAGGTTGTCTGAAGGGCAAGTTATAACTAGGCTAAGCTGGAACTGTAGAATTTGTCCTTACATGGTTGGCTTTTATTTATAATTTGAGCTCTTTTTCGCCTCCAAGATAGTCCCATAATAGAAACAATTACAGACTCTGAGTTATTCCAGGCTTTTGGTTGCGTTTTTCCTAGAAACACAAAGGTCTCATTTTTTATTTTTCTGAATTCCCAGGGTTTACTTGCACAACTCCCATTAATATTGATGGCAGTTAGATATCTTAAAAATCCCAATGCACACAAAAAAGAATAGACTCCTAAGTGAATGTCTATTATAAAATGACAAAGAGCTGTAGTCTTTGCAAAAGCCAGCAAAGAGTATTCTTCTGTTTAATGCTCAAATAAGTGTCCTATTATCCATTTAGTTCAATTACACTGAGTCTGGTTTTTCCAAAGCCTTTCACTTTGTTACAGCGAGTACGGGGAGGCTGACAAGAAAGATGAGCCACTGCTAGCTCTTGGGTAGCTACACTGATCTCACTACACCTCAGCGAGAACCAGGATCCACTCATTAGCAGAAAGGAAACAGGCATGACAATGGCCCCCAGTAGAGCCCTGGAGGTACCAATCTGACAATGATCCCATTGTAAAGCTCTTATCATCAAAATGTTTTTATTCTCATCCATTACCCAATCTTTATGGGCTCAGACCTTGAAAACAAGGAGGAAATGGCTCCATTCTGAAGAATGCTCAGAAGAATATAAGACAGTGCTGAACAATTTAAGCCAAGAGCTACGTGGGTTTTGATATGCTGCTTAATTCTCAGAAATAGGTTTTGTTGTTTTTCGCAACAGTGACTTTTTCTTTTAAGAGACACCCATTGCCTTTTCAGAAGCAGCCCTCCACGGTGCCACGGGACACAAATACACAGTGCTTTCAAGTGGAGAAAGCATGCAGAGGTACCTCAAGCATCAGTGACACCATCACAAGTTAGTTAATCTTCTCCAATCAAAAGAGTCAGTATTTGAAAATAGTGGATGCAAAATAATTACAGACTTGAAAGATATTTCATAGTATTTTAGCATAAGCTGTATATTTAAAGGTGGAGTGATTATGCAGACTTCTGTTTTATCCCACTTCGTCTCTGACATTTCATATTTTAGCAATTCACCCAACATGCAGAAGACTAGTAGCAGAAATCTTACATATATATATATTCCATTCAGTAAATAATCCAGTTTCTGAAGTTACTGAAACACATATGTATGCAATGGAGTGTCATTGCTCCACAGAAACCCCTTTAAAATATTGGATAATAACACATTTTAAAAATCGGCTACATTTTTTTTTTAATGAGGTACACCATAACAGTAACTTGCAAGGCATTACAGCATGTCTGGTAAACCATAAGCAATTGAAAAATTATATTGGTAAACACACACGTACATAAAGATAGGTGCATACATATACACTTATATACCCTGATACGGTTATAGGAATCTATTGCAGGGCCTGGATTAAAGGGTCAGACAGATTCCTTTTCTCTCCGTCATTCTTGATCGGGGTCCTGTCAAATCCTTGCTCATTTCCACCCACCCAAACTTGGTAAGAGGAACAGCAGCTGGCATCTTGATCCCTTCTGTCCCTGTCTTAGTTTTCCAGCTCTTACTTTCTCAGTTTCCCTAGTTCTCCTTCCTAGACAGGTGATGCTACCCAGGTGTAGAAAGCTCCGTCAGTCCGGCACGGAAACCCTTCTCCCTGTGTTGGGCAGACCTGATCCCTCACGCTCCGTCCCTCGGCTGCTGCCGTTGCCCACGGGCTGCAGCTGCGGTGGCTGCAGCGAAGAGAAGTCGGAGTGAAGCCGTACCCCGGGCTTCCCCCCGTCCAGCTGTGTAGACAGAACCAACGAAGTTATGCCAACGCACGCCAATTCTATACTGGCTTAAGTATTTCAGTCGGAAGACTGCTTCCACCAGTGTAATTCCTGGGCTATCGTCCCTCCTATAGATACAGTTACACTGACACCGTCGTGTCTTCTGCCAGTTATTACTGTCCTACCCCAAGGAGGAAGCCGTATTTGGGGAGTCAAAAACTATTTTAATATAAATAAAATATAAACCTTGGTTGGTTTAAAGAGGTGGCTTTGTCGGATAGTAATACGTATTTCAAACGTTGTACAAAGTGTGCAATGTCAATCAACATTTGACACTGCACTTGAACGTCAGCAAGAGCTTTCTAGAAAAATGTTGTTTCCTATTGATGTCAATTTTCATTTCCATTCATAGAGAATTTGCAAACAAAACAGTGAATGTGACCAAACCATTCTATCTGTGACTACACAACAACGTGTCCCTTTCCAGTAAACTCAAGATGTAATTATTTATAGCCTCACTGATCTCAGCTCTTTATTGCCTTTAAATCCTTTTTCAGTGTACCTTCAGTGATTCAGACCAACTCTTGTCTTTATGCCTATGATAATAACCTAAATGCTGGAGTCTCAAAAAAAGTTTAAACTTTTACAAATAAGTTAGTTTATCAACGAGGACTAAAACAACACACAGAAGTATATCAAAACAAACAAACCAACCAACCCAAAAAAGCAAAACCCAAAAAACCATCAGCAGAATTTCAAATACCATTCCAAGTTTTGATAGCTATAACACACTCTAAAGACAGCAGGAAATCCGTATAGGAAAGACATGTCAGCAGGACACTTTTATGAGTTAAAAAAGTACTGCTCAGGAGATTCAACTCACCAAATATTGAAATCATTGCAAAGACCACCACTGTCATCAATGGGTATTGTACTGATCTGAAAATGAATTGCTACCTCACTGTTGTGCATCTAAAAGTTCATCCTTCCCAACAGGTATTGGCCATGTCAAAATCCTGATTTTCAAAATAAATATACTTGCCCAGCTTCATATTCCTTTTATTTTTTTTCAGTACCTACTAAGAGGAAACAGTACATTGTTGTAACATATTCTTCATAATACTTTTAGCCGATTAAAGGAAAGAAATAGGGCTTAAATACAGTATATCAATAAAATCAAAAGACTGAAGGCCTATTGGTCTTGTCAGCCTGGACAAGGATTATCAAGCAATAACTGACATAGGACTGAGTTTATATTTATATGTGTTTGGAAGAAAACTTTGAATTTGCTTTTCTATCTTTCATCTTCCAGGAGTGATTGTACTAGTAGTGTTTATTACCGGCAAATGGTGAAAAAATTTCAGAAGCGTTTTAGGAACATGTACTGAAATCAGGATTCATTTTGTTCCCTTGAAATCTCATTTTCTTCCACTTCTCCGTAAAAGTTTCAGCAGTCCACTAAGAGAGCAAAAATAATGTAACACTGACCTGGGCTGCTTAATACACCTCACAGAAGGCAATCAAGGATGCCACTCAAACATGCAACTTTCAAGTGACACTTGATTTGTCATGAATTTGAAAAAAGGAGTCAAACTATTTTGGTTAACAAACAGGCAAAAGTACCACAACATATTTTTGAACAAAATTCTGACAGACTAAAGGTAAATGACCTGCCAGAAGTATTTTTCAAAGCTCTAGTTAACATGGGTTTAGATGCAGGCAAAATTGCTTTGATAAAACCACAACTCGTTTCCCAGCATAACTTCAGTATCATTATTTACTGAAAGGAACGGAGATCCAGAAATTAAATTCCAGATCTCAATTTGGACTCAAATTAAAAACAAACAAAGAGGAATTGAGGAAAGCTTATAGAAATAGATGTAATGTGTTTAGAAATAGATTTAATGATTTAGCACCCCTGATACTCCATGCCAATTTTTCAGGAGGCTTTAGAGGACAGATAGAAATAAAAGCTTACTCATATATAGTCTTTGAACAAATGCAATGCCAGACCCAATTTGCTGTTCCCTAAAAGACATTCTAAATAACTGCAAAAGGCAAATTTAACTATGATTACACCAGGGATGAACTCAGCCTATTGTTTTTTTTCCTGGAGGCTATGACATTGAGTAATTATTAGAACGTTCCTTATTGTCAACATTTGAAGGGAATAAATGACTGGGTACAAGTGTTTACCTGAGCACCATTTATGGATCAGTTGGCTTCCAAATTATCTTTGGCAGAAGACCACTTCCAGTCTTTTAGTATGCAGCTGAACGATAGTTATTTGGCAAATATCTACATACCAGCTTCTTCCAGCTATGCCTATGGAGCCTGTAGGTTTCACAGCGCCTCGAATATCATCTGAATAGAGTTTGCAAGCTTGTGTTGGTACAGTCAGAATTGTATCTAAGGTTTCATAGAATTTAGAGCGTTAACATTGCAAATAACAGTAGCTATTAGCCACGTAACGCCCGCAGTTCTAGTTTTGTGAAAATTTGATGTGCCATCAGTGCACAGGTTGAGAGACTGTATAAACTTTATGGGCCATATGAGAATTTCTGGCTGAACGGAAGAAATTGGAGGGCTGCTGGAAGGCACCTCGCAGCTGAGGATGCAGGCTGTCTGGCAGACTCCAACACCCAATCCTCTTTTGGCGGTTCCTCTTATTCTAGAACAGTGAATGCTAAAAGAAACGAGGCAATTGAAATGCTTTTTCACCTTTAGGGATTAATAACATAAAAGTTTGGAAGACGTCTCTCCAGCGTGAAAGGTTGATATGCCATTGCCACAGATATGCCACCATATGCAAGCAGCCCTGATGATCTGCCCTAAAAAAAAAGATGTAGCACCTGCTTTGCTGTGTCTGGGACAGCACATTACAATTGTAATTTCATCCTGAGCTTGTAACATTCCTTTCCACCATCCCACTGCAAGGATGAAAAGGGTCTCCTTCATGCATTGCTGTGTGGCTTCTTGAAGGAAGTGTTTTGTATTTTAGAGTCCACCTACTTTATGCTATGGTACAGGAGTTGCCATGGGAGGTACTCGTTACAGCAAATAATTCCACCCAAGTGCTAATAGCACAAAATTGATTCGCTCTAAATATCTTACCAACTCTCTGAAAGAAATAAGTTGAACCTCTCTTTAATGAAGTAACATGATTATCAGTACAGAGTATTACAGAAAAGTGGTAAGTAAGAGTAAAAAATTGAATTACAGTAATGGGATACTTAAATCATTTTTTACATCCATTCCCAGAGCAGTTGTGTGAAAAGCTGCAGAAAACGGCAGCTCTTCGACCAGTGGATTTGCTTTTGTTGGGTTAATTAATGAAATTTAAAGTTTACTTGGGAAATTCCTGTCATGTTTCAGGGAAGATCCTATTTCATAAGGGCAGTTACAGCATGGTTATACCGAGGATATGAAGTGAGAGACTTCTAGGCTTTCTAAAATAAATGTGCTTGTTTTTCAGACAGGGGAAAATAACTTTCCTCTGTTAAGAGACAACATAATGTAACCCATAAATCTATACACTTTACTATACAGGCAAAGGACTCGGCTGTGAGCTAGGCTGTGGATACTTTCTATCAAAGGAGTACCCAGAAAAATTGGCAATCCTACATTGAAAATCTTGTCTTTAAACCTTTCTGGACAGGACAAATAGAAAGAAAGCAGCATTTCATACATTTCATGTCACGATTATTATATTATTGCTTAATCTCTGTATAGGGACATAGATGGCCATCTGATTACCTATTTCCAGGTAGAAAAATTACCACCACATTCAGATGAGGAAATGGCCAGGATGCCATACAATACCTTGTGTATTGGAAACATGCTCCTTAAGCTAGCCAAAAGCCAGCAGGAATAGCCACAATATAGTTAGCAACTGAGGAAGACACAAGCCCTAGCCTGCCCACTTACAGTTTTGGCCTTGAAGATGATGACCGAAAAGCTGTGATCACACTGTTTGTTCTCAACTTCAGATCCGAGACCTGGGTCCATTTTTCTTAATACACTAGATCCGTTACTCCACAAGAAAAAAAAAAATAAATTTTTTTTTCTTCCAGCCATGTAGCTGAGTGGTGGTACAGTACGACACATAAAAAACTAGCAACTATGGAAATTTTTCTTACATTTAGACTAGTGAAATTTGCATTGGTAGGAAACATATTCCCTACACAAAATTCCCCGTGGCTTTCAAACCTGCTTGTGGACTGATGAGGCACACTGCCAATGACTTTGAAAATTTCACATTTGCTGCAAAAATATAACATTTTTCAGCAGTTTATTATGGTATATTTCCTTAAGGGAAAAAATGTCATAAATAGCATTCTGGAAGAAACACCTTGCCTTGAGACAGGGTGTTTATCAAAACGTAATGGAACCTCTGCGTAGTCCTTTCTCACTGGCACTCAGCTACACGTAACAGAGTAAGAACCAGGGTAGTCAATAACCTTGAAGTTTGCATAGGCTGCAAAGGACAAAAAGTTAATTTTTAAATATCGGTTATTGTGATACTGTATTATATAAGGTAATCAGAATGATTAATGTATTTGTATGTTCATTTAATTAATGACAGACTGGCTAGAAAGCTGACTTAAACTATTCAATGGCTTCAAATAAGCAGCCTCCCGCTAAACAGAGTGGAGGATCATTGAAAGATCTTTGAGCTTACCTTAGAAGATGCTGCTTTCAAGACATGACTAAACGCATTTCTTCTCTGGAAACGGTAGATTTGATGACTACGAGATTAGTATTCACTCCTGTTCTAACCCTTGTTTATTCCTCCCAACATTGTCTTAATCAGTTGTAGAGGTTATTGCCACTTCAATAAGTTTTGAGACTGCACTCTAGGCCAGGTCTGGAGAAAGATCTAGGTGAAAATAACTCCTAGGGAGAAAGTAGTAACTACTGAAATAAGATCACCCCCTGACAGTGGAGTAATATATGTAATAATCTCCAGCCTGTGACAGACTACGAGCAATATTAACACAGCTGGTTTTGCCAATCTGGGAGCAAACTGATTCAAAAGAACAGCAACAGTTAAAAAATGAAGACAGACTAAAATAATCTCCCTGAAGAAATTCCACAGAGAGTAAAGAGCATTGATTCTGCTGTAGGATCTGAAGAAGCAAAACTTCTGTGACTCCGTACCACAGGGCAAAGGCCTTAGGGTAAGAAAGACAGGCATGTAGCTCTTTTATTGCGTTAAAATGCCTTTCTCTTCTGTTCTGTTCTCTTCCGGCTATGAAGATTAAGTGTGTTGGTTTAAAGAAGCTATTGGGCACTTGAGCACAAACTCTGGAGGTTTTCTTTTCTGCAGGATGCTGAACTCGGAGAGGAAGAGAATCAGCGAGCTCTCTGCTTTAACACCCAAAGTCCTGGCCTCCTCATCACAGGGATGTGTGGAGACAGCAACGTTAAACAAAATGAAAGGTTTTGCCTTCAAAATATTCAGTATATATTTCAGCTATGGTTCAATACAGACAACCCCCCAGCAGTAATGATCCCTCTGGTTAGTATTAAAGTCTCCTTTAATCTTCACAAACACACAGAAAATTCAAAGCATTTGCAATCCCAAGTGCACTGTACACAATATTTTTAGCAAGCTTATTAAAGCTGCCGTGCACTTTACACAGGGATGACTGACCCAACTCAGGTGACCAAAGTGCATCAGCTGCCGCAGACTTCTTCCTTCTTGTGTCACAAGAAGCAGCTGGCCGTAGAAAACGCAGCTTTCTGCAGACAGGCACGACTGGTGGGTCAGTCAGCCATATACATAAGCTACGAACTTATAGTTTACCACTCTCTCTTCAGGAAAAAGCAGCATCAAGAGTCCTTTAGAAATAAGAATATTATAGGACTGATGCAGTCATATTAATAATGGACAATACAGCTAAGAAGAGGCTTTTTATTAAAGCCTATTATTTGGTTTAGTGAAAATAATAGCTTAACTGCTGTTCAGTCTGTTTCCCCCCTGAAGAGCATATTATTTCAAGTATTTCTAGATGTGAAATGAGGGCTTTATTATCTTGGATTTTGAAAAATAAAATAAAAGATGAGAACAAATCTTAATGTTTCCTGACATTCTTTCTACACTTGAATCACAAGGATTTAGAAAATATCTTGTACAATAGCTCTGAGTACCATTTTCTTGGAATATTTGATTCTGACAAAAGCAAATTGCAGTTTCAAGTAATTCAGACATTAAATGTAGCCCCCTTAAATGTTGATCCCCTTAGAGTCCTCATTTTAATATTTATGTCAAAGTTATTTTCCAAAAATGCTTTTTCTTTTTTTGTACAGAACTCTGAACTTTATCATTTGTCTCATTGCTGACACTCATTAATTATACACACTGTAATGAATCTTCAACTAGTTCAGCTACCAGAAAAGCATGTCTCTCCTCTTGGGGAGAGGCAATGGAATCACGTTGTATCTACTGTGCAGGAAAAGTGGCCTCATTGTTGTGGGTGACGGATGGAGAAAAAGGTAATAGATTTTGCAGCCAACCTTATCTTAATTATCACTAATTCAGATGAAGTCTATTCATAGTGTAGCTAACTTTTATTAAGATAAGAACACAAATGCAATGGCTGCAAACGGAGCAAAGCGAAGATGTAGTATCAGGCTTTCTTCCTGGCTGGCATTAAACGAGCTCACTGCAGTGGAAAGATCCAGTTAGACAATGATGTTTTCAAGAAAGATGATGGAGCACATTTTATGAGAGTACATGATATAAACTCCCTCATATTTTGCATCTGGTTTAAACAGCTCCGATGGTAAGGAAAAGGTTAGTCTTAGGAGTACAGTAATTGCCAGTAACGAGGCATGAGTTGGTATTCTTTTACATAATGATAGCTTGTCAAACTTTCTGTCATCTCTTCTCTATAATGGAAGTTTGCGATGGTATCTCCTTGCTAAGAGAGACAAACAAGCAGAGAAGTTAGCAAAGTAGTACTCAAATGACTTTTACTTGCCAAGACAACAATCAAAACACATATCTTACTAAATTTAGCATCAATGTTTTCCCATCCCATAGATATTTTAGAGATGTCAAATCTCTCCTCATTCTTTGGGAGGGGAAATAGGAGGGCTCCTGAATAACAGAAAGAGCAACAGTCTGACTTTTAAAGTCAGCATAATGAAACAAACAAACAAAAAAAAACCAAAAGAGATATAAAGTGTGCACCTCAGCCACCACCCAGCCATGCTAGTACAAAATACACCGACCACAGTGATGTGTCTGACAAAGCAATAAAATTAAATTATTAACTTTCATGACTATTTGTTGGCTCCTTTGGCTATCACATAATACACCAAATTAAGAAACTAATTTATGTAATGAATTTAGAAAAAAGCAATAATCAGTAAAGGGAAAAAAAGGCCCACAGTGACAACAAGTTGTACACAACAATCACAGACCACAGCGGCGATGATGTGTGTGGTGGGTTGACCCTGGCTGGATGCCAGTTGCCCCCCAGAGCAGCTCCATCACTCCCCCTCCTCAGCTGGACAGGGGGAGAAAAATATAATGAAAGGTTCGTGGGTCGAGATAAGGACAGGGAGAGATCACACACCAATTACCATCATGGGTAAACCAGACTTGGCTAGGGGTAAATTAATTTAATTTATTACCAATCCAATCAGAGTAAGGTAATGAGAAATAAAACCAAATCTTAAAACACCTTCCCCCCCACCCCTCCCTCCTTCCTGGGCTCAACTCCACTCCCAAATTCTCTACCTCCTCCCCTCCAGCAGCACAAGGGGACTGGGAATGGGGTTTACAGTCAGTTCATCAGACCTTGTCTCTGCTGCTCCTTCCTCCTCAGGCGCAGGACTCCTCACACTCTTCCCCTGCTCCCGCGTGGGGTCCCTCCCACGGGACACAGTTCTTCACGAACTTCTCCAGCGTGGGTCCCTTCCACGGGCTGCAGTCCTTCAGGCACAGACTGCTCCACCGTGGGGTCCTCCCTGGGCTGCAGGTGGAGATCTGCCCCACTGTGGTCCTCCATGGGCTGCAGGGGGACAGCCTGCCTCACCACGGTCTTCCTCACCACGGGCTGCAGGGGAATCTCTGCTCCGGCGCCTGGAGCATCTGCTCCCCCTCCTTCTTCACTGGCCTGGGGGTCTGCAGGGCTGTTTCTCTCACATGTTCTCACTCCTCTCTTTGGCTGCTGTTGCACAGCAGTTTTTTTCCCCTTTTAAAATCTGTTCTCCCAGAGGTGCTACCACCGTCACTGATGGGCTCTGCCTTGGCTGGCAGCGGGTCCATCTCGGAGCCGGCTGGTATTGGCTCTGTCGGACATGGGGGAAGAGTCTAGGAGCTTTTCCCAGCAGCCACCACTGTAGCCCCATCACTACCAAAACCTTGCTGCACAAGCCCAATACAAGACGAGAGGTACCGGGATCCTTCCAGGCAGATGCCTTCCAGGTAGATGCCTACTTAGGGCAGCTGTGACTTGCAGCCTGTGGGGAAAGCATGAGCTCACTGAAGAAGAGCAGGGAGAGGAAGGGGAGGGCAGTCTGCCTTCAACTGTTCCTCCCGTTTCTGGCATAGGAGAGGGAGGCAGGAGATGACATATGTGCTAATTCATCTTTGTCCTCTCTCCCCAGACTTGGACCAGATTAGGGCTTTTAGTGCAAGCAAGATGGAAGTGAGGGCGGACAGAGCAGAACCAAATATCCATGCACATTCAGACCCCACATTAGGATGTGAAGAGATAACAGGGTCTCTAAATCATGGAGATGATAGTTGAGGGGAATGGACTGGGAGAGAAGAACCTGTATCTGTAACCTGCTTTTCAGAGTATGGCCATCTACAATCAAAGGGCATGGACCAAAGAAGATAATGGTGGCCACCATAAAGTCCCTCTAGAAGCAGACTGCAGCCCTTGAACTATAGTGGAAGAAGGAAACTTCTCTTTCTACAGACTTTCACAGCCCTGCTAGGATCACTTTTCCCACCCTCTCTTCTCCACAGCCCAAGCAACCTGCTTCAGGCCTCCCCATTATTTCCACCAAGCCATGACCACAGAAATGACCTTTGCTGCTGCTGCCAGCAATGGGATCACACAAGCTACTTTGCCCCTTAGCCTGAGGGTGGTAGATCTTCATTTTACCTATACTGCTCAGAAACGCTCAACTTGCTGTTTACCTGTGTAGCAAAGTTTTTCCTCAAATGCTTGTCATTGAGAAGACATTTCAGATAGGTACTCTAAGAGACACAGCCATGAAGAACACTGTTTTCAATGATGTGAGAAGTGTCATTGTTTACATATAGACTACGAAAGGTAACACGGAAAATCAAAACCAGCCAGCAGTTCAGTATACTTAATAACCAGCAAATTATTAGAATAAAATAGAAGATTTCTCAGGACAGAGAGAAGACCCACAGATCATACCCACACAACCAATACATCTGTACTCGGTAGGACCCTTCCTGTGAGGAGGAACTACTCACACGAGTCCGGTATGCAAGAGCACTGCTCATCTACCAAATCAATAAACATGTAGCTTACTGCAGAAAATACCATCAACTACTAACAGTAAGGAAAAATGGGGCAGTGGAAGGTTGTGTTGCTTCAGGACTATATTGTTGGCAACAAAAAAAGGCATTACATAGGGCTGTTACAGCTACATCCAGTATATGAAAAAGGTAAATGCTCAGATGCATTTAAAACTAGAATACATCCAGAACTCCACCAGGGCTGAGCATTGTTATCATTCATGTTTTCTACTTACAATACAATGTATGCATATTTCTTGTAGACAAGGCCTGGGGGAAGACAGAATTCAAATGAGATATGCCATAGTTTGGCTGTCTGAGTCAGCCTGATTAGACTTTCATATATTCAGGAAGATTTACAAATGGATCGTGTGCCTTTATTTTGAAAACATCCTTGTCTACACGACAATCGGCAAACCCCAAACTGACGCCCTTTCAAGGACACTTGTCCTGAGCACAGGAAGGTGCAAAAAATATTGATAATGGAGTTCAAAATCTTTCCAGTTTCCCTAAAGGAGGAAACGAAAGACAGTCTGGAGGCTTTGAAGAACCACAGCTAAATATTAAACATCTATTCTGTTGGCTTTGAAAATGGATTCAGTTATAAATACGTAACCACCACTGAACACGCACCTTTGCAACTTTTCCCTATCTCCCTTGCAACACTATCTGTATTCTCCTTACAATACAATTCAAAGCCTTTTTGTAGCCCTCACGTTTCATGTAACTTTACATCCCCTTCACATTAGCAACCACTGACAAGCTTTAGGATCTTTATGTCTGTCCTCGAGAGTGACAGCGGAGCTGGTGCGGCCCGTGGTGCGAGGAAGGCAGGAAAGACCCTTGACCATCTTCATGGCCTCCCTCTCCCATCTCGGGAGCCTGGCATCGGCGTGTGCCATAAGCCCACGAGCTGCCGCCTCGTTTCTTTTCCTTCCAAGGCAGAGTCACAGCCGTGCCCTCTTACTGATAGCTGAGTTGCAGCCACAAAGGTTTGCCCTGTGTTGAGCTTTCCCGCTGAACCATTTATTCCTTGCCTCATTATAATCTTTCCAAACCTGCCAGTAAATGCGCTGCCTCGCCCTCACTTTTCTTAATGGCTTCATTCTTTTTTTTGCTCCGTCTTCTTAAATTGGTCACCTGTCTCGGCACTTGAGATGCGTGCTTCGTGCTGTGCCCTGAAAGGTGCTGAGTGGCAGGGCACCGGGGAGCAGGGTGGGCTGGCGGGGGAGCCAGGGGCAGCCCCAGCCCCGGGCACGGGTCACCTCCCTGGGCACAGGGAAGGATCCCAGCATCCAGGGGCTGCACAGCTGTGGGGTCACTGGGACTGGGACCGACGGCCCCAGCCTGGGCTCAGATGGGGTCTGGGGCCGCGGGCAGGGGTGGGAGGGGGGTCCCAGGTGGGACTGGGCAAGGACAGTAAGGTCCGTTAGGGCCCTGACGTGGCTTCTCCAGCAGCTCATTGGCACTGTCCAGGTCATTGGGACACAGAAAATCCCGTACTGTGTCGTGATGGGCTAAGACTGACTAATATTTCAGCTGCTTTTATATGCTAATATTTGCATACCCACAGAATTCTGTGTACTCTAGTAAAATACTCAATAAATATTTCTTTCAAAACTATCATGTTATAGTATGCAGGTCATTTGCTGCATTTGTTAAAATTTTCCTTCCTTTGAAATCAGCAATACCCAGACTGAAAGAATGATCTTTTCAACTTTGTGTCATATTAAACTTTTGGGGGGGGGGGGGGGGGTTGAAAGAAAAAAAAGGGAAAAAAAAAAAAGAAAAAAAGACCTAATTGATGAAAAAGCTATTTTATCCCTCCTGGTTTGACCATTGTCCATGTGATCTGAGATAGCTCTTACAAATATCTTCAAGAACTTGGTTCCACTGCTATCTTAGTGAAGATTTCAGTTATGTCTAGCTCTGTGGGACTTAATACTAGAAGTAAGATTCATATCAAGGTTGTGCTCCATATCTTTCACCTTGATTAGTCTGAACTACTGTGTCCCTGGAAAAAATCCTATGTGCAATTGACTTGGGTCCTATGTTGTTCCTTTGCCTGTTTTCTGGAGTTGCTATAATTATTTTCAGTGACATTTATTTTTTAGACAAAAGTTCTGTAGGCCAAAAATTATAGTAAACAAGGTAGCATAAGCTAGGTCTGCTTGCAGTCATGTCACGCTGAAACCTATACTATCTCATGACTTTGTTTAGCCTCTTCCATAAAAGTAATTTTTGTATACTGTGTGGATTATTCTATGTGATGCGCTAGTCTAGCTTCTTCCTCCTGTAACACAAACAAAACTGGAATAAAAGGATTTCGGGGAGGCTGAGGGAATTCTAAAATTCTCCATCCTGCATCTTTCCTTAATTCACTGTTCTCCGCAAATTCAGAAGAAAAACACCCCCTGAAACAATGCACACAAACATTGCATGTATTGTGGACAGTTTCCAGCTTCTTAATTAATCTTCCTACAGTTTTACTCTCAGTGTCCGATGTGCACACCACTCTATGCTGTGGATCACCTCAGTTTTCTGTCTCGAGAGCCCTAAACCTGCTGTCCTCGGCAGATTTCACCAGCAGCAGCACGCAGCACGGCTGTGCGATCAGTGCCAAGGAGCGGCCAGGAGGTCCTTGCTCTCGAGTGGGATGGTGTGGTCACTGAGGGCAGTGACACAGGCAGACAGGTTCACGCTGGAGAAGCCTGTATGTATGATACATGGGCGCCTATGAGACACCTTCGGTGCTGTAGAGCGCTGGGATCAGTGTGCAGAACAGGCATAACCTTGGTATCAATTAATATGTATAATATGATTGAAATATCCAGGGAGCTGCTAAAGTCCTGTGCACAGCCCCCATCAGTTAATATTTAAAAGAGGGAAACAATAACTAGACATGATTTAGGGTTTAGGAACTAACTACTAGACAATAG
Organism: Buteo buteo; assembly: GCF_964188355.1. Lineage (NCBI taxonomy): Eukaryota > Metazoa > Chordata > Aves > Accipitriformes > Accipitridae > Buteo > Buteo buteo. The sequence continues at coordinate 27,213,523 of NC_134189.1, read as the reverse complement.
GCCTTTATTGTTTATGTCAGAAGAGGTAATGGATTGTGGTCTGGTCAATAAACCTTGAAGAACCGCTTGGAACTGCCAAGATTAAGGAAGAAGTGGGTAAAACACAATTCCTACAGGGGGAGATCACGACCTCTGACTCATTGACCACCTACTCAAATGATACCAGGTACTCAAAAGAAGACAATGATGGAAGAAGACAGTCTGCACACTAATTTACATGAGGGCTGAAGAAGAAAGAACCAATCTTTAAGGAAAATAACAAAGAATATGTATTAGTTAAGTGTATAAATGTAGAGAATTTTTGAGACAAAGGGTGTGCTGTCTTGAGACAAGCACCCATTCATGCACATCTATGAAATTAATTTGAAAATACCTCGACTCTGTGTGTTACTGGCTTGCACACCGGGTAAAAGAACCCCGTTTGTGGGGCAACAACCCATCCAACCCAAAATAGGGTGTCCTGCTCGCCCAAAGAACCATGTGATGATCTTCACTGCACCTACCAAAGCAATTCACACACACCCTCTGTTACTCATCCGGCTGTAATTTGTGCATTCATAAAGTCCTATAGCAACTAATCAGGGTTGCCACTAAACAAAAATAGCTTCAATTTAAAGCTTTATTCTGGTCTTTGGGCTGCTATTCCCTTGAGCTGGCAGAATTGTTTCTGCAGCCAGCTGGTGAACCTGATCAGGTAACTCATCTAAGTGGAAACCATCCTGGCAAAGAAATATAACAGTATTAATCCAAACCAGTTCTCTAACCTCAGCTGCAGAAAACATCTGCCAACAAAGAGGAAACAACAGCTTGAATTGGGAATGGGTAGTAGGACTACTTTTTCTTTTTCTGGCAGTGGTGCCAGTTTAAGTGTTTATAAAACTATAGCATGCCTTACTCAACAAGACCTGTAAGGTTAGCTGCAGACAGACAAGTTGTTAAATGTCTTCTTGCAATAAGCTCCCAGAAGAGAATTATATCAGAGAAAGATCAGGGTGAATGATCTTTCCTCGTTATTTTATGATCAACATTTTCTACTTTGTTGTGTTGGGTTTTTTTAAATAGAAGGACAGTATTTCAGTCTGCTACCTAATAATCTAAACGAAGCAATCCTGGGCTAAACCGTTACTTGGTTGAAGAGACTCTAGGGAAAACTGGTGTTACAGAGGGTAACACCAATAATATGTAATCTCTGCATCAGCTAGAAAATTCCTTTCTGAAGTCCTGTTTTAACCTCCTTGCCTCCTCAGCTTGAAAGAAGCAGGAAGAGAAAATTACCATAGTTGTTGGGAAGATAAAGGACAATGCTTTTGCAAACTGTGAAACCCCACTATTGAGTCATTAAACGATTAGCACAAAGAAATACAAAGAAATACTAAAATCTTTTTTCTTTCCCATCAATTTAGAAACACCTTGCTAATGCTCCTTTCACCTTTCCCCCCACCCCATCTCAAATAAATCTCCTTACAATCTCACCTGTCAGCTATATTTGAAGACAATACATAACACTTAAACAAAACTATTAAGGATTTTTTTGCAGACAGTTGGAGACCCAATTCAACTCACAGTGATATCAAGAAGGTTTTTTTCACCATCTTTTTATCAGTGATTTCATTTAAAGGAGTATTCTGTGCTACTGGCAAGATCCTCAAGTGTAAATGAGGAGCATTTAGAACACTGAATAATGGATGGATGCAGGAGCATAGCCTCTCATCAGTTTAAGATAAGATTTACCCCTAAATGTGTATAAAGTTGCTCTCTGTTAAGTGCAACAATTTGAAGACAAAATTATTTCTTTATGTCATGACTAAAGAGACAGATTTTCCCTTGCTCTCTTAGTAAAAAAAAACCAAACAACCCAGGATTTTTCCAATAAATGGACTTCCAGTCCCACAGGTGATAGTTTTTCCATTATTTTACATGCAGGGGAACTATTACAGAGATCATATGGGTATCCCAAGCATACACAGAGATTTAACAAAACCCCCAAACATCTAGGATGTATCTTCAGTACCGTGAGACCTGGAGAGTGTTCTAGAAGTTTAATATCTTTCTAAGGTTAAAGTATATTACAATTCCTCTTCCTTTATTAATCTATTGTGTCTGATCTTCTACCTATCCATTGATATTGTAGTATATCATACTACAAAACAGGACTGTATTTTGATAATGATGCCTAGAGAAGCTAGTTTTCCAAGCATGGATAAAAATGTTTTAAAACATTTTCTGTACTTTGAAAGTTATTAGAAAATATTTCCATTATTATAAATAAAATTTGTTTACTTTAAAAAAAAACCCAAAGGACATATCAAGATCTGATAAAGGAAATTTTATTTCCATCCTTTGGTAACTGAGACACTTCCTAAAAAATGACAAAGCCAAAAAGGCATTATCCATTAAAAACAAATTCAGGAAGGTTATATATCGTGTGATGCATTTACATTTGCTGAAATTTCTGCATTTATGCAGGCATCTCACAAAACAAGTTAATAGCACAAATGTACATTTTTCAAATGCATGGACATCTTTGCAGTCAGGTGAAATGCAGATAAAAAAACTATACTCAAGTGCAAAGCACTGGTCCAGATCCCTCCCCTTATATCTGTGTGAATAACAGAGTTATCTATCACCTCATTAAGAAAAGCCAAGTACTTAAGAGCAAGAAAATGAGTATTTAAGGATCCTATAAATCTCAGGCTGCCTACATCATAGACGCACTATTATTTCTAGGTATAAAGAAATGTCTATTTCATCATAACAGAACAGCCTTAGCTATAGAATTCAGAATAAACATTATTCTCTATGTAAACATAGAATAAAAAGCCCTGCAAAAAAAAAAAAAAAAGCATGAAGGTATGCAATATGAAACATTGTTCAGCCTCAAAAATAAGACAAATGTAAATAATTTTACTATAAAACAGAACAGAAGACTGTTCCTCTTGGACGGCAGGTATGGTATTATTGTCAAGAAACAGCACATATAAATATTTTATCACATATTTCTTGATGGTTAGAGGCTTTTTTATCAGCTGAAAGGACATGTCCATACTAGTCTGTCTGCGTGGTGTACTGTATTATCTATAAAACTGCAGACACTATCCACAAAAGCATGTGCCTCCCACTGTCCTCCACACCACCTTCAAGTTCACTGCCTCGCAGAAAACAGCTGTCATGCATCATAGGACAGTTACTGTGTACTATGGATACCCTACATTTCTGTTAAGAAATATTTTGTGGTTTCCTTAATATTTGACAGCATTTTTAGATCCATTTCCAACAGGAACCCACTTCATTCAGCACACACGGTGGATGATCTTCTCATAACACTTTGCTTTTTCCTCATTCAGTGAGAGACTCAAGCCTTTCTTACTGCATGCTATTCAAATCCTACTCTAAAAAAAAATATTTCTCCTTGCCCCGCCCCCACCCTTTAAGATTTCTTAGCAAAAGTGTGCCTGGTTGTCTCTTGAGTAGTGAGTTTACTCTTAAAAATATCTAACAGGTACAAAGAGTGTTGGTGGTGGCAGCTGAAGACCTGAGATCATGAGAATCCACTGATTTTAACTGCTAAATTGAGGCATTGCTTCCAAAAGAGAGGGCACCACCAGCACAGAGTATCACTTGTGGAACGTGTTTCCTAGGGGCTAGTGTTGAACTGGGCAGCCTACCTTCTGCATCTTTCTACTAGTTTTGGATTTTTAGGAACCAATTGCAGTTTCCGTCAATCTGAAGTCTCACTAAAGTACTTATCAGTGAATTTTATGTATGAAGAATGGTGTGGCTTTAAATCCATTTGAAAATTGGAAAATCTTATTCAAAGTACAGATTTTTTACAAGTGATCACTATTAGCATTTTTCTCATTTTTGCATCTCTAGATCATGGATTACAATTTGCAGATGTCTCAAGCACTCATGGCTGTAAATTAAAACAATTGTCACTGTGCCTAAATATATGAAGTACTGAATAATACTAATTGCTGTAAAAAAAACCAAACAAAAAATATCATGCTGAGAGATGTCTCTCTTAGCAAACCACTTCTCTTCCTCTCCCTTTCAGCTCCATGATTCTTAACTCATCATCAAAACTGGTCATTAGACAGCACACCCTTGCACAGGGTACAGCAAAACACAGATGACATGACACCTATGTACATTAGGTGGTAGGCACAGATAGTGCAACGAAAATATGAAAATATATTGCTTTTAGATGCAACATGCCTCATAAGCATGATTGTTGCACATCTGCAGCACAGATTTTCCAGAAACTTGGATAATCCACCCATGGATAAATCAAAAGCAGACTGCACATCAATGCAAAGACCACATATGATACCTATGGTTACCAAGAACCTTCAAATACTCCAGAAGAAATGTTCTCTAAAGCCCTCAAACTCCCAAATCTTTCACCTATTCTTTCACTGGCATTTTTCTTACTTCACAGAAAAATGTTTAATTTGCTCCCTCTACCCTAGTAATAAGTGAGTCTTAAAAGTATTTAGTTTGATTCTGGCTCTGGGGCTGATCCTGTTGATAGGGTAAGTAGGTTACTGTGAGAAAAACGTGTTGTTCTCAGGCAATAGACAAAATATTGACTATCATGCAGAAGCTTAGTTTTAAGGCACAGAGATACCCATAAACACCTTACTAAATACATATCACTGCTTCTGCAGAGCAAAGTTGAAGCAAAATGAAGACAAAAATAAACATTCATTTGTAAAAAGCTTAACAGCTCGATTTTTTTAAAGCTTGTTAACTTCTTTTAAGCTTTTTATTCTTGCTGTCGCAGCTTTGGAAGAGGTTTTCCTTAATACTGACTGAAAATCCTAAATTCCTTTCTTAGATATCCCTTAAGCTCAGTAATTCACTTTAGCTAGATATTACTTTCTTCAACAGCTTCTTTTATAATCTATTAAAAGCAAAAATACAATTCCTTAGGGAAAAATACCATTATGCCTACCCTTGGTTTTCTGGGGAAAAAAAAAAAAAAGGCAAAAAAAAAATCAAAGTTAACAGATACATCAGAAACAATTATTTATATAACAGACTTGGTGTTTTGTTTTACGCTTGTCTTTACTCAGTTCCCCTGGACTAAATGGTATTTTGAATTAGTACTCTGATATGATAAAAGAACCTTTGAGTTTTATTACATTTTGAAAGCTGTATGGCTTTTTGCAATGGTGGTCAATAGCACACTAACATTGAAGTTGAAGGCCGACTGTAACCAGTTTGTTAAAAGACCCCAGAAACAGGCAAGGCTACAAATTTTCTAGAAGGCCCCAAAACTGTAACTACCACTGCAGGGGGTAAGTACCGCTTTCTGGCTTGTATTTCCCCTTACTGTGAACTGTTCCATTACCTTGGGAGAGAGAGAGATCCAAGTCAAGTAAGACAAAGCCCAAAAATGTGTGGATGCTGAAAGTGTTTGCAGGCATATAACCTCTACAGTGGAACAAAGGGAGACAGGAAAAGTGCCTGCTTTTTAAACAGACTGGACGAGCCTGGTCTCTCAAGGAAGAGATTCTATAGCAAGCAGCAGAAGGACCATAAATTGCTTTCTGCCAACATTAGGTGAAGAATGACGGTTTCCACTGTGTCAAATTCCAGACACTTATATTGAAACCTGTCATGAAAGGCTGTAACAGAGAGACTAGAGGCAGGGTTCAGTTTTGAGATAAAGACATAAATCTAGGTGTCTACATGCAGGTGATGACACATGCACTTTGTCTATAAGGTTGCATTACAATCAAATGGAGATACAATCAGTATTACCCAGTGGTATCTAGAAAGCTATTGAACTGACCAGCTATGAGGTGTCTAGAGTAACTGAAGTCAGTCTCTGGCCTCCACTGACTAAATTACACAGTCTATGGGAACTTATAGTCAAAGAGAGCTCATGCACGTAGAGCACAGGCAGAAGCCCAGGCCATTAATTCTTGAGAGTATTAATCACCTTATTTACAGTGATAAAAGAGAGAGAGTCCAACCACGAGGGAAGTGGCTTCCTCTGGCTCAGGCAACCTCAGCGAGTGGTACCAGTCATTTTCAGAGACCTGTTCATCACATGAATTAGGTTTATAACCAGGTGGAACCCCTGTGGCATGAGATGGAGCGAAGGGACCCTCATCTTGCTGAGCAAAGCAGAAGACGGAATAACTTTGTACTACCAGTGGGGCCTCCATTTATCCCATGCGGACTAGGTATGAAGAACAGCAAAATGTAATGTATTATGCCTGGACCTCTCCAATCAGTTAATATTTGTATGTGCCCTACAATCTAAACTGCTTTTGAGGAAGCTTACTGAGGTGAAGTATGCTTGTTGAGGAAATTCAGGATTGTACATCTTCCTCTGACCTTTCATTAACACCAGCCTATGCCAGGAATGCAGAAGTAATATAGCTGGCCCTCTGTGAGCTAGGGTTCACCAAGAATTTTGCTAGGGAAAGACGAGTTGGTAGCAAGGAACAATGGTGCAGAAGACAAAAGAGTGTAAGAAGAAAAGAGGCTGCTAGACTGTTAACTACGTTAAAGGTTTAGAGTTCTCAGAAATACAGGAGGACATGCGCTTACTAGGCGTGTGAGACTGATAACAGAGTCCCTTCAGGTGCCCAAGTGCTAAAACATCCCTAAGCCCTCTATAGAGGGCTTCAATTTAGAATAGTACCTAAAATACAAATATGCAATTTAACAGGGGTATCATTAAGCAGCTGAAGATCAGGAAGATTTATAAAATGTATGCAATATGCAAAAAGCCATGCACTAGAAACAGTTTTGACAGAGTTTCAGGAGGTCAGCCTTACAGACTGCTGCAGCAGTTACGAAAGAAAAGCTAGGAAAGAACTGGCTAAGGAGAAGCAGGGCTAGGAACAGGATTAGCTATGTAACATTAAAAAAAAAGTCATCATGAAAGATATTAATGGGGAAAAGGACTGACAAAAGGAATCATTGCCATTCTCCCTCCCCAGAATTTTGTGAGTCTATCCAAATATGCACCCAGCATCATAAAAGCAAGGCCATATTTAATGAAAAATATCAACAGTTCCACAACTTCTACTGAACTAATTGCAAAGTATTTGAGGCTTCTAGAAGTTTGGCCCATGACAGCAAAGATATTTTTATGTATTGAGAAGTCTACTCTTGATTTAGCATGTCTTTACCTAAATGCATATATAAAGTCTCTTTAATGGTAAGCTTGCTGTCACTTTACAAAAACCTTTATAAGTTTTGTGGTTAGGAACTAGGACACAATAAAAATCATAAAAACAAATGAAGATTCATAATAAAATGTGCATCTGTCTTGTCCACCAGGTCAAATCACCAGCTATCCAGAGTTCTTCATGCACAGTGGCTTGAGTTTTTTGGCTCATAACTGGCAACAAATGCTGCTTAGCAAATGGGTTTTCTGTTGATTTTCCCTGAGCTTCCTTCAGTCAATAGGAGATGGAATTTCATTTTTCTAACAATGACTATAGGCTTAGAATAACAGCTCTTACATTTCCAACAGAGATGATGGAAAGCAACAACAACAATAAAAAAATCCCACACAAACATTCTGGCCATCTGGACACTGAAAGGCAGAAATAATGCTTCTCTACAGCCAGGCTCTTGTAACATGCCCACAGTCTCACCGTGGGTAGAATTAGGCACTGTATATCTACAAACTGTCATATGCAGATAATAACTTAACTTGATATTCATAAAGAAATAGTTTTCTATAAATATAGAAAATTTTAGTAAACCTCATGGTTTCCTAAAATTTTATGGAGATGCAGCCAAAACTATGACATTTGTTTGTAAAATGAGAAAAAGCTTATAAGTGAAAAATAGCTCAAGTAATTAGTATTTTTTAAATTAAGACAGTTACTGCTGCAGAGATCTGCAAACTTGGTACAAACTAATCTTTTGTTTGAAGTCTGGTAGAGCAGAATTTACATTACAGTCAGAGAACAAAAAAAATTGACAGTCTTGACCTATTTTGCAGCTAAGACTGAGCAGAAGAGTGCTGTAAGCACTTTTGGATTGCTGAGATATGTTACTATGTCAAAATATTCCATTCTTTCAGAACACAATTCACCTTAATACTGGTGTGTTTGTAAATATTAATTAGGGCTAATGACCCCACTTTGAAGTAAGTAATTACTATTACAATGATGATAAAGTGGAGTTCTAATAATGTACAGAAGAATCTTAAAATGGTATCAAAGAAATCTCTCTTCACAGACATTTTTCTAAGTGAGGTAGCAGAAACGAAACTGAATGGATATACCCCTGACTTTAAATTTTGACTTTGAACTGGTCAACTACGTCTTCTTTGGACAAATCCATTATATAGAATTAAGTGATTGTGTATTAGTTGAGGAATATTTTACTGAAATCAGCCCCGCTCCCCAATATAGGTGAGAGTGCAGAAAAATCCTGCTTTTTGCTTTCCTTTTCCCAATTTTTTAGGGGAATTACTAAAACACACAAAAAAATGAATGGAAACATTTAATTTAATTTTGGACAAAGCATGTCAACTGGTCCTCAATTATTTGTAATTTTTATCTTCCTTTGCCAACAAATATTTTTCAAGTTAATATGAAATTTTAATTTTTAGAATATTTTAGGGAAGGAGAATTAATAATTCACATAGCTCCTCTACTGTACTGACCCTCTATCTCCTTGGGGAAATGGGTGTTATGTCTTCCAGAGCTCTTTGATGCACTGTGATGAACATGCCTTACGCATCATCCCTTAGAAACCTAAATAAATGTGCTAACTAGCCTAGACAGCCATCTTTGGCACTTGGTAGCACTGGAGATGAGTGCAACACATTAGAAATAGTTTATAGCAGGGACAATCCCATTAGGAGACAACAGGAATGACAGTTGTGCTCGTTCCCTTCAAGACTACTATAAAAAGGTGAGTTCTCATATATTCCCAAACATCTTCCTCACTGGGGAGAACAGCTGTGTTAAAGACACATTGGTTTTAGCAGAATTGAAAAAAAAACAAAAACCAAAACAAAACCAAAAACCAAAAAGACAGGAAAGAGGTTTCAGGCCTAACTTTACATAAATTAACAGGGAATCAAGACTAACAAGTGGAGTCAACACATCTTACAGACCACTAGAAGAAATTTTCCCATTTCTTAGCCATATTAATGGAAAATGTTTGGATATTCTTGTGTAAGTACAAGTTATTTTTAATGTAAACGTTAATCCTTTTCTAAGAATTACATTTCATTCTAATTTTTTTCATCAACTTCCAAATTTCTAAGTCAGTCAATATTTTGAAATGCAACTTTTGTAAAACCTCTCTCATATGACCCCTGACTTTGCAATTGTGATTTTTGTTATTTAGAAGTTATTTAGTTTTGTTATTTAAGAATAAACTCAATTTCATATTCACTCATATTCTTCTCACTGAGGACCAAGAGACAACATGGTATCCTGAGGGGCTAATTAAGAGATTGGTGGTGACATTTTAGCAAATCCAATTCCCTGCTGAGAGATACTCCTTTAATTCCCTCTTTTATAATTTCTGGACTAGAAAGAAACAGCCAAGAAAAAAAAGCTTTCTTATAGATAGTTACTTTGAGGTACTTGGGAGTTTTAACAGTTGATCAGGTAAACACTGCAAAACAGAGACAATGACAAGAGGAAAACCTATAATGACACTCTAACCCTGGATCAACACTGAGTTTGTTACCTGCCAACAGAAATATAGGCGCTAATGCCTGTGTTGTCACACAGCATTGAATATTTCTAATCATCAAGTCTTTTGCATGGTATAGATCAGTAGTCCTTATACAACATAACAGACACATTTCCAATTAAAATACTTGCTAGGAATTCCTTAGAAGCCTTCCAGGCAACAACATCCAACCATACAAGCATAAAAAAAAACAATGAGGAAATGCCTAGAATCCTACTGAGTGGCCCCGGAAAATTCCTTATTGAAAGAACATTTTATAAATGGACCTTTTCTTAAGCACTACGAGTACTTCAGTTACAATGAATATGAGTTGACAGGTAAAGCAATTTAAAAAGCTACACTTCTGGAATAATAAAATGTGCAAACAGTGGAGAAAATGTTTATCTACTTTAATAAAAAATGTATTTAAAAAGAAAAGATATTTTTTCTTTTCCTGTTTATTACCTTTCAGCATGATAGCTGTATTCAACTTCTTAGCTTTTTTTCAGCAAACTACACCTGAAATGCCTCACCCTTGGTAAAAACAGATGACCTGTCAAAGCCTCATACCTTTAACGGACTGGGCATGGTGGGTGATGCAATCATGTGGGCAGTGACCTTTTCAATTTAAATCGAATGTGTCTTGCGAGGGCAGCGCTGGATTCATCTTTCAGTTCCTCTTTACGTGTTCTCTGCCCCCTACTGAGACAAAATTACAATCTTTATTTTCAGCATTCAGGCTGAAGACAGAATTGGATGCAAAACCCTGTCTCCAGGTGATTTTCTTCTTGTCTCATACAGTTATTTCTGATTATTATTTTTGCTGCTGGAACGAGACACTATTTAGCATTTTCTAGAATGGGACTTCATACAGCTCTAGCGTAGCTGCAAACCAGAGGCTTGGTTTAACCTGGCTGAACAAAGAGCTCAACTGCAAGCCTTGGAGTGAATCCATATTTCTCCAGCGCATGTTTGGAGTTGGTGTTTTAACTGGAGCCAGTCTGAACGTTTCCCAAACTCACTGGGGAGGTTTTCCTGCATCACTAAAAATGTACCTTTGCAGGTACTCATGCTTTTTGATTACTCAGTTCAAACACTTCATGGGCTAGAATTTCTCCTGTGCCAAAATCTGCTAAGGGCAGGTTATGGTTCCCCTAGTCTGTGGGGCACATGCAAGTCATGGGGTTGCTCTCGCTTGTGCCAGCTGGCAGCCAAGGCTGGCTGGAGTGCAGGCACCCCCCAAACACCCCTTCTCTCGCTTTCTCCTCACTGGGAGACTGGAGCCAGCTCCTAACTGCCAGAGCACGATCAGATGCAATCTCTGTCTGGCAGTGCTGGGTTGCCCCAGAGGGGCTATGCTGGAGGTAGAGTTTGATCTTAGACTGTTGCAATAATGAAAGGGAAGGATTTTGAAGCTGTTCTAATGGGATATTCTGATCACAAGAGAACTGCATGGACTTACAGATTGCAAACATCAGTGTTGCCTGACGTGAATGTGAAAATTCAGTTCCCTGGGCCAGCACAAAGTATTTTCATGTACTGATCTTTGGTTTCTCACACTGGAAAATAATCGGTCATTACAAAAGCATAGGAGTCATCTCTGGCTTACATCCAACCAGGACACTACTGATATCTTTCACTGTACTGGGGTGAGTCTTGGGCCAGTTCTACAAATTGATACGTAGGTCGGCGTTCCCATGAAAATCAAGTGGCTTAATTTACTACATAAAGGATTGCAACGTCTCTGACACACTTATCTCTTTTCTCAAAAGTGTATTATTTCTTGAATCCAGTCTACTTATACTAAGTTTTAACAAGATTATAGTACAGAGTTGTAAGACTATACAAGCTGTGATCAAACCCAATAAGCTTATTTAGTTTTATTCTTTACTTCCCAGAAGCAGCATATAAAAAAATGTGGTGCTAGAGCCTAAAAAGGATACTGCCAATATAAGTTTTTGTTTTGTTTTTTTAAAAGAGGATTAAGTACTTAAGCTTTTCATTTTTGCTTTTACTTAAAAGCTTAAGTAAACCCTATACACATGTACAGCTAGTTTACAGTGAGGTCTAACTACAGCAATCATTTTAGCAGACATTCATCTGAACATAGTGGACTATGTGGATGACAAATATAGAGCTCACTTCAGTTCAGCATCTCTCAGAGTAAGACCCTGAGCCTCTTAACACCCACACCTTTGAACAGGCCAACTGAGTTTAAGACTGCTCAAATGTGTTAGCACACCAGATTCAACACCTAAATTTAGTGCTATTGCATCCAGTGAAAAAAGCATTACACATCAGGTGGTAATATTTCAAGACTTGGTACAAGAAAGCACTCTGGGAAGAAAATGGTATATAACTTTCATTAAATGTAACAACAACAAAGTGACATAAAGCAGGGATGACTCAATTTACACTACAAGTTATTTAGAAATAGATAGCTTTGTATTTTTATGTAATTGTCTACCATACTGTACTACAAGGTGAGTAATAAACCAGGCAAAATGTATTCATAAATGAATGTTTAAAAGATGACTAGAGATGTCAAACCTCTTGTTTTGGGCCAGGTCACTACCTCTGTCAGTTTTTAAGTGCTCAGGGTATCAGAAGTTGGGACCCAGCAAGAGACTTGCACAAAACCATTCCTGAAAATGTATTCAAGAGGGCTGATTTACAGGAGCAGAAAAATACACATTTATACAACTATGCCAAAATATCAGCTCTTTCTTTCCCAATTTACTTCAGCTCTAGTTTATGCTCCAATCTTTAAGACGTATGAGTTCAGTAAAGGCTAACTTCAACCTGTAGCATAACTTGTTGAGAGAAAATGACATCCTATATAGCGCCATATTAACTGTGTTAAAAAGCTGCCCTAAAGAGTATGCATGGTGGAGAATTCCTCTTGTGATTACTCTGACGTGTGTTTATTATGCAGACACGAATACTTCTTCTGTCTGGATTTCAATGTGCTGGGTCCTGTACAAAACTAAGAAAAACATTGCCTATCCTAAAAACTTTATAAACTGAACTGATAATGTATGTAACTATTTAAGAAGCACTGTGAATGTTGCTGGGAGACTGCACATGTAAATAAGCTGTACAGGTCCCTGACTCAGAGAACACAGAGTACTGGAAGAAAATGGAAAGAAAAACAGAAGCAAGTAGGAAGACAATACAGCAATAAATCTACTGTTTGCATAAATCACATGGGGGTTGCCTTTAGAAATTTGTTATTTTGCATGAAAATGCTGTATGTTCCCATGCATTTCTTAATCAGTATGTTCTTTCTGAACCAGAAGTAGATATATTTTGGTGTAAGTTTGTTCATTTTAAGATTCGCACAGGCATTTTGCTTCTGACAGTTATTACATTGTCACATCATTTTGCTTTGCAACCAGATCGGCCTGGAGGCGTACCTGGGTATCCTCACAGTACCTTGAAATTGCTCAAAGTACACCTTAACTACATACAAGAATAATGCTGGACAAGACCTCCAGAAATTATAAAAAAGGTAACTGAAAGATATTTGTCATTAACCGGTAATTAAAAGTTCTAATGATGAATAGCTAGCTATTTTTCCTTGGTAGCCTGTAACAGATCTGGACAAAGTATTTCACCTGAGGGCTTGTAATTATTTGACTCTACTCATTAGTAAACTTCCAAGTCCTAATTCCTCTTAGAATATTGTAAAACAGTGCTTGTGGTCTGCTATAAACCCTCAGGCCTCCCCAGCCTGCTTCTGTTGTACCAGTTATTCCACACTCTGTGTTTGTGGAGGGCCTGTTCCTTTTATTTCTGAGGTGATGATACACTTTTCATTTTTTTTCTGGGATTTATAAAGTTATGTGCTCATTCTTAAAACTCTTTTCAGTTGCACCAGCTATGTCACGGCCTTCCACTGGGAGGAATTTCCACTGGCCAATTGTACTTCTGAAGAACTTCTAAGTGTTCAGCACCGACTGACTGTAGTATTTCACTAAGCTGAACCTCTGTTTTTATATTATGAGATGACATAAAAGTAAGATCATCCTATTCTACCATGACCATCATAAAGACCTCAAGAAAATGCCTTCTAAAACTTCCTTTTAACTAAACTCCTTTAAACTGTGTTTTGCAGCATCCTCTCTTTAGTCACTTTTTTATGTTTGTCTTTGAAACCCAACCAAGAATGGGGCTCCTCTGTGTGGCAGGCACCGCTCAAAGAAAGAATACTAACCCTACAGAGCTTTGCAAGCAGCGTGCTTCAGAAGAGCACAGGATAGAGAAATGGGGTATAAAACAAAGGAATAAAGCATAATGGTTTTATGTGGAGGGAGAGAACAAGACAATCGGGGGGAAAAAAAAGTCAATAGTGTCTATATGGGGGGCATGGCACAGGAAAAGGTAAAAGGACAGGAGCTGAAGGAAACTGAGCTGAAGAGAATATGAAAGAAGGAATGGGGAAACAATGTGACCCAGCGAAGGCAGGACAGATGAAGTCTAGTTAAAACTGCAGAATTCTCTGAATGCCTGAGGCTCTTTGCTTTCGTATTCTTGCAGCCATGCCTACCTGCTGGCATCTGCAGACACGAAACTTGGCTTCACTGACCACTTTATCATCTCTCTTGACACAGTTTCATTCTCACCTCAGCATTTTTGAACACAGGTAACAAAAAATACCTATAAATAGTACTGACCTCACCCACAGACACCCTTCTTGTTTTGTATTACACTGAGCCTCAACATAGCTACTAGGAAGGACAACGAAAAAGTGCATATTGTTTGGGGACCATCTGATCCAGAACTCATAGGGAGAACATGGAATGTTTCTGCATGTTTATGCAAATTATGCTTGATTAGGGTTATCTACTCATTGTTGTACTGCTATCTGCGTGGCCTTAAAGAACTAACTTCTGTGCAGAGTGTAAGGACCCTGGGAGGGGTACAAATAGAGCAGCCATTAACAGGTCCCAGCAACCACAGAAGTCAGACAGCAGCTGAATACAATAGTAGCTACAGCCAGAACGAAAGGCGTTCTTCCCACATTTCAAAGAGAGTGAGTGGAAAGCAAGCAAAAAATACTAGCACCAAGTCAGTCTTTAAAAATTAGAGGGGAAAAAAGCTCTCTAAGCAGAAACTCAAGAGAGTTTACCCGCAGAAGGAAGCAACTTTGAGGTTTGGGGGCTAAACAACCCAAACAACGTGAAATTCAGGGAGAAACCTCCATGGCTCAGACAAAAAAGTCCAGGAACACAGACCTGAAAAATCTATAAATCTTCTGGTGTGATTGGACAATAGGCTCACAGTGTTTGTTAGTAACAGAGCCTTGTGCATTGTTTGTGCTAACAGCAGCAAAGAGCAGTTATTGTAGAAACTCTCTTGAAAGACTGCGTCTCTGACTGTTGCTGCAACTATGAAGGGCCAAACTAGAATGCACCCATACTCTGGGAAAGGATAACCTTAAGCTATTAGGAGCCTGCAGGAGAGCAAGTACAGGTGGTATATTTACCACAGGTAATAGGGATATTTCAAGGATTTTATTTTTTAAGCAAAAGAGTAGAACTTTTGAAAAGGGCTGCCAGATAGACAATGCAACAAAAGGCTAAAGGAAAATGGTTTTTGTGTTCCTGGACTAAAGGAAATACTAAAAACACATGGAGTCACTGATGGCATCTAAACATAAATGGGATCTAAATCGAGTGCCAGTTAGAGAAAAATTTTAATGGCACTGTGACAATCCTACCTTCAACAGCAAGTGATATGAGATACTTAGGAAACATTTAATTTTAAATTCAAGGCATTAACACTGGCTTATGCCATCATTATGCAGTGAGACACATTTTAAAACAGTGTATCTGAAACCCCAAGAGGGCAGGTAAAATGAGTTTTCCAAGTTATTACCTGAATATGGTTCAAAATATTTGTACATTTTATAAAGAAGAAAAACATATGGTGAAAATACATTGTTTGAAGGTTAAAACTACATAACACAACTGGGGAGTAGGTTTATGTTTCAGGAATGTTAAGAGTCCTAGATATGATAAAAAATCAGTGCCTCTTATCTACTGCTAGAGGGTTCCTTCCCCCACCCCCCCGTTTAATGAATTTATATGCTTTAGAAGAGTAAGGTTTTTGTAAAAGTAATTTCTTACCCTTTTTAAACAATTTTATTTTAGGTCAAGGTGTTTCAGCCTGCAGGCTTAGCAACCCAAGTCTTAGCTGTAAACTAGCACCTAAGACGGGGCACGAGAACGGACTGCCTTCATTTTCACCGTTCTAAGAGAGTACACGACGATAAAAAACGCTAGTGAGTCACCGCTTTCAGCCCGTCACTACAGGGAAGAACATTACCTGCTCTCCAGCCGCCTCACACCAGCACTAATCCCACCTACTATTACACCGCAGGGAGAAAAGGCCACGAGCGAGGCAGCCAGCGAGCCAAGGCCTTTATAAGTCAGTCACCCACCAAGCCTGGCAAGCAACTTCTGCGGCCGTAAGCCAGGCGGGAGCCGGCCCTGCCCCGTGAGTCAGCGCCCGGCCGGGCACAGCCAGCGCGGGATGCGACCTGCCCCCCCCGCCCACGCGTGGTTCGGACACCCCTCCGCCACGGCCCGAGGCCTAATTTGAGGCCGTGAAGCACCGCGGCCCGCGGGAGCAGCTCGCCCGCCTCACACGGGCCGGCGCCGGCCGTGAGGGGGGGAGAGAGGGAGAGGGAGAGGGAGAGGGAGAGCGGCGCCGGCCACGTGACGAAAATTCGAACGGCCGGCGCGAGACCCGTCCCTCCCGCAAGGGAGCATGCGCGGCCCACCCGGCCGTTGGCATGACGAGCCCGCCCATTGGGCTGCGGCGGCCACGTGATCCGGCCGCCGGCGGCTCCGCCTCCCCTTCCCCCTCCCTCAGCCGCGCTGAGGGGGGGTGGCGCATGCGCGGTGGAGGCGGCCGCGGGCACGGCGGCGGACGGCACTTCTCTCTCTCTCTCTCTCTCTCTTTTTTTTTTTTTAAAAATTTCTTCCCCGTCTTTCAGGAGGGACAAAATGGCGGCAGCAAAGCGTCTGGAGGACCCGGCCGGGGGATGGTGAGCGGTCTCCGGGCCCGGGCAGCCTGCGAGCAGACTCCGCCTCCTGCCCGCCGCAGTCTCAGCCTCAGCCCCGGCCCCGCAGCCCGGCACCGCGGGGGAGAGACAGCCGCCCGCCCCGCGGGGGTAAGTGCCGGCCAGCCTCAGGCAGGAGGACCGCAAGCCGGCGGGATGCCGAGTAGGGAGGGGAGTTCGCCCTTGGAGCCTCCCGCCTCCGTGGGGACCCGGTTTGCCGTGCCCGGGGGGACGGACGGACGGACGATGGCGTTTTGGCGAGCTGCAGTGGGGCGGGGGGAGGCCAGGAATACATCCCGTCGTGTAAAAAAGCGCAGAGCTCCTCTGTAACGTGCGTGGGGCGGGTGGGAGGGAGGAACTCCGGGTGTTAAGGGGAGGACTGCGGCTAGGCCTTGGGAAAGGAAGCAAAGCGGGACCGTGTGTGCGCGTGTTAAACCGAAAAGAGCCTACGCCGGAACAGAAGATCCTCTCAGGAAAGAAGAAGGGTGGGTCGGCTAGCAGGCGGCAGCTCTGCGCACCCCAAAATACCGCAGGGGTTTCCTGCTTCCTCCAGGCAAGTTCGGGACTGGAACGCGTCCGCAGGGCTAGGCCTGCCTGTGTCCCCCCCGCGCCGCGGAAGTCCCGCGAGGGCCGTGAGACGCCGGTGACTTCTTTTGCCGCCTGGTTTTAGGTTGGGGGCTCCAGGAGCGCAAGTTTGGTAGCCTTACGGTAGATAAGGGGGTATTGGGGAACGCAAACGTTAAATCAAGTCTTGTTCTCAAACTGCTGTGTTAACTAGGGCAGCTGTAGTTACTAGGTGGGTTTTAGGAGTTCAACAAAACATCTATATTGCAGGGTTGTTTTTAAATAAAAAGAGCTGTTTCTCAAAATACTCCCATCTCGCCCTCTTCAGAACATTTGCTACTAGAACTTCTTGACGGTTGTGATTATCAGATAGACGTGGTTTTGCGTTGCTTCCTGTTTCACAGGCTAGAAAACTCATCTAGGATTCTCTTGCTCCTCTCTTCATATATGTTAGGCTCTGTTGTCAGTATTCACGTAGAGAAATCCTGTAAACGCAGGTGGGTGCAAAGAACCTGGAGCCAAAGCCAACAGGTTTACCCCTCTTCTATTAGTGGAGAACAGGCTTTCTAGTTAATGTGCTTGTCCTGCTTCAGTGGCCGGGTTAAGAGTGGTAATTTGATCTGTGGAATCCAGTGGTGTAATTCTAGGTTTTACTAGCCTCTGAGCTCTGGCTGCTGCCAAAGACATGCAGTCTTGTCTTCCTTTGGTTGCAAATGTTTGTATACCCTTGTGGGAAACTGTACTGGGGAGCCAATATAACTTTAAAATAAGTAGCTGTATTTATTTATTATTTTTTTTTTTCAATGGGTTAGATTGAAATAGTTCCCCAGTCTGCAGAGAGTCAAGCAGGGCATGGTAGGACCTCTGCTTTCAGGATGGTGTGGATTAGGGCATTTGGAAGTGTTTATACAAAACAATCTTTTGTCACTGTACTTCCAAAAGATCCTAATAACTTGACCTTATTTGTGAAGTGTCAGACCAAAATTCATGACTTTGACATGTGATCTCTGTAAGACTGCTGTGCAGCTGGATTTACTGCTCTGTTTAAAAATACTTTGTCCGCTAAACAAGATGTTCTGTAACCATGTATTGTTCCCATTTTCGGCTCTGAAATTCAACTATTTGTGGATTATTTTTTTTTTTTTCAATCTGGCCAGGTCATAATCGCAAACCTAAGAGAGTTTTTTTGAAGAGTTTTAATTTCTCTGCTCACTTGAGACTTAAATTGCTACAAAAATACATCTTTTCTTTGGAAAGTTTTCATATTTAGTGTCAGATGATATAATTAGTAAAAAAATTTTTTAATATAAAATCTGAGTAATGTGATTGCTTGCCAGGTTTTTTGGATACAAAATATCATAGCTGCATTCATTCTTTGTTTTTGCACAGCTGATAAGTTGTACTTTAGTAAAATGGAAATCAGAACTGTTACAGACATTCATTCTCCAAAGTTGATTTCTCTTTACATTGCAGAGAACTCGCAAAATGATGATTGGCTGCTTACAGTAATTGCTTTAAAAATCCATGATATGCTTAATGTGTCCTTTGGAGGAAAAATAATACGATTTATATGTAATAGAATTTTTCAAATTTCTCATCGGTAATATTCTACTGATCTTGGTTTTTGTAGGAGAGCTTCGTCTTCATTCTTACCCAAGCTTTCTGTCCAGTTGCTTCAGTAGGTCCTCATCGGTGTTTATTTTAGGTACTATAAAGCAACTTAGTTTTCTCTTGCTGCTTACATGGGTATCCTGAGGCAAGATGGAGTGGAATATGAAATGTTTTAACCAGATCTTTTTTCCATGTTTTCAGTTTTTGCAGCCCTTCAGAGTAAGTGGTGAGCAGGTATATGGGTTATGGGACTGAAAGGAATTTCTCTAGCAGCATTGCTGCTAAAGAAAACTTACCCATAATTAAACTGCACGATTCCATAGTTGCTTAAATTTAAGATCAAATATGGCTTATCACCACAACTTTAATTGCAAGTGCTGTTGATTGTTGCTGCCACAACAGCTGTTAGAAACACACTTTATTTTCAACTCTCATTCCAGTTTTGACCTACTTCTATATTAACTCTGGTTCCCATTATTTGTTCCAAGTAATAAAAATGGAAGATGACTGTTGCTTAGAAGTGAATTTCTGTGCGATTGATTCTATGCTTTTTCTTTTTTTTTCCCCCACACAGGTGTGGAAAAATGGCAAAGAGAATTGCAGAGAAGGAACTGACTGACAGAAACTGGGATCAGGAGGATGAAGCTGAAGAGGTAAGATACACATTAGATCCTGCCCCCATCCCACCCCTGCAGGCAGTAGGGTAGTTATTTACATGTGCTATTTATCTTGTGGGTGAAATCTACAGTAAAATTGGTTAAAAGTGTAGCAATTAAAGATAATTTTTTTATAAGTGATTTCTTTTCTTTTTATAAAGCGTCTAATATATGCAGACCATATGGCAAAGCAGCTTTTAACAGTTAAAATGACATCAGCAGCTCAGGGGAAAGGAACTTTACGTTTCTAAAGGGAATCCCAGGCTTGTTAAAATGCATAATGCTTTTGAACTCTTCAAATGTGTGATTGGTGTTTATTGAGTTCAAAAGAAAAGTGGTTTTGATTTCTTGAGATGTTTTCTTCATGTCTTGTCTTTTTTTTTAAAGGTCAGTAATAGTTAATTTCAGAAATACGATAATTTGGAGCACTTAGCCGAATGTCCCTACACAGCCAGAGGAATTAAGCAAACAGTCAAATGATATGTTTCATCTGATTGTAAAAAGATATTTTCACATTTAGCGTCTCGTACTTGCTTATGGCTCATATATTATCTCTAAACAAACTGTGATAGCTTCTGTACTACTAAAACTATTAAATGTTTAGGCCTATAAAATGCGAGAAGGAAAACTGACAGTACACTTCCAGAAATTTGAATATAAGAAAACTTATTTTCTTCACTTATTACAGGGTAGTAATTAGTCATTAGCTGCCTTTGCTAATACTTGAACTACAGCAGACTGCAGAAGGTTGACTTACAGCATACATCTTAATATACCTTCTCCAAACTGAAAATTGTTTGTAACAGTGCAATACTGACAGATTACCTTCAGCAAAGGCATCTCATGTCTTTGTTTAAAAAACAAAAATTAAAAAAAATCCTGAATTATTGTTGTAGCAAAATTGAGATTGCATGAAGGCAAATGTAATGCAGAACAATAAAGACAGGAGGTTTGAAAGTATCAACTAATATCCAAGTAGCTGGCAAGCTAATCACAGTACTATATTTTTTTTTATGTCTTCCCTTACTTGTTAGGGAGCAGTGTTATTTACATTTGTGTTCAAAAACTGATCTCAGCCATCTCTTCAGATGTGATGATTTTATGCCTTTCAAGAATTTCATTAATGAGTCTATAACTTCCTCTTGAAGGTGGGAACATTCTCAGTAGCCAGTGAAGAAGTCCTGAAGAACAGAGCTATTAAAAAAGCAAAGCGCCGAAACATTGGATCAGAGGTAATGTAATCACTGAGCATTAGTCTTGTAGTTTGAGTCAGCTGCAAAATACGACATCCGTGCTCAGGTTTTTACTTATTTCGGCTTGTAATAATACTGTATAAAGCTATCGTGTAGAATGTATATGCAGCTAGTCAGATCATACATGCAAATTAATTTTCGCTTACTGTTCCGTAGCAAGAGTAAGGCTAGAATGAAAAATGGGTAATGCTAGTACTGACTGGGTGAAGAGAGATGTGTAATTTTGAAGTATAAATGCAAAGTGTTTCAGACACGATGTCATCTACAGATGTAAAACGGCATTCGAACTGCTCCAGTTTCATTTTTTGCAGAGATGGAAGCCTGGAAATCAAAAGTTATTAGTTACCCATACTGGAGGGCTGGGGGATGTTTCAGAGGCTAAATAAGTAAAAGCCAAAATACTAAGCTGTTCTGAGAATGAAAAACATGTCTTTTGTTAAGAATGCTGCTACTTCCCCCCACCCCCGCTGTGAAGAGCTTTAGTGCCACCTACTCTTTGCAATAACAAATTGAAAATTGAAAGGAAGTTGGCCTTTTTGACGGGTTTAGTCCCTGTGAAAGTATTAACCCAGTCCAACCAAACTGCAGTCCTTTCAAAAATGCCTGACAGATGCTTTGTCATATATATCTTTCTGTGAAACATTCTTTCAACAGGGCATGTGCCGTGTTTGAAATAGAACAGAAACTTTACCTATCACTCAAATTGCTTTTGGAGTGAATGGGACTAGGCATAATTAGGGGCTAGATAGTTTTCTCTTGTGCTTTTGATTTTCCTTCTGCTGTCCAAGCAATGTAAATGAGGAAGCTGTCCTATCCCCCTTTGGCGTATAGTAGTTTTAACCACAGATGTGGTAGAGAATGCAGTTAACTAAAGGATTGTACTGGGAAGAGGTGATGCAAGAAATAAACCACAACTTGAACAGGAGGGATTCGGGGGCAAATGGAATGGGAAAACCAGAACTGACTGAAAAGGGGGACCAGGTGATTGTAGCAGAAATTGTCAGGAGGCTAGGAGTCAGCTGTTAGAGATCAAAGCTGGAAGAAGAGCTAGGATAGGCTGGGCAAAGTCCAAAAAGCAGAACTGATGGCAGGACACCTGAGGCTGCATAAGAAACCAGTGAAATATTTACAAAAAGGTAAACTTGAAATTTACTGATGTTCCTAAATGGAGCGAGCAGAATGCTGCAAAGAAAAAGACTGCAGTTCAACTTGCATGTCCAGAGGGGGAGGTAGGTAGGATTGATCAAAGAGAGACAGAATAAAAATAGCTACCCAGAAATGAGAAACAGAGGACTGCACTGGAAAAGGTAAAGCACAAAGGGAAACAAAAAGAGCCTATACCCACAAGGCCAGATACTGGAATAGAACCTAAAATTGGTAAGTTTTGCTATTTCTTCAGTGGCAAAAGTAGATGAAACTCAGAAGCAATTCTCCATTTCCTCTGATGGCTTTCCAGAGACACTGAAAGTCTACTTCCAGTAATAAATGCTCATTACCTCAAAAGATGGTATATGTAGTACCTAAAAGTGGCACTGCTTATTTGTGTGTTAATCACACTATATCTTTTAAGAACATGTAAGAAACCATACCATAAAGTTATATGGTTGTAAAGATAGTGTTCAGAACTAGGGAATTGTTGTGGTTTAACCCCAGCCAGCAACTAAGCACCACTCAGCCACTTGCTCACTCCTCCCCGCTTCCAGTGGGATGGGGAGGAGAATTGAAAAAAAAAAAGAAAAAAAAAAAAAAAAGATGAAAAGCAATGTAACAAAAAAAAAGAGATGCACACCAAGAAAAGACAAGTGATGCACACTGCAGTTGCTTATCACCCGCTGACCGATGCCCGAGCAGCGATCCACCCCTCCTGGCCAACTTCCCCCAGTTTATATACTGAGCATGATGTTCTGTGGTGTGGAATATCCCTTTGGCTAGTTCGGGTCAGCTGTCCTGGCCGTGCTCCCTCCCAGCTTCTTGTACACCTGCTTGCTGGCAGAGCATGGGAACCTGAAAAACCCTTAACTTAAGATAAGCACTACTTAGCACCAACTAAAACATCAGTGTGTTACTAATGTTATTCTCACACTAAATCCAAAACACACTGTACCAGCCACTAAGAAGAAAATTAACCCAGCCGAAACCAGGACAGTAAGGAAAAGGCTGCAGAAAGCATACATATTATGTTATCAAGTACAGTCTATCTTTGCTTCTTCCATCAATCACATTGGAATATTTTGGGTAAATCACTTAAACGTTACATAGGTGACTACAAAGTATGCTGTTTTGATGAGTGGCTTGAAGTGTTGGACTCTTAATTGCGGTTGTAAATGCTAAAAGTTGCTGAAAATAAGCCTGCAATTATATATTGCTATGTAATTAGTTAAAGAAAACAAGATGCTATGAATGTCTAAATAGGTAGTCAAACACATCCGCTGCTCTGAACAAGTTTTATGTATCCACTTCCTAGATCTAGTTTATTTTCATACCAAACATCCGAGTCCTTTAAAAATAGTAGCAATATGTGTCATAAGGAAGCTATTAACTTGGTTTACATAGCTGACTTAATAATGTATGAAATGACACACTGAACCAGGGTAAAACAAATGGAATATTAAGTGGGGATAGGATTTTTGTGGATAAGATGTATGTAACTGGTTGTCTTTTTTTTTTTTTCCCTCCCCCTCCCCCCCCCCGCCCCTCTTCTTTCCCCAGTCTGAAAGTGGAGGAGCTTTTAAAGGGTTTAAAGGCTTTATATTGCCTTCTGGAAAAGGAGGAGGTGGCTTCAGCGGATTTGGTAATGGTGCAGGAATAAAGCCTTTAGAAGGGCTGTCTAATGGAAGCAGTAGTGTCTCTAGCACTCCTCCTTTCAGCAGTTTAAAGACCACCTCTGAAACACAATCAGCATTTGGTAAGTTTTAAATAAGCATACATATTTATCAACAAATTCAGCCATAAAATCTGTAGGGTTATTTTAATAGTGAAAAAACAAATTCAGAAAACCCTCTAGTTCTGTTTTAAGGTTTTGAGACTTTATTCCTCTTTGTAAGATTTCTTAAAAGGGTTTTAGACCGCTGGAGGGACAACTTATCAAATGCATGCAGTTTTAAGAGGTGGAAACTAAATTCATATTTGATCTAATACTGGAGTTAAAAGCTTTATAGGCACAAATGGGAGTGGAAGACATTGGCATAAGACACTCTGAATAGTATAAAACAGCTGATAACAGTTCCAGTTAAATAATTGTCCCAATTCTCTGAATTTAATTAAAAAAAATAAAGGCAGCTAACAGAAACTGTCCATTTAGTAGGACTGCAACTTCTTTGTGTGATTTTTTTTTTTCTTTTTTCAAGGTCTTGTTTCTGTATTTTTTGCAGGTTTTGGTAACTATATGCCACATAGCTACAGGCTTAACTTTTTTTCCCTGTACATCTTGTATCGCAAACAGTCTTACTAGGATTTTATCTGTTACATTTATACCTGCATTTTAAGACACTTGAAATATTTTGGCAAGTCTAACTCTAGTCTCATGCTTTGGTAGTCCCTGAAGAATACTAGTTCTATCCCTTTGTGTTAGAGATGCAGAAATGTTAACCATGCCACAGTGTTTGAGTCGGCATGCCACAGAATAGAAATGGTGGAGTTTGAAGTTTAGAGTAACTTAGATTCAGTGATCTTAACTAAATTAGGAGAAATGTAAATATTTAATGATGATTTTCTTAATTTGCTTATTATAGTTTTTATACAGAAACCACTCAAAAATGTGCAAAATCATGGCCTAGTGCATGCAGAGTTTTTTTAAAGCACAAGTAGCAAGAGATAACTGAATATCTTGTTTTAATAACTGTTATAGCTTGGTAATGCTTGAATTAAGATTTGGGGGGTTTAGGTGAAATAAAAAACTTTCTAGTCTTAATGTTATTCTGTACAAGATTTCTTTAGACTTTTTTTATACAACTGTGTGGTCCATCTACTTTGCCTGTCCCTGATCTAACTTTTCTAAACTTAGTAAGCTTAGGTCTCTGCTTACAGCATTGCCTGTTTACTTGTACCACACTATGGTTCACAGTGTTGTGATCCGAGAGAAGGTACATAACTGAGCAAGAATAAGTGATTTCATAAAGAAATATGGAGAACGTTAGTTAGGCTTTTATGAGAACTCTGCTTTCTGGGAAGAAAAATGTTCTAAACCTTGTTTTTCTTCTAATAGGATCCACAATGTCAAATGGTCCTACTACTACTGCATTTACTGAGAAAAAGGCTGCAAGCCCAAAAGCTAATGGTGGCAGTCAACCGTCCTCATCTGGCTATGCTCAGAGTAAAGTTTGTAGCTCTAGTGTTTACCACAAACAGTTAGCAGCTTTAAACTGTTCTGTGCGTGACTGGATAGTTAAGCATGTAAACACAAACCCACTGTGTGACCTGACACCAATCTTCAGAGACTATGAGAAGTATTTAGCAAATATTGAACAGCAACACGGAAGCAGTAGTGATAGTGGCTCGGAAAACGAAAGCAACAAGACACCTGGCTCTCAGTCAGTTTCTACATTTGGGAATTCAAAGCTACAGCAAGGATCAACATTTTTGTTTAACAACAACAAAACTGAGGATACCTCGGACAAAAAACCTGAAGCTGCATCAGAAAAAAAAGATCCATCGTTAGGAGCTACGTCAACTGTCTCATTTAATTTTGGCAAGAGTGTCGACAGTTCTGTTTTGGGTTCCCTTGGTTCAGGAACGCTTAGTAGTTTCTCATTTTCTCCTGGAAATTCAGGTTTGTTTGGAAAAGACGCAAACCAGGCTAAGTCTGTCACTGCAGTATCCACCAATGCATTGGAAGCTCAGACAGAAAGTGGAAATAGTGATGATAAAGGTAAATTCTATTTTAAATTATTATTTTAATGGTAAGCTGTGAATGTTACTTAAGAATACTGCAAAGATGAAGTAATACTAAGTTGAACTAGATCATAATTGTGCTTGAATTTGGAAGTGCAAAACTGTACCACTTCCCTGGAAATACCTGGTTTGCCTACTGTTTTAAGTAACACTAAAAGTATATGCTTATCAAAACCAATGTATTTGTGTCAGATTTATACTTTCTGTAATAGAATATAATTCTCCAGCTGAATACAAGACTTGAAACAATGAAATTTAAAGCAACTGCTGTGTTCATCTTTGAGCCTGCAGGACATTTCAGTCCAGCTGCTTTTCCCAATGGGTTTATCAAGGGATACAAAATGTGTAAGATGCAGAACAATTTCATACATCTTGTGTAATAGACTGTAAGGCCAATAAAGTTACATACTACCTGACAGTTTTATTCTGCTATTTACTGAAGCTGAATACAGTAAGTTGTTAGAAATCCTAGCAGTTGAGGGACCAGAAAGGCATAATCCTGCCACTGTCTCTTGGCTGTCATTCCTGCCACTAATTCCCTTCCCCGAAATCAAACCTGGCTGCTGAAGTATTTATTATGCTTTACTTGTACCCATTTGTGGAGACTCTTCTTTGAATTGTTATAACATTTTTTTCCCCCTACAGAGGGTTTTGACTTCAAGTTAGACTTGTTAAGCTTTATATTTTGGAGGTTTGGTTGATGGGTGGGGGTTGGGTATTTTCATCCCATTTAAACTGAAGATGAGCATAAAGTTGCTTAAGGGGTGTGGCTGAACAAAAAGAAAGTAAGACTTTTTTCTGTAGCTGAAGCTGCTTCAGAGCCCACATTGACTTAAACATGTATTGGCAATCATTGACAGGCCACACATGTATATGTCAAACATAGCATGCATAAGCTAGTTCTACTACAATGCCAAAACTACCTTCCAGATTATATACTCATTACATATTAAAACTTTGTATTTAAAGGAGGGGAAGAGGAGGAGGAAGAGCCACCAAAAGTCATTGTTAATGAAATAAAAGAGGATGATGCTTTCTACTCAAAGAAGTAAGTGACTTTAACTTGGAATAGTGAATAGAATTATAACTTGGAGAATAAAATTCATACCTGCATATTGCTGTTCTTCATCACTGCAGTGCATAATTAATGATGTATATGTTCTTGGACTTCATAGTTAATACAGCTTGTTAGGAAGCCATATTGAATATGAAGTTCCACTCATAAAATACAGAACAAAAATGTGTAAGATCTTACTAAAATTCTTGTGTATCTTGGACACAACACTAACAGCTAGTTTGCGTTCTACTTCCGATCAGTTTTTTTACAAATGAAGATGATGTTTCTGTCTAGGGCTTGTAGCACAGAAATAACATACTGTACTTCTGAAAAATCAGTTAGGTGCTCAGCTATTTGCATAGTCTAAAATAAGACTCTTCAGTTGGAAAATGCTGATTATTGTATGAAAGAGTGAACAAGTTGTATTTTGAAGTTCAAAATGAGACTAGCTCTACTAGAAGCAGTTTTTCAAAGCATGTTCAGTAGTCCAAGTAATTGCATATCTGCTCAACACTTGGCACAGAATTTGTCCTTCTGCAAAAAGTAATTTGCTTTATCTGAGAGAAGGTCCATGCTAATTTATGAAGAATGGCATTAGGTTTATTAGAGCTTTGCTTAAAAAATGTTTTTAAATTTTACATAAAAGTCCTATTATAACTTTAGAATGATACAGCAAGTTCTTATGGTTTTGTAATTAGTGTTTTTAAACAGTAGCTTACAGTTATTACTCCTTATAGACCCTGAGTACAGGTTACTGTGCATTTTACTTTTCCCTGAAAGAAATGACATTTGTTATTTCAATACTGAAGGAAAGAATTAACTTTTTTGTTCTGAACTGGATGTACTATCTGTTAGCACATGGACCAAGGTCAAGAAGAAGAAAGATTTATGCTACTCGCATCATGTTAACTCCTGATTATTGTTAAACTGTTGGCTTACTGTGAGTCAGAGGTATACATATATATGTGTGTTTGTGTGTATTTGGGAGATATCTTTGATATCTTTGTTTTTAATCTCTGCACAACTGCACAAACGAGGCTTTTTTTTTTGCACAGGTGCAAACTGTTCTACAAAAAGGATAATGAATTTAAAGAAAAAGGTGTAGGAACATTACACTTAAAACCCGCAGGAAATGAAAAAACTCAACTCCTGGTCCGAGCAGATACTAATTTAGGTAAGTAAATTTCTTCTAGTAGCAAGTCCTGATGTGAAATTCCCTGCTGAGCACTAGGATTTTTTTTTGTTACACAGCATAACAGACCCGATTAGTGAAAACCTTTCTACTGTTTTTTCAATAAATTCAAGTATTGAACAAGCAATAGGATGCCTCTAATGAGCATTACAAAATAGTGCACATGAAGCAGTGCAAGGAAATAAAAAGTTGTGGTGTATGTTTGGGTATTCATTCCCCCTCACCCCTTTTTTTAATTTGAAGTGTGGCTTAAGATCCACAGTGAAGTATACATGTATCAGGTGTGATGAATGAAGAGGAACAAATTTTGTGCTAAAATGCAGGCCAACTGCCATTTCTCTGCAATTCATCCTGAATACGTAAATAGTTGGCCATGTAGGCAGACATCCCTTGTACTTGGGGGTAAAGGGGATCATTCTGTAGATCAGGCACGCAGGATTTTGCTGTATGCATTGCTCTTAAAATGCATGCTGAAGTCCAACTGTTGAATGGTGTTTTAGCTAACTTCAGTTGGATCACAAATGGTGGGTTGACTACAGAATTAGAGTAACCTGTAGTGTGATAGTTCCCTCAGAATATCTTGAGATGAATGATAACACATACAGCTAATTAAAGAGAAAAAAACCCAACCATTTCTTTGCTTTTAAGAAATTAAGGGGAATTGATGTATTGAAGTTCTTAAGGTGTAATATTCTGGCTGAAGAGTGTTTACATGCTCAAACTGTGCAAATCAATGTTTCGATACTCATTGTTGAGAAACTTTGCTATGCTTCAGTACCCAATTTCAAGAAACTTGCATGTGGGGTTCACATGCACTTGACAACTTCCATAAAACAGGGTAAATATTGTGCTTATAGAAGACCTGAGAACTAAAGCCATGCTGCACTGTAGGCTATTGGTAAATCTCACCTCGCTTTCAGTTTATAATGCACTCTAGTGAGTGTATATGAAGTCTCTGCACGCCCATTAGGGGCAGTTTTCAAATACCCGGTGAGATTGCAACTCCTGTGTTAGTCACTTCTAAATCATCAACTTCTTTCAGTGGAGACAAGGTTTGCCAGATAAAGGGCAGTTCTTAGCAATAAAACTGAAGGCAGATGTATGGCAGAGTTGGCAGTGCTTTCAGCATTTCCTTGGGGATTTGAATGTGTTAAATAGAGTAGATGAAAACTTGATTTCTCCAAGTTACCTAGTCTTTAACACAAGTCTTGATTTTCACTCAGCTGATGCTAATTTTCATGATGTTGATTTACATTCCCTCTACCTTCATCTGAGGTGAGGTATTAGGAAATCTTTCCTTTTTCTTCAGCTCGTACACTAAGACATTTCGGCTTGGTGTTTCCAAGCATTGCTTTCTAGAAGCTGCTGCAGTCATAATGATGCACACTTTCCTTTTTGCTATCTTCACACAGTGCTATAATCCTTTCCTAAAATCTCACTGTGTTGAAAAACTGAACTGGAAAGGAAGGCGAAGACTGACTTTTCCCTAAATACTACTACCGTGTTCTGAACTATTTACCAGGTTTACAAAATGTGTGCATCTTCTGTGGAAGCAGATTTGAGTTTGTTTGCAACTGTTTTAATAGACCACTAATACTGAAGCTCTCAAACTCACTACATAATTTAACAAGTTGACATAGAGCTGCTGTTCGTAACCTGGTGGTAGACCACATCAGATGTGTTGTATGATGTGAGGATACAAAGTACTTATTCTACCATAGTTTGTCCAATTTTAGATTAACATGTCTGTATGTGTGTTAAAGCTAACTTTTTGCTTCTGCTTATGAACTGTGCTTAATGGTCAGAATGAGTAACTTGCATAAGCATAAACTAAGCACTCTGATGGGATTCCTCATTTGCTGCTTCTCCCTTGTCCCCTTCCCTTTTTCCTGCGTGTCCCTACTATCATTTGATATTCTTTAGACTCCTCCCTTTAAAAAAGGAGGACACAGTCTTTCCAGAGATTGCCTTGTTCCTAATGAGGAAAGAAATCTGTGACAACAGTGGCCACGGGCAGATGCTTAGGGAAGAATAAGACAAGTACATATGACATTTGTGAATTGCCTTCCTTCCGAATACAAACTTAAATCCCTATTTAGTAAATATACTAACAAACATCTGTATTGCAGTAAAAGCTGAAAAATTGCTAATTGTAATTTTTTTTCCTCCTCGTATGCAGGAAACATACTGTTGAATGTTCTAATTCCACCTAAGATGCCATGTACAAGAACCGGAAAAAACAATGTTCTTATAGTTTGTGTTCCTAATCCACCGATTGATGAGAAGAATCCAGCTGTTCCTGTCACTATGTTAATAAGGGTGAAAACAAGTGAGGATGCAGATGAGTTGCACAAAATCTTACTGGAGAAAAAGGAGGCCTAAATAAGTTGCAGTCATTGATTTGAGGAATTATTGCCAAACTGCTGCTGCTCTTTTTTTCTTCCATAACTTCACTTGAACACTTAACTCTTTATTCTGATATTAAGAACTGTTACAGGAATTCTGGAAAAATTCTGTGAGGAAAAGCTAAACTAGCTAATAAAAGCTTTAATAGAACACAAGTCTTGGACTGTGCTCCCTCATTTTTCAGTATCTAAATGCAGGACCTCTTCTGGATAAAGCACATTGATTTAAATTAAAGCGTATGTTTTTAACACCGATTGAGTTGACTGAATGGACTGAAATCAGTACAAAAATATGGTACCAGAGCTTCCTCACAGACTGCGGTGCAATGCAACAACCTCCTGTTTTGAGAAGGGAGGATGTTGAAGTTTAACTGTTGAAACTGTTTCTGGACTCCAGATTTTTTATTTTAATTGGTCTGTCATATTCTGGTGAGACTTAATTTTTCAAACTTGGTGACATCAGTGCACCCCAAGAATGACAGTGTGTATATTATACTGTGTTTTAATTCTTACAGACTTGTGTGCTTTTGGGACTCGGAGACAGCATCTCCAGATATTTAAAAGAAAATTTGCTTGCGTAGTCTTGTTGACAGTAGTGTTTCTTAGAGAAGAACTGTCAGTTCTGTTCTTACTGTAGCAACAAGCTAATGATGTGCAATAGTACAAGCAGACAACTGGAAGACTGTTCATCTTGGACCACAACCACAGCTGGCGTTTGCTGACTTCTGACAAGTCAGAGGCAAAGGGTTGCAGTTGCACTTCCATTAACAGTCCCTCCGAGGTATTCTTCCCTAGTCCCTTGGGCTAAAACTGAAACCCAGCAGAGGCAGAGGTGTAAATGGTGTTGTACTCGTCTTGCTTCTAGTACTTTTCTGAAGATTCTCTTTTCACAAACAAATTTCAGGATTTTTATAGATCTTTGTATTGCCTCTGGCCATTACCAGGAAATACATGCATAAATGTGTATCAGTAATTATTTTTCCCATGTGCTAAAACTACAGTGCTTTACTGCATTACATTAAGCAGTAGTTTGCAGCTTTAGGGACAAGCTTTCTGTTGCAAGTAGGGAGCACTGGGTTAACTTACAACTTAGTTTTCAGCTGTGTTAAAATGAACTGTGTGGCAATAATTTGTGGATCAGAACATCACCCTGTTCTCAGTTTCCATCTCAAATTTATCAGACTGTGTTTAGTTATTTAATCCTTTTTCAGATCTTGTTTGCTGGAAACTCCTTCCGTAATAGTTGTTTTTCTGCTTCACTTTCAGCTCTGGGAACTACCCAAGAGCTAGATGTTACTATTAGACTTGAACTGCTCTTGGATCTGTCACACTGACCAGCTCCAGGGAGATGGAAGAAGCATGCCAACCTCTGGCTAATGCAGCACAGAGGAAAAAATCCTATTCTTTAAAAATGCAGCATGATGCAATTCTCACAGGGGGCCTGGAAATCCACAGTAGTGGCATCCTGTGGGTGGGGAAAATGGAGTAGCACCATTTGATTAGATGCAGCACATCTTACCTGCTCCCCACTGCTTGCAGGGATGGGGCTGGGGAGGATGGGGGCAAATGCCTGCCTTTAGTCCTAAATCACTGTACAATCCAGGTTATGGCCTTTTTTTCCCCCTCTTAACTAAAAGGAGGAAAAACTTTATAGGATTTATAGCCCTCTTGACCAAAGTTCAAAAACAAAGGCCTTCGCTTACATTTCAGCTACACTGAGGTCACAGGAATTGCATTTTTGACACTCAAGTGTAAAGGGAGCTCAGATTATATTTCAAATAATATTTGAAATATAAAGTGGTGCCTTCTTTTTTTTTTTCATCTGGCTCAGTACTTAAAAGTAAGTGACATTACTTTCCTCAAAATAATGTGCTTTTTAAAAAAAAGTCTTGCTGATACCTAAATTGGAGGCCAAAAGCTGAAGGCATGCATATTAATTGCGTATGAATGAAAAGCAGAACATTGCCTGAAAAGTTTATTACAGGCTCAGGTTTTAACATCCAAGGGCTCAGTTAATTTTGCATTTGTCTTCTGACTGTAGTGTCTTAAACATGTCGCCATGCAGAAAGGTTTTGAGGCTGGAGCGCTGGGTGTGGTAAGCAATTTATTATGCATCCCACTTGAAGAGCAGCTCCGTACAGATTTATTGGTGGTCTCAGGTTTCTGTTTGGTTTACTTCCGAAAGCTCACGGCTATGTAACCGTTTCTTCATCCACTGAAGTGCGGACCAACTAACTTGAACAAGTGAGAGACAAACAACATCCCGTGCATCCTTCTGATTTGCCTCTGAAGTGAGGCAGTCTTGGGGTTTTGCACACACGTATTTGGCCCAATTCTGAAGCTGGCAAACTGAATAATGGCTAGTGCATCTCTGTCATGTTTTCAGGGGTGGACATTCTGAGGGTGAGCACAGAGTGTAAGGAAAAATAAGTAGAAGAGCAATAAATTGGGTTGGAAAAATTAAACTTTACAATATCCATGGTAACAAGTAATACCTTCTATTAGCTGTGGTAAAGACTATTTGAGATGAGACACCTTAATTCTTTAGCGATGTACGTATTTATCAGTAAAGCTAGGAGAAGGTATATAATTTGAATCTTGTGTTAATTAGTACATCAAATATATGCATAAACATAAGATTTTAAACATTTTACACTGGGAAAGTTGCCACTAAAAGAATAGGGAAGAATTTTACTGCAAATTAAGAGATTTTAATTGATATCATTGATAGTGACCCTGCAATTATCTGGACTATGAAGCAGGAAAAGGAAGCTGTGCACTTTTCACTTGGTGTTCAGTTATAAAGCACAACCCTTCTCTAGTACTGTTATAAAAACAAATTTTTGATAATGCTTCAGTTTCTAGATAAGAAATAGTAAAGTACATAAATACTGTAAAAAGCCAGAGATTATTACATAGAAATAAAGGCCTAAAATGAGTTAAAAGCAAAAGTTAGTGGAGAACATAGAAATCAATATACTAATGCCTTTGTTACAAAGTGGTACATGCTATTCAAGGAAGGAATTTTGATCAGAATTCCAACTTAGTGAGGCATTCCTGTATCTTGGTAGATACTTAATATGTTTTAACAGCTGGATATCAGATATCTGATATTAAAGATGCAAGTTTCCTCCCTAATTTGAGTTAATGCTTTCACTGTTTCAGCTGTACATAGGTGTTGGAGTGTCTTAATGGATCATGCATTCTTCCTTCTGCTGTGATTTTGAAGTTTTGGCTGCGTAGAAATCTTTCCTTTCCCTCTCACCTCCCCAAAATAGAAAATCAAGATGTCTGCTGCTTTTAATTATCAGAATCATCTGTAAGGGAGATTATTACAGTTGGTTTGAATTTTATTTTGAAATATTAAATGGCTATATGCAGGGGGTTTTTTTGTAATGTACTTACAATTATCTATTTGGGAGCACACCAGGTGTTCCTATAATGCCTTTTGGTTGATGGATGTGAAAACGTAAATGAAATTTACAGTTCAAATGAACATGTAGAACGTAAACCAATTAGGAGGTACGCTTTACTGTTAAGAACTTCCATTCAGCTCCCTTTGCAGCACTGTAACATTTAAAATGTCCTTAAAGACTTTCTTTCCGATGCCTTAACTTATTTGCATTTGCTAAAATTTTGTAGCTGGTGCCTGTGTGCAGAAATTAACTCACATTAAACAATTTAAAGTGGCATGAGCTAGCATAAATCCAATGAAAATGCTGAATGTGACAATTTGTTAATTGTTAATAGATTTCAAACTGCTCTGAATTTTTCAGTGGATACTTAAGTTTCACATAACTTGTCATGTAACAATGTTTTCATTAGTTCTAATACATTGAGGAAGTGTACAAAAATCCATGGAAAATGTGAATAAATGAATGGGAGATTGTCTCGTGTGTATCCCTTTCACTTTGACTGTATAACACTGTATTAATAAAATGAACTTTACAATCAAGTTGCTTCCAGGTGAGCTCCTGCCTAGAAAATCCTGCGCCCAGCCTTACTGCTGCTAAAAGCAGCAATGTCTTCCCCTGCCCCTTCCTCAGGCCGGCTTTCAAACCTGTCACATCACTAAGAGCCAGTTCAGCAAAAATGCTTTCTTCTTCAAGGTCAGTGAGCTGAACGAGCTCGGAGGCAGGAGCCAGGGCTGCCTTTGGCCAGAGAGAGAAAAACTAGTTCTTGCATGCTAAGAGAATGACTGTAGAGATCAACCTCTAAAAATCCTTCCACTTGCAATATTAAAAAGATTTAAGAGCAAAAGCAATCTGTGTTTGCCTGATGACATATGTAGAACATATTTCTAGATCTAGCCTAAAAGCGCTATCCTAAAGCCAGGCCACAAAGTGATTGCTCTCTTCAGTGGCTTGTGACAGTCTGGCAAATGGGGGGGGTGAGCAGAGAATAAGATCAAGACAGACTTGTTATGACAAGTGTAGATCATCCTTCCAATGCACTGGGAACTGCTGAGACCACGAGCAGGTGCCATCCAACTGTACTTTCTGCTGTTGGCCACTACCATGCTGTTTAGCCCTACCTTAATTCTCTTTATAGGTCTGGAGCTATCCACTTTAGGTCCACAAATGGGAGCTACTTCTCACATGAGGATACAACTGTTGGTTAGCAAAGATTATCTAGACATCCCCCCAGTTACAATGATTGGGAAAACCAAGAGCTTATGTTGCAGTTTTAAGGATGCAGTTGCTATCAAGAGCACCACATTTATCCTTAAATTGCCCAGTACTTTTTCTTAAAAAACAAAACCAAAACAAACCCCAAAAACAACTTCATGCACTTGGGATGTTGGCATTATCCCACATTTCTGGACATCTAGTTCCTTCTTAAAAAGACGGCCAACACCGCTTACAGAGTCTCCTTAGTTTTTTTCATCAGCCGTAAAGAAAAGAAAGCAAAGTAACAGTTCTCGAGAGCAGAAACAAGCTTATTATTCATTTCAGGCAGGGGCAATCTGGGACATCAAATGCTTAATGCTTTGCTAATCACCAAAGATTTTACCACTTGAACAACAGGAAGGGGCAAAAGTAACAGTACAGAAGACCGCAAGTCCTCAACACCCAAACTAAGAAAATGCAACACTCCAAGAACAGTCTGCATTCATCAAAATCAGCCTCTTTCCTAACACAGCAGACCAGTTATAGCAACCAAGTCATACAGAAGTCAGAACCAATTCATCTGAAACGCACATCAAGTATAAGCTAAAGGCTATGTACATGTCATCGGCCACAAACATAGCGAAGGTGAGAAGTAAACTTTAATCATGATCCAAACAACGCATTGACAGACAGGTTACCTGCTGTAATCAATCTCCTGCTAAAGACAAAACCAAAAGCCAAATGAAGAGTAACAGCCAGCCAAGTAATTTTGACTAACACAGCCTTACATATGACACGACATTTGAAGCTGTGAATGAGTTCAGACTCAACATTTGGTAAACAGCTTGCTTTGGTAAAATGTTTGCTTTGTAGAAAGGTCATAAGACAGATAAGACAACTGAAGTTTAGGTGGAGAAGAGCAACAAACGTCTTTGGATATTCTGTAGCCGACAGCTGGATTACAAACCTCTGCACTACTGCACAAGTTACAGTATGTGACCATGTGAGCACCCGTCACTGACCGTCCT
Organism: Buteo buteo; assembly: GCF_964188355.1. NCBI lineage: Eukaryota > Metazoa > Chordata > Aves > Accipitriformes > Accipitridae > Buteo > Buteo buteo. The sequence continues at coordinate 27,177,519 of NC_134189.1, read as the reverse complement.
GCATGACGTACAGGAGGAGCGGCACACAAAAACCAAAGGCTGCACAAGAGGAGTAAAGAGGTAGAAAAAGAATTTACATTGTTTGAAGTAGTCATCGATATATGTATCCAAGTTTCTGTTACAGTAGTATGCTGCTCATTTTCCTAAGGCATCATACTCCTTTAGAAATTTTTATTTGCATCTGAGCATCCTGAATAAGTAGTAAAATAAATATTCCTAATCATCAGTTTAGTGGGCATTACCATTAGGAACATCATAACCTTTACCAAGAGGTAGCGCAGAAATGGATCATCTCTGGAAGTCTGCAGAGGCTTCAAAGATATAAACAATTTGCCTGCTCAGGCAGTACCACTAAGTAAAAAGTCTCTGACTGTGGCTCACTACCTTATATCATAGATGACATAATACAGTACAAAATTTTTTGTCTGTTGGTCAATGCTAGTTTTGGAGCCCTACCTGAACTGGTGGGCGCTCGGGGCATTCTTCTTACCCACAAACGGTAATGCTGTTGACTGCAGCTCCAGGGAAAACTTGCAGATGGTTTCTCCATTGTAAAAAGCAAATTCCTAACACTGAAGAGAAAATGGTAGATCATACACCAAATTTAATTACTTTGGCAGTTTATGGAAGAAGTGTTTCCCTACCTTTACAATGAAGTCAGAAATGACTACCGTGAACGATCACCTGTGCTGATATCCTTACACGCTGGGCAGGTCAACTGTGGAGGTACTTGCCAGGAAGCACATAATTCAGAATTGTTGCTGTGAAGGAAGCTTGAAGAATAACTCTACATCTATCGCTCTCATTTTCAAAGCAAAACCTAGTCTGACACTTGCAGTGATGAGCAGGGACAGAAGAGTGGGTTCTGCCAACACCCGTGTCTTTTGGGAGCAAAGGAATGCCTCTAGACTTCGTGCAGGCTTAAGGCATTCTCTAAGCGGCATAGGTTTTTGATGAAGATGCTGGTTGCATCTGAATTAAAGGTTGAGTCTGAGACTTTGAAGAGTCCATAGACTAGCGAACTGCTTTTGCTGGATTTCCCCAGCAATATTGCTCCAGCAGGAAAAGCGGAACCACGAACAGCCTTTTGTCTCGGGGTGAGATGGGAGGTGGAAGAGCATGGGTTGAGTAATCACATGTTGTGAAATACTAAGTTATGAATCACCAGAATCAACTGAACATTGGCCTAAATAGATAACAGGGAAAACATTAAAGCAGCTGGAACTAACACTTTGAGACAATGCTTTTTTTAAATGTAGGTGGTCTCCACTGGTCTGTGCAGGGTGACTTGGTCTTTTTGACAATTATCAGCCAGCTCCATTCATTTCAATAGGGTTTTAAAACTCTTTATTCCCATCTTCCCTTAACCAATTTCTCTGAAGTGAATTCAGGACCATGCAAGCTAACTACTTGCCTACTTATTCACAAATTTACGTTGCTGTCTAAAGTCCATCCGTGTAACAGCAGCAGCCTTCAGCAGCATGCTCACACCTCCGCAGGCAGCAGCCGCCCCAGTCTGCTTCCCTTAATGGATGCCTCCTCGCCCCCTCCCACCCCTCACATTCATCCCACACTCCGACAAGGATGTTCTGCCAAAAGATCATTCTTTTTGGGTAGGTGCCATAGGGTATACATCACATGCAGGTACAATGACAGCTATGTGGCTGGCCAATTTTATCTTCTGCAGTGGAAGTGTGGTAGAGGGAAGAAGTCCACACTCCTCACGCATAACTAAATCCCATTTGTGCCCACAAGCATTTCCATCTTGTCTGAACAAGCAAATGGATCATCTGCCTTGGTTTTCATACCACCATCTCAGCCAACATTAACCCTACTGGAAAAAGCCAACTAGCTTGACTTGGGGAAGAGTGTTCTGGCTTAACAAATCATAAACAACTTATTTCCCATGATGAGATCACCAAGTCCCATCCTTACCCCTGTGAGGAACCAAGCTGGGGACAGAATTTGAATTAACTCATATTTTCCTTGACATATTTTAATATCTTTTCTTTACTGAGTAGCATCTGCTCCTCCCAGATTCTCATCTACACTGTTAATGGAAAATTGGACCCACAGTCTTCCTGCATTTTACTCCTTTGCTTTCATAAAACTTTTAATTACAAGTTTCAGGAACGACATTTCTGACAGGAGTACACAAGTAACTACTTGCTGGCAAAGATGCGTATTTTTTCTCCAATCTCCAAAGTGTGATTTTACTTTGTAAAATCAGACCTTGATGATAAGCTTGTGTGCCAAGCAACATTACGGTATTTCTTGGGAGCATCTCTCCAGCTGAGGACAGGGAAGACACATAACGCCACAGGACAAAAGGACATGAGTTAACTTGGCTCCCCAAAACAGGCACTCTATTGAACGAGATACACTGCCACACTGTTAAAACAATATTTTTCTTCTAGCATATGAAAGAAATTAATTCATTAAAGTTGTGAAAGCTTTTAAAAAATGTATGTGCCAGACTTCTATCCCCCCAGCATTTGGATTAAAAACCAAAACCAAACCAAGCACGCCTTCTCCTGTCACTAACTCTTGAAAGACTAACTAAACAGGTGAGGTTTATTACCATGATTTGTAAGCTTCTGCTGCTCTTTGCCTTTTGTACTGTTTTAAATAATGCTTTCTCCACCATGGCTGCTTTCAAAAGCTTTCAATTTAAAGCATTCAAGGAAAATCACACTGTTTGTTTCTAAGCCATACTTTAGTATTTCCCAACCAGTGAAGAAGCCTGTCCAGTTGCATGTGCACACACAGAACACCACTGCCAATCTGCTCAAATATCCATATAAAGAACTAAAACACCCTGCGCTCCTTCCTAAGCTCTAGGTTTTAATTTTGCCCAACATACCACACACCTCCAAACGATCATGCTTAGCATAGATGTTGTTACACCACACCTGGGTTAGTAAACCAGTCCTGGTCTGGGATTCTTTGAAATGGAATCATCAGCATGTCAACTGGTATTGATAGTTGGTAGCATTTGTTTGAAGAGTGTTTCATTCCCCTGAAGAAGCCTACTGTGAAAGGTTAGTCACAAAAATCAGGTGGAGAGGGAGGATGCAGTGCCTTGCAGGTCTTTAAACCAAAAGAGATTCAATATCAGTACACACAATTTAAGGCAGAGTAAGCAGTTTAGACCTAAAGGGCAATCTCATTTTTACAACATTGCACAAACCCATATTGAAGTTCTTCCTGAATTATCAGGAAGAAATCATTACAGCCATCAGTCTCTCAGTGTTACACACTGCACAAACCTAAATGTTAATGACTACATAATTAAGTTTAAAACAAAACACAGATCAGTTTAGAAAGGCTGTTGGGGGTTTGGTTTTTTTTAATGCTACCATCTAAAGGAAAAAACAAAAAGCTTTTTTTTTTTTTTTAAACAAGTTCAGGAGTACATTGACTTTTACCTTCTTCCCCCTTACACAATGTCAAGTTGTCAGCGGCTGATCATGGAAAGATTCAGCAAGCAGAGTCAGAAGTTGGGCTTCACTCACAGTGGAATAAAAACAAAGAGTTAAAGAGGCCGCTTTGCCTCACGAGTGTCTATTTGGCAACGCGTACAACATTGAGTGCCACAGAGCGTTACTCCACCATTTATGCTTGCCACCAGTAAGGAATACATTCGAACTCAAACACCACTAGGCACAGTAGAGAGAAAACACTATTAACAGAATTCACGGTCGTTTAAGAGGTCTGTTTATTGGCTGCAGGGTCCAACACTTTCTTCGCTGCTGCCATATGCAAAGTCAACTCCATTTTTGGTGCACAAAGGTTCTCCTTGCTTTTTGTTCAAAGGGCTCAGGACAGTGCCGGCATGATTTTCAACCTATCACCTTTTAATCAACACTGATGATCAATGAGGCAAAAAAACCCCAAACCATGCAACATGTGTTAGTCTGACAAATCAGGCTGAGAATATTTATATATTTACACAGAGAATGTTCAATGTTGTAACGTGCTTGCAGCCTTGTATTATCTTGACCAAGCATCCAAACAGCTACATTCTGGTGTAAAACACTCTTTTGTTAAGGTTTGGTGTAAAAGCTACTTATTTCACAATGCCTCTACCTGGATTCTACCGCACCTATTTTTGACACAGAATTTCTACACACCAGCGCCACACACTTTCAGGCATACCTCACAAAACAAGATAAGGCATTCGCAGATATCTGACTGCTGTGATCACAAGAAATCAATTTTCCAGAGCTTTCCGCCATGACCTTTGGAGACCATGAGAGTCTTTCAAATACAAAGGATGAGTCCGTAGGAGACGGCCAGTTCTTCCAAGAACTATAAACTTGTCATTTCTTGATGCTGCTACACACAACACAGATAGAATTTAAGACTACTTTATTCATTTCCTAAATAAAAATTTGTTCTTAAACCCCACTGGATAACAGGGCTTAGGCACTTCTGAAGATTTTATCTTATACTATCTTTAATAAGGGGAAGCTTCAGACTACAAAATACAGGACAAGCAATCATCTGGAAAGGGAAAAATTAATGATTGGCAAGAAGCAGGTCAATAGTCTAAAAGTGTAGACTATTTACGTGGACTCCATATCCATATAGAACTTCAGTGACCAGATGGGATTCTGTGCAAGGGTCTGCTGGAAGAAACCTGTCTGCAGGGCCAAGGACTTAACTATCTAAATTAAAACTTGGTGTAAGAACACACTTTGGGAAAACCATTTTACTGTGAAAAGTACCTGTGCATTCAATTGTCTTTTCTGGAAAGCACAGCGTGCCCAGAAATGGAAAAATGAGTAACAGTGATCCAGAGCCCAACATGCTCAAGCCTTGTAAACAATGAAGACCAGGAGAATAGAGAGAAGGAACGTGAACCCACACGAACTGGATTAGCCAAGACAGCTGAAAGATTTGTGGCGTTTCTAGAAATAGCGGCTTCTTTTAAAAGGAGACTTGGAACCCACCCTGTGCTGGCTGGCAATACGAGAACACAATTTCACAAACATAGTGGTCTCTAAGGCAGAGAAATAATCTGCTAATACAAAATAATTGATTTAAGAGTTTTCTTTAACAAACAAAGGCTTCTTGCTTGTTAAATTGATAGCAGTGAAAAAATCTGTTAAGGGTGAGAAGATTTACATCCTTGCATTTGACATCTAGCAATATACATCATCTATGGAGAGCTCAAGTAGTAACCTTCAATCTCCAGACGGAGTGAACGGGCAGAAGGATCGAAGAAATTAACTGAGTAATGAGGTATGGTGGGATTCTGTAAATAAAGCTGTTTTGCAAAGCTTCCCGAATTTGTTAGCTGTGCTGCATTCTCAAGCATCAACATAACTAATGGAAACCACTGTGCTCCAACGGTTAAGACATTGACAGCCATACAGCCTTTATGGCATGCAGAACACGCCAGTTCATTCCTCAGCAATTATTTACAATGGCCAACAGAGGCTCAGAATGGTTTACCGCTTAGGAGCTACAGAATTAAAACCCCCTCCAAATTAAAAGGGTGAGAGGTTCCTATTAACATTCCCTTTTCATTTTTGGTATAGTGCAATAGCATGCTAAGGGCCAGCTGTGCCGTCTTGACCCAAGCAAAATTCCAATCATCTTCCCTGTCAATCTGTCTATACAAGGACAATAAATTATAATTTTCAGGGTTTGTTTAAAAGCAGAACAAAATGTTGAATTTGTTTTCCCCCACTTGATAACAGAAAGTGTGAACCAGGGGCTGTACATAAGAAGCCTAAGTCAGCTGTTTAGAGAAGGAATAACTGAGAATCTGGCACATCTACTTGTTTCTGAAAAGCACTATTGACATTCAGTAGACTTTTTGACCTTTTTTTTCTCTGGATGTCCATCTGGGCATACCTGTAGCCCTTCTCTAATAAAAAAAGGTGAGTCTTCAACGTACCTATGGCATATCCACTAGCAAGATACAAGAAATAAATTGACTTTTTTTTTTAGGACATTTATATTGCAGCCCTTCAAAAACTAGACATCAAAATCCACCTACGTACATGTAACAAAGCAGAGGATACCTCCTGCACAACAGACGTGGGATCTGAACTGTACTTTCTGTAACGTTGCCTTCATACTAATGTACTAGTTTAGAATCATTCTTCATTTGCTCTGAAATCTTACGCAGCAAGACTTGCTCAGTCTTCCAGATCACATGACATTAAGCTACCTAGATGTAATACACGATACCAAGAAAGCATTACAAATTACTGTTGACTGAGAAGCATTCCGGCACCTATCACTCAGGTTCCAATCTGGATATATTTCCTTTTCTTGCGCATTATTCCTCTGGCTGTTTGACTGAAAGATATCAATTGTCACTAGTAGTACAAATACTAACCCTCTCTCTCCCTTCCCTCCCCAATGATTATTTAAAGGAAAACTGAGCACTGATTTGCCCAGCTTAGCAGTATGAAAGCGCAGAATAAGGAGCATCTTGAAGGCTTCAGAGTAGGACTAGTCTCCTAGCTGAAGACTGGTTTAATTCTCGGCATGGGCATAGGGGGAATATTTGTACCGACTGACATTAAGCACACTACCTAGGGATCTCAGGTAAGCACAGAGGCTGCCTACCAAGTTCCTTGAGAGGGCACTTCAGCGGCTGATTTAGGAACTCCACCTCTCCCCCGGCTCGGGACGAGAGCCCAGGCACCCGCGTTACACGCCGCAGGTCAGACCATGTGAACGCCCTCACGTACACACACCCACGGAGCAAAGCTCAAAGGCTGCAACGGGAAAAGCGGCTGTGCTGGTAATGACGAAGCGAACCTTTTTTTAACGCTCTTGCAACGCATTTGAAGCGAATTAAAAACCGGTCAGCCGTCCTCAGCCATGCACTCGTGCTGCCCGTGTTAGAAATGCCATCACTCTGCACTAAGGTGACTGCTTCCAGGCCTGGCCTCAAATGAAGAAAGACCTCCTTACCATGCTGGATTCACCGTGTTGGGCTGAACGATAAAGTTAGTCTATCTTTATGCTGAAGTGGAGCTATTCCCACGGAACCTGGCCTGAGGAAAAAAAGCAGAAAGTCCTATTTGAGAGGTGAAGTCATCAGATGCTATCGAAAGAACAACAACAAAGCACTTTGGGAAAGGCTGGCGACGAGGGGGACAAAGGTCCAGGCTCAGAGCACAAGCCATTTGGTAACTGTGGCAACAGCATTAAGTTTAGGTGCTCAGAGTCTGAAAAGTGACAAAAATGGCATCTGCGCTCTGCCTCTGTGCGTGTAGTGGAGTCTCGTGTGCTCTAAGCAACACGCTACCCCCCCATTGCTGTGCCAGTTATGCAGTCATAAATAAATGGAAGTATTGCTGGCTCCCGTATCAAAACAGTGAACCAGGGTGCAGTAGTCTCAGTATTCAATCATTTAACTTTCAGATGTCAAGGACAGCAGAGTTTTGCGATTTAGAGAAAGCTGCATTTTACCTGTAAACATAAGGCTTTTTTCCTGAGAGCTCCTGACACACCATTCCAGACCTCCCACTACGCAATTTTTAGTCACTTTTCAGAGCAGAATTACATTTCAATCTTTTGTCTTTCAAGAAAACTCCCCGTGCTTCGGCATGTAACAGTACAGCGAAACACCACCAGGAGATGAAGAATCCGGGCAAGCTGCCCAGCCATTAATCAGCTCTCATGCCCTCCTTGGCTACAAACGCTACCGCAAGTACGACTCTACGTACTCTGAAGTCCAGTGCATGCAGGAGGATGTTGGTTATTGGTAAGGTTTTTAGGTTTTCGAGTCCGAATATGGCCTCCCATTTCTCCACTTGAGACTCAAACTTCTATCGACTCAGCTAACAGATAAGCAGCATTAGTACTGGATATGAACCTCGGCTTTACTATAGCAGCACATTTTAGCCTTCTTGTCACTGGCTCATTTTCTTAGCCAGTTCTTGAGGATGAAAATGTTGCTGTTCTTTGGTAGATACAGAAATCTGTCAGCAGAGTTCACCTGTCCTAACAGTGACACACGAACAAATGGGAACATCTTCAGCCTCTCAAGTTCTGACCTGACCTGCTGCACATACCAAAACGGTGACGTATCTTTGTAGCATCTTTTTCCTTTTCCTCCCTCAGTAGGAAATGATTCTCTCGTCCCTTCAATCCCCCCCCACACGCACACACACTCACACACACATTAAGCCAAACCGACACAGAGAGCGTATGGGCAAGAGTCTATGGAACGACGTTCATTAGTACATCATTACGAAATTCTCAGGTTGTTTCTCTCAAAGAATATAAAGTTTAACACATTCTGTACATATTGTTGGTTTCTTAGTTATAAAGTAAACACAGTAACAAACTGTCCGTAAAGAGTTGACTCATTTTAAACACAGCCCCTTGTCGTTTTATCTTGCTGAAAGTCCTCTTCCAGTCAGAAACACTCAAGCGATGTACTGCAAGTGGGCATACGGTGTATGACAGCAGAGGAAGGAAGAAAGAGGCACTTTTGATCGGCTGGTATTCTTGGACTTCCCTTTTTCCTGCGGAGGTTTATGTTCCTGACACTAGATGGTAGTGTTAGCACAGAAAACCGCTGTGGTTAGGCACTTGGCAACAAGGCTCCAAGGCAGTGCCCGCTCTCTGCTATGTCATCAGAATTGGTTTCTGCCGCACTTCCAGGATATCTGGGCAAGGGAGAGAAACAAAGAGATACAACAAGCTTAGGAGGCTCCCCAAAGTAGCCACAGTGCCAGAAAGCATAAAGACCTGGAGATGCGACTGCAGACTGCAGCACAGTCCACGCGTTACGCCGCTAAAGGCATTTAAAACGCAACGAGTATGCGACTTTGCCTGTTGAAGTCCAATTTAATTCCTCCCCAGCTGCACCCTGGTTGAGAGATGGTAAGCCACAAATATATCCCATCACGTAGAGATGACAGCTGATCTACTGAAGATCATTTATAGCGGGATGAAGCAACACGTGTCAGACACGGAGTGGCGTAATCTTCCAGAGAAACAAATGGAAGTGCCATTACAGGAGATGCCAAGGGTTCTCCCTTTCTTGAAGGGAGAAATGCACCGTCACCAAGACCCTTAAGGAGACTTTTGGCTCTGAACACGTGGGTACAAATAATTCAACTGTTTCATCCATTCTCCAGCCCAAAGCCTACATTTCTGCACTCAAAAAGCTGCCACAAACCCCACTCCTTCTGTTGGCTCCTCAGCTCCATATCGTCCAAATATGACAGAATATGAACCTGTAAAATATCTGTCATAATCATGGGCATCTTTCCAAATGTGGACAGTAAAACCAGCACGCTGGCATGGCAGTACACAGAAATATCTGGAAACTGGGCTACTATGTCCTTTTCAAGGCTACACAGAGAATAAAGAACATGGGAAATGGGAGCACACACTTAATTAAGAGGCTGATCACACACAGCTGCACAAAGAGGATGACGTGAGTAAAAATTGATCCACAGCTCCAGAGGGCTCTAGCCACACTTGTAAAGGATGAAACACAGTGGAGTGGGTCCAGTGAAGGGCCACAAAGATGATTAAGGGATTGGAGCCTCTGACATACGAGGAGAGGCCAAGAGAACTGGGATTACCTAGAATGGAGAGAAGGCTTCAAGCAAAGGAAGTCTTACCAATGTGTATAAACTCCAGACGATTTAAAAATGTACTTTGATCACTATGACTGGGATTTTAATTTCTTAGTAGAGGCTTCCTAAACTACTCAAGGGAGATGAGTATCTTTCCCACTTCACCCTGCCCCACGTGTAACGCTCCCGCTTGCTGGAAAGCTGCCACTGGCGCAATGCATTAATTACAAAAAGGCACTGGTAATGGGCTCCACCCGATGTGTCGAGCTAAAGCAAATGCGGGTAGCGGAAAAACTGCAGATTAAAATTCTGCCTAACAGCCCAGACATTTTATGTCCTATTTCTGTGCATCTCAGTATATATACCGACTCCTGCAACCTTATGTTAAACAAATTACATCTCAGAAAGGATGTTCAAGCTCAAAGCAAATATTTGAGCATGGAGGCATTTATGCCACCCACTTGAGCAAGTATTAAATGCCAGCAGGAACAATACATCTTCTGTGAACTCCAAAATGCCTGTGGTGAGAGAGTGAGTGAGCGAGCTCGGTAACTCCAACTAACTAGCTGTAAGATTATCAACACAATTATCATAAGGAATAATAATGTATATTGCTGAAACAGTGTTCAAAATCAGCCCTTAATTACGGAGGATCAATTTTTACTGGAATCTGTAATTCTAAATCAAAATAAATCCCTACGTACAGTGAAAGGGCAAATGCAGAAACACCTCTTTGCTAAGTATAATTTCCACTTCTACCTTATCAGCTACAATTTCCTTCAGTGTAGAGTAAGAGCCAGTCTACTTTTGCAAGAGGCTCTGACATCTCAGCCTGCAAACGAGGACAAGACTGCAGCTATTACTATTACACTAGCATAATGCAACCAATGACATTAATACCCATACTATCTTCTCATCTCTTTTAGCAGCAGATTAACCTGTTTAACAACAGATTTCCTAACTCCTCTCCTTTTAGCTACCTTCCAGGAACAGTCTGGAAATAACCACTGTGTAATAGATCAGTTTTGTTTTCAGGTGTGTTCCCTTTTTAGACCCAGACAAGAAAAAGCAGGCACTGATCAAAAGCCCAGAAGTCAGACAAACCTATTCAGAAATCATCCCATCTGCTGGATGGGAAGAGAAGGAAAAAGATTAAGTTCTTAGAGGAAGTAACAGTTATAAGGATCTTCCAAGGTTAGAGACAGGACTTTACATTGCTCTGAGATCATAACTTCATTCTGGTCTAGATTTTGGAGTTGAGTAATAGTTCTGCCTAAGATACTGCTGTACAGCTGGATCAAACTTTCTTTCTGCCCACAATGGTCAACGAGAAGGTATTTCAGGGCTTCACTTCAGAAGAATGAAGAGAATGGATAGTAACACTAGTAATGTCTGTATGAAAGATACTGCCACTGCATTCGGACAGAGGAGAGAGTCCTTAACCACTGCTGCTTTCTCAGTTTTTAGACTTGAATCTCAAGAGTCCCACGAGCACCCTCACACTGCAAGCTGTATCCCTGAAAGGCTAGCAGGTTGCTGATGGGTACAGTTCAAACAGACCAGTTGTTTTCTCTAGTCCACCTGTATTTGTAGGCAGACAAGAGTTATCTGGATGAAAATCAAAACTTCAGTACTGCCTTCAGACTGTAAACCCCAACTTACTGTGCTATCCTAGCCCAGCTGAACAAAGTTGGCCGTCATCAATGTAGTAATTGGCATACTTAGATCAACAACACAGGGGACTGATTATTCATGGTAGAACACACAAGCATCATTATGTCTAGCTGAAGACATTGGACACCTGACAGATTTATAGGCATTAGTGTGGGTACTTTGATCAGTCCAATCAACTTACACAGAAACTAAATCTAAGAGTCAAAATTGGCAAAGGAGGTCGCTCCAAATTCCAGAGCTGCCTTTCTGCAGCTCTCTCAGTCACAGGTCTCTGCTACAACTATTGCTGTCAGTGGACAGGCTCACAATGAGTTGCCTTGCAGTAATGAGCTGGATGAAGTTTGAATTCCAGTATTAAAGCAACCACTGCTCCTCTGGACATTTGTTACAACAATCTACAAACTTGTTTGAATTGTCACCAAGCAAAACCCACCCAAAGCTAGAGAACAGGCTGACCCCATTCCACTTGTTCGCACAGATTTGCTGCTATAGTATTTCCCTTACAGAGAAATACTTGTTCCTCTATCTTAACAGCAAAATCCCACAACACAGAAGGCTGTCTTGGAATCAAAGGACTCTCTGTTTATGCAGAATACGTGTTAAAATTCACCTGTTAAAATTCGATGCAATGGCAAAGTGATGTAAGTTAAGTGTGCATAGAGTAGAAAGTTTTCATCTGTTCTGTTCAGCTTCAGCCACGAGCCCACCAGAGACCGTCCTGTTCCAGACAAAGACCGCGACCTCAGATTTGTCGCATTGTGCAGATCTGTAAAGGTAGAAGATAGCAAGCTTAAAGTGATTGTACTTTCTGCATTTTATTGGAAGACTTCTGAAAGTCAAAAAAAAGGAAAGCCTACTATTCGTTGTCTAGAGATAAGTCACATGCAGGACACTATTACTAGAGTGAGTGAGCGGCTGCGTGGTGCTTAGTTGCTGGCTGGGGTCAAACCATGACATATTTTTATATTTTTAAAATCAGTCAGATCTTGCCTAGCACAGAATTCACCACTTACAGTGAAGATAATGAATAATACCAACAGCTGGCAGCAGTAGTAGACAATCACCTGCTAACAGAGCAGCCAGGAGAGGGAATGAAGCCTTTGCTACCACAGTGCACAAGCAGAATCCCAACCCAGTCTTCCCTCATATACAAAATAATAGAATATCCCTAAAATTAAGTAGTTACTCATGCAGAAATTCACAAGTGTAACAGAAGAAAAATTGTCTGTTATGAAGAAAATTGACATCTACCAGACAGGGGTAGAGTCAGCATTTATAAGCCAGTTTACTGCACGTTTCCATGCATTTCCCAAGCCAAACGTGGGACCCTTCAGCAGTGCCATTCTTCTCATAATTAGTTTAGAGGCCCACAAATAATTTTTAAAACAAAAGGATACTGTGTCCACTGTAAGCTAGAGGAGTTTTTTATAGCTGCAGATGTCTCCCACAGCCAGGAATGCATATGCTGTATTTTTTGAGTGTTTCTAAACTTTCCCTCCATCCCCCTGTAAAACTCAGCCCTGTTCCCCAGTGCTAAAAGCAGATGTTGAAGTGAACATAATAATTCTGGACCAGAGTGATTCAAGCTCTGGGACTCATTTGTTTAAAAGTGGGTCCTGATCCAAACAAAGAGGTCCTAGCAAAGGAAAAATACATAGTGGCAGCTGCTCTAGAAAGACACATAACAATATAGGAGAAAAAAAAAAATAATCTGTATCTTGTTTTCCCTCCTTCCCTATAAATGTGTATAGCTAAGCAGCCTATTCCCTTTCCCCAGGCATTACCGCTGTGCCAAGAGCACTGTGGTGATCAGGTCAGAAAGGTCTGACTCCAGGAGCTGGAATAAATACAATTCTTCTGCTGTGTCATGCTTGCACACAGCAAAAGCAAGTGAAGTGGGCCCTCATGGGCCACAACAAGTCTGTCTGCATCTGCGGCAGCACTGGCCAGACCAAGGACACTGACTGATCTTTAGACAAGCAAGTTATCCTCCACCCATGAGGCCAAGATGCCCCAGAATATCTCTGCTTCTACGAAACCCCATCACCGGGTGAACTGAAGTCAGCTTTCCCACTCTGAAACAAGAATTTCACCATTGCAGCTCCTGAGCAAACACTGGTAGGACACGCAGGTTTCTGAAATTTGTAAAGAAATCTCATTTAGTTACTTCTCCTTGTAGAAATCTCATCTCTGAATAAATTAGACTTCCTACCATAAGCTGTTAAAATATTCCTGTTTATTTTTAGGACCAGGAACAATAAGGTCAAAACATTCATAACTAAAGTGAAACCACACTTCTTGGTATTTTATATGCATGATATAAAATATCTAGAAAACCTGGAATTTGTTTACTTCTGTAAATATATTCAAAGGAAAAGAAAATGAAAATAATAGGAATGTTCATCATTATCATTAAGTACGCTAGGATCAAACCCTGCAAAACAATACTGAGCAGACACTACCACCACCCACGAGGGCCTTGAGCTCCATTCTATCCTGTGCAACCTCCAGGAGAGAGGTAGCAAAAGCAGGACTCCAGCTGGGAAAGCTGTCCTTCTCCCACACCGTAGTAATTGACCCAAGCCCTACCCTTTGCTTAGTAAAGCATGCTAAAAACACGTCTCATTTGAAATAACAGACATTTTGACCAGGCAAATTAAGGAAAAAGAGATGAGGAAAGGTTTCTATTGACAGAACCCTGAATCAGTTATAAACAGTTTAAGTTGCACAGAATTTGAATTAAACATTATCACTTAAGCTTCTTTTTAATGTGCAATTCTTTATTAGCTAAGCTGGTCCAGTACCGCTGACAGGTAATATCTTTGCTACTACAAACAGAACTTGTGATCTGGAAATTACCTTTGTGTTTCTCTGTTAGCATGCCAACAGATAGATTTTTTTGGCTTTTCTACTGAATTGTTTTTAAACATTTAAAAAGCAGTTTGGACTTCGACATTTGTGAGTTTCCTACCTAACAAAACTGCAATATGATTGGATTTATACATTATATCCTGAATCAGAGTCTATTTTTTATCTTGTTGGTTGTTTCATACTGAGTAACTAGAATTCAAAGGAAGAGTTCCACAAGGCGTTAAAGCACTATATAAACAAATTCAATAGGCTTTCTTTTTAAAGAGTTCAGAACTGATCCAAAGCCAGTTGAAGTAAATGCCTTTTCCCCAACTTTAACCAACTCTGGATCAAATCAAGGAATTCGGAGAACTTGTCCATGAGAGCATGCTCTACGCTGCTATACTGTGATATCTGGACGAGTGTCACCCAAGAGCGTGGTATCTGGGTACGGGGGAGGATCTCTCCTGCTCAAGTTTCTCTCAAATGAGTCTATATGAAAGGGGGAGGTAAGTTTTAAATATATGCAGGAATTGTTGGTCTCCAGCCTTCAAAGAGATGCTAAGCCTGTGAACAACCCCATTTTCAGAGCGGCACTGGGTTGGACTTTGTGGAGCTAGGTTTTTCACACTGCAAATGTTTTGGAAAAAATGGCATCGGGATCCCTTTCCATAGCTCTCTGCCCTCTCCAGACAAGTCTGTTTAGCTGATATTACTTCTCTCACCTCCGCCATCATCATCTCTGAAGAACTCCTCGCTGTCGTTTGCTGAGTGGGATTTTTTCATCTCAGCAATTCGATTTCGGGGCACTTTTCTCTTGAGGGATGGGGAGAAAAAGGATGGGCGATTGTTGCGTTCTGGGGTTGGTGGTGTGCTGAAAGAAGTGACCTGAAAGGGAAAACAGAAGAAATGCTAGAGAAAGTTTTGTTTTAAAAGTTCTGTGCTTCTAGTAAGAAATAATCAGTCTTGAGTATGTGTCACAAGGCAGTCACATGCATAAAAATCAGAATCATGACTGGTGTCTAGCTGTAAGTTTTATCAGAGTGACCAGAGAATGTCAACTGAACAGTCATCAGAGCTTCAGGATGCTCATCAAGATGAGAATATTTTGATATATCATCACCCTCAACTGTTATGTCAATAATGAAAAACATCTCTCCTCAGCTGATCACTTTTAACAAGGATTTATAGGCATACAGGAAAAAAAATTATTAATTTAGGCACCAAGAATGTCAATCTTCTTTTTGCATGCTGAAATTCAGAAAGACTTAATAGGCTAAGAATGTATTGTATTGGACACACTAGAATTGTGCATCTTCATTTCTTTGGCAAAGGCAGGGTAGTAGTTTCCCTGCTTAGAAGGATGCCACATGGGATCACTGGGAAAGGTCACAGTGCCTATGGGAAGCAGGGTCACAAGGCAATTACTTAGCCCAAGATGCTGACGCAAAAGTGACATCAACGTACAATTGTATGTATGTCACGTTTCAACATAGGATGGAGAAAAACAAGTTGAGATGCCCCTGATGATTTGGTTTGTCTAAGTGATGACAAATGCAAGGATATAATTGTCTATGGTGAAACACAGGCTAGGGATGAAACTATAGAGACACCCTTCCTTCAGAGCAGTAGTTGCTCTTGAGTAAACCACAAACATAGTCAAACATAGCTATTTCAGAAAAAACTAAAATGCAGTGCTTATTACTAGCAAAACCAGTAGATATTTTAATCGTTTCATTTCAAATGAAAAAAAAAATAGGGATAACTACTTCGCTGATGGAGGTGAGCAACTTCTATCTCATCCTTCTTTCTACACAGTTAATTTAACAATCCCATAACTCTCCCTGAGATGACACCTGATATTGCTCATATCTGTCCATACAAATAAGGATGGAGGTGACATGTGAGCAAGGACGACAGCCAAGCCAGGTTAGTGTTGCACTGCAGAAACACTCTATGTTGTCCCTCTATCATTGTGTAAAAAAAAAAAAAAAAAAAAAAAAAAAAAAAAAAAAAAAAAAAAAAAAAAAAAAAAAAAGTAGAAGCATTCTACTACCCAACTGATCCTCATAGTGCACTTGATCTCTAATTTGTGCTTGAATCTATTTTTAATTCTGCAGCTATTTCATACCACACCTGCAGGGAAGACCAGAAACAGGTAAATCACCATTTAAACCATTAGCAAAAAGCAATGATAATACATTATCAAATCCATTTTGACATTTTCCAGTTGACACTGGAATTCTTGGAGCCAAAAGCTCAGGAAGTCCCTCCCGGCCTGATTTCTCCAGGCTGTATCTCTACTGCAGACAGCAAGCACATCCAGTTAACAAGCTCTGTGCCGGCAGCTCGTTTTGCCTTTAAGGAAGCCAGAAACAAAAACCAAGCAGCTTGCATGGAGACATTTAGAAGCAGTTCTGCAGATCTTTAAACTACACAGTTTAGCTATGTTACACAGGAAACTAGACTAGAATCCATCAGGAACTACCCAGCCCAGGTCAGGACACATCTGTGCAGTTATTTTGAATACATGTTGCCTAATCCCCATTAACGAGGTAAAATGCCTTAATGGAAAACAAGGCTCAGGACTCAATAAGGACCAAATCAGCACCTATGGACTGATTCTATTGGTATTTCACTGCACTTGCATTAAAATTAAGCATATGCATAAATATGGTACCACATCTAGATCCATAATCTTTGCTTTAATACTATACAGGCTTCACAGTGGCAGCATTCGTCCACGGCAGAATCTCCTAACAGTACCATTTCCTGTGAGGTTTAGGAAGCAACCTACATAATAGACAAATTCCATGTTTCTAGGTAAATCCCATCTTGTACAGAAATGGAATCTATTAATTTTCATAGAAAACCAGCAGAATCATCATTTTCCCTGGCATCAACATCGCTGTTGTTTCAACAAAACACTCCTCCAGAAGTATGAATCATCCAGCTATCTCTGTATTCAGTATTTGCTCAAGGGAAAATGCGCTAAAAATCCATCTGCATATAGCAAGTATGTTCAAAATATACACAGGCAAACGTAAGTTCAGAACCATGATGTGAGTTAATCCCAGCTTCAGTCCATCTGCTGGCTTTGGAACAAAACATGTTCATGCTTAAGGTTAAGTCAGTATTTCCGTCTGCTACTTACTCTCTCATGCACTGGGGATTCTGGATTTGAATCTTCTTCTGTCCCATACGGTGAAGTGTCACCAGTAGAAACTCTACTCACTGCCATCTCTGCATGTCCTTTCCCCTGTGGCCCTTTCATTCGGACAAACTCCATGTTGTTATATTTATAAAAGCCGAAAGACATTCTTTGAGCCATCTTAGCTGCAACACTCACCTGCAAGGCATCAAGACAGGAGAGAAAACCATGTAATAATATCTCCATGTTTCAAAAAAAACAACAAAACCCAACATTTCCTGAAAGCGGTTATCTAAGAATAAGTAAAAAAACATAGTGGATAATGATCTATCTTGATTCTTACAAGTATTTTAAGCCACAATCTGAAGTGATCTCCAAAAGGGAAGTAACTTTGCAGATACAAAAACAGGCTCAGAGAAGAATCAACTCCTTCAGCTATCCAAACGGCAGTTACTCAATGGCACGCTGGGATAAAACGAAGGGTTTTTATCCAGACCCCCACAACGTGGCACACCAGAGCACAAGCAAGCACGTGCATGACCCAACACAGCCTGCGCAGGGACACTTGTTTGGGTCCAAAAAGCAACAGACACACACACACGAGAGATGCTTCAAACTACCAAAGCGCACTGCACCATTCTGGCACTACTTTGTGGCAAGTCAATTCGGACTTTTGTGTGTCCACACTGTCAAGGCCAAAGCATAAAGAACCAGCCCCCATGCACAACTAACCTGCATCGCATTGCTCACCGCAAAACCCTGACAGCTTTTGAACCCCCTCAACAGACAGAAGGGCTCAATTTCCAGTTACCACAACTGAACTGAAAACTGAACTGAGAACTGAAAAAAGGAACAGACCAATATGAAAACAGTCAAGGCTTTGCCAAGTGAAATAAGTAGGACTTATCTGTAACTTTAAAGTGGTTTATCACAGCTTTCAGCAATTTATCGCCTGAAAGGGCCAAGATGCTCATCATTTAACACAACTCATATTGTACTAAGAATTAATACAGGCACAACTGAAATCAAGCAACCTTCAATAGCATAGAGAGATTGCTTCTGTTCTGTTAAAAGAATAGTCAAATTTCAAGTTCTGCCTTTGGCCATCATTGCATATTTGAAGAGCTAACAATTTTATTTCATCTAACAGAACAGTGTAAAGTAGCTGTGCGGTCAAACAGGACATTCCTAGGCTATGAGGTAGCTTTACCACATCAAATCTTGTCTTTCCACTGCAGGCCTTTCTTCTTATGTTGTCTTTAGTGATTCTGCATTCCAGTGTATTTTAATAATACACCTGCTGATTGTGTGAGGCCATAAGATGATGGTGGGACAGCAAAAGAATTTCAGTTTCATGTTCTCTCAAAAAACCACTAGAAGAGTATAACTACTCACATTTAAAGCAGGGAAAAGGGAAATTATTTAAGACCTCTCCTGACAAGGGTAGGAACAAAGGGAAATGAAGTTTACAGTCACAGCAGATATTGTGAGGATTTTTGTGTTTCTTTTTTAAATTTCTCAGGATTGTCTTCATAACAAACTGAGAAGTTTATTGGCTCTTGCACTCTCTTGACTTCAGCACTAAGTACTGAATTGGAATCTGAAAGTGCTGGCATTTTGTGTTTCTGTAAGAAAGCAAAGAAAGCTTCCTTCCATGGCAGTGAACTACAGTGGTCTTTTGAAAACAGCTGTGAGTACAAAACACACTAAAGAAAAACTTGTTTTACATGTAGCAAGGTAGTTACCAAAGTTTAAGATCTCCCTGCAAAACATGCCTTCTCTGAAGTAACTAGAAACATCCATGACCTTTCAAGAAAATGAAGGGGCTCCCAGAACTCTGTTATTCAGATCCTGTGTCACACTCCTGACTACTTATCAACTTCACACCTTTTGGCAAACACCAGAGTAATATACCCTGATCTGACTGCTCTCAGCTGCCTGAGCCAAAACCATTACCTTTCAGGCACCTTTCAAAGCCAAAAAAGACAGACCACGATGCAGATGATCTAACAGGACAAAAAGCTAACAGCCTCAGCAGCAAAGAAAGACTGTGGTCAGAGTATCATTGTTGCAAAGGACGTTGTCTTTCAGGAGCACCTTACCCTGTTGTCATAGACCTTCTTGAGTGCTTCATAGCGGATGGACCCCTGAAAAATCACCCCTTGGAAGGTGTTGCTTTTGTCACTGGCCACTAGCTCCACACAAACCATTTCTCCTTCTCCCACAGTCATGTCACTGAAAACCTGCCAAAGATGCAAGATGAAACACTTCAAGGCAAACTGTAGCTGTTAAAGTTCAAATATATTCAGATTCCCATGATTCTCCTCAGGCCCAAGGCAGTTTCAATGTAAATGGCAGAAAGCAAGGGAGCTGTATGCTCTACCCCAGCCTTTCAAAAACCAGACTTCAGGCAGTGCACACTGCAAATCGTGTGTTGAGATAAGCAGCTCTTACATCAGCCTGTCTTGCTTTAGCCCATCATAAAGACAGATGCCAAAATCCAGCTTTAAGCTCAGATTTCAAACATTAAAGAAAGAGGAAGGTCAAATAAAATAACATAAACACTACTGGAAGATTACCCTCAATTAGCCAAGAACATTTGTTCAAAAGGTACAAGAAAACAGCTAATCAGGACATAAGACTAGAATAGGACAAAACTGCTGCTGCAAGAAGGAACTCACCTCTTCAAAACTGTCAATCATGAAGAATATGTTGGGGTAGCTGATCTTTGACTCCTCTCCTTTACTGTCCATCGGGTGTTTGCTAGGAGACGCAAACACTTGCTGACAAAGACATGGAAAAAAACAACAAACCAGCTTCTCAGGTAAATGTGCTCAGGAATGGACGCACGGAATTCACACCAGAACAGCACAGTCCAACACTGCTCAGTCAGCCACCGTTTTCACTTACGCTAGAGGTGCTGGACACCCTGCAGGCAAAGCTGGGCAGGTTTCTGACTACAGCCTGTTTTGCAATAATGACACCACTTGTAAAATCCTTGAGTTTTCACATGCAAGTTATCAAATACTAGTTGCTCCACAGTAAACGTCCCTGTGTGTACCCGACCTCTCACCATCCTGTGGTACAGCTAAGGTATATTCCTTTTCATTAACAGAGAAAACCACCTTGAGCTACGTTTAAATTACTGCAATGCGCTGCAAGTAAAAGCACACACAGCAAGAAAGTTGCTGTGGAGTAGCTGACCTAACACTACTTGTTTGTACAGTTAATTTCATTGTTATTGTTTGCTTAGTACCACAGTAAGATCAACATCACGCTCTGATGTCACAGGACTCCTCAGAGATGACACTTGCACCAATGCCTGAAACAAGGACATCCTCCAGGCATCTTTGTTCTCATGCCATCCAAAGTAAAGCAAAAAAAAAAACCCCAAACTCATCTCCAGGCAGACACACCTGAGGAAAATACAGTTTGTAGAGATCTTACTGTCAAGCCAGCAGAGAATCAATGTAGTCTGCAGAATAATTTAGGGGAAAGTCAGCCTTTTTTACACTGGTTTTGTGCCTTAGGTACTCTACTGGTATGAACACAGTAGCTTTGTCATAGGTCTGGAGTAGCACATCAAGTCCTACGCCTGACGAGGGCTTCTACCTGTTCAACACCTGGCTGCACACTGACAGGGTAACATATGTTTTCTAAAACAAGAACCATCAGAGCGGTAATACAGATCCACAAAAGTCGGCTTTTGTTCATTTAAAACTAAGAGCTTCCATGATGCATGTTACAGTGAAATGCCCTACTGCAAATACACTTTTTACAGTATACGGAATTGGCTTTTCTCTCTCCCTAGATCAACTTCACGATGTTGAAATATTACTAGTATGTACTGGTAAGTTTTAATGTGTGCTGAGTTTCTCCTAGGAAAGGGGAGACAAAGAAAAACGTATAAGCAGTCCCACAGTATGAGCCTGTAGGAATGAGGAACAGAAAACCCCCTCCTTATTCTGAACTCTGCTCACACGCAGCGAGGGCAGGCCCCTCATCCTCATCTTCCTAGTTTCCAAATCTGCATGTAATATTTACAGATTTTTCTCAGAAGAGTTTTGCAAAAGTTAACTGGGAATGAAATTTGGACTAGTAAACAGTGGAAAAAGCGATGAGAAATAAAGGGCTTACATCAGTGGTGTAATATGGTGTCTCAACAGCACCAGAAAGGAATTATGTGCCTAACTAATGCCAATTACAAATACAATAATCAGCGTTGGTAGTTTTTGCTTGTAGACAAAGCAACAATTGCTTTAAAATGGTAAAACAAAATTAAAGGATTAAAGAGCACTGGCTTATTTTAGGTAAAGCCATGCAAGCAGCTGAGTGAGCTAAAGGAATGGAAATGCCTAGGAGAAACAGGAACAGGAACCTTTTAAAGAAGAATTTCTGCCAACTAGGAGTTGTTGCAAGATCTGCTGGAAACTGAGTGAAGAAGTCTGGGGTTTCTTGTTGTTATCCCCTCCATGATTATTATTCAGTCTCCTCCACTGTGCTAAACCCTGGATTAACTGTATGCTGCACACAAGCAAGCGATAAAAGCCTTTGGTGTGGAGATGGAAGGAATGAGCAGTTTAAGAGAGAAAACAAGAATCTCATAAAACAATAAAAAGGTAAATCGATAATCAGTAAATTGTCTACCATTTCATAGGCCTAGACGACAGATTTACCCTGAAGGTTTCTCATAATTCAGGTCTCACAATTTCAGGTTTACCCTCAGACTGGTTAACAGTTGGGCACACTCTGGCCCCCCCAATCCAGTAGCAAAGATATAAATCTTGAAAGCATGCAGAGGTCTTCACAATTTTTTGAGAGGGACTATAAAGAACATTTAGATCTCGCATTTAGATGACTGGCAGGAAATGTCACTAGACAAATATTTGAGATGCTTCACAAGGACGCACCTGTCAGAGCACAGCCTGAGAACACTGGCCTGGTTTTGATACAGTTTTCAGGATTAGGTAATACTGGATGCCAACCTCTTATCCACAAGTAATAACAAGGTAATCTCACCTGAGATTTCTTTTTGTGAATGTGAATATCTCCTCCATCAGAGCGTGTGCACACAGCACAAGTCACCACATAATCCAGCTGAAACAGGGCACCAGATAGAGAAATAAAAGTTTAGAGTTAGAAAAACAAAACATTCATGTGCATGAAGCAGAACACATTCTCTCTTAATTTTTTTAGCTGTCTGGCTAAAAAATAAGATGTTTTGGTATTGCCTTTTTCTTTATTCTCTTTACTATACTGAAACTCCTACAATTTTCAAGCCTGTGTTTGTTTATTAACTCAGCGATACTGAAATCTTTTGCACAGATGCTTGCTGAGGTGCACAACCTATGGGTAAAGAAACTCCTGTCAATATCGTTTAACAATAGCTTACTGGTCAGCTGGGGGGAATAAGTACGACACGCACATATACGCACACTTTAAGGTAGAAACGGAAAAGATATCCTGCCTTTGAAAAGGGAAAAATAGAAACACTAATGAACACAAGCAGCACATTAGAGAGGTCAGAAACCATTAACACAGCCTGCCAAACAACAGGAAAAAACTTGTAAGGAGTGAGTATGATAGCTCTGGACAGCGATGCCCAGCTGTAACAGCATCTCTGAATTTTGACTGTAGCAAATGGATTCTGGTTTTATTCAACATCAAATAAAGGCAGAAACTGCTCTCTGCAGAGTTGTTCTGCAACGAGACTTTTGGGAGGAAAGGGAGAGAATGAAAACAATTTGGTTTTCAGGATGTGTGCAATAAGCCAGCAGTCTCTCATTTCAAGATCATAATCAACAAAACTTTAAAGGGATCTCGAATGACTATAGTAATGTTCAGCTTCCCTAAGCATCAATATAACATATGCAATACCTGAACAACCTATGAGTTTAATTAAAGAAATAATTTTTGCTAGCTTCATGTTTCCATCACCAACAAGAAAAGTTTGATTAAAGTTCTGATGTCAAGAGCAGCAAACTTTGTGTAATATGTAACACCTTAACTGCATTTCTACTTAGCAGTTCCCTCTCTTAGCTGCACCTGTATTATGAACTCTAATGGAAATGCTGCTTGTTCCACAGTCTCGTTCACTCTCAAGAACTACTAAACTTGACAAAGCCTTCCATTTCTCAGAGCTTTGTTACAGAGCATAGAATCCAGCCCCACTTCACTGGAAATATTTAAAGTTTTTTGAGGAAAGCTATTAGGACTGTACTGAAAAATCATAAAAATCTCAGTTTATGTTCATTTAGACTCTGAAAGGCAAAATTAAAACCATGTTTTCTCTCTATTCTTCAGAAATCCCCCAAGCTAGGGAGGAAAGGGGACAGATCAAAGCCTTCCCTGAAACCTCTCTAGCATAAACAGCCCACAAAAATTAATAAGCATCACTGTTACCTTCTGTAGGATGAGGTTCAAGTAGACGCTCTCTTCCCAGTCAATGTCAGGGTCTCCCAGGCCAGGAAGCTTCTTAGAATCTCTCCGGTAAACTTCAACTTCAACCTGCTAAGAAAATATCACATCTCTTTGAGAAATACTACCTAAAGATACCTATACGCTTACATAAAACTGACACCAGAAGCTGCATGTTGTGTAGCTTCCTGCTGTATTTTTCTGTCAGGATTGGATTTTGTTGACTGTGGAAAGTCAGCTCTTGTGGAAGGCTCTGCATGGAAGTGAAGCTGGGGGACAGGGGATGCAAAGGTAAACAGGTGAGAAAGGCAGGTCTGTGCGGGGGAACCTCAGTTTTGGGCAGCAGCTTCACTTATTCCCTATAACGGGTATGTTCTAGCAAAAAGGAAATTAATAAAATCAGGGATATACACACACACAGATGTATTTCTCTTAATACAATTCCTCAAAACCAAACGTGTCACTAGACTAATGCTCAGCATCACCTAGCAGGCAGCTGTTGCTTGTTCCCCCTGGGGTGGGAGTCTCTAGGAAGATGAAGTCCACTAATTAATGCCTCACAGAGGACATTTGGGTAACCCCTCTTTTAAAGGTTTCACACTGACAGTACCCGTTGGACCCAACTATATGTGAGATTTTCAGCTGTACTAAAAACAAGCAAATGAAAAATCCAAATAATCTCAGAAAGCAGGAACAACTCTACTGATGCTAACAAATTGAAGCAACTGAGATAAATATAAAACTTGACTTGATGTAGTACAGAGTTGAACAGTAGTTTAACACTTGGAAAAAAAAAAATATCTGCAGCACAGCTTAATCTCTGAACTGGTCTGCAATACAAAATAGGGTGACAAGTACCACACTTAACATGTCAAAGCTATGCACTGTCTTAACAGAATACCTGAAAAAGCATTTGTTTCTCTTTGCTTGTCAAATATCCTTTTTTGTTAACACAGATGTTTAAGAAATATCCGGAATACTGTGACCAGGTGACACAACTATAAACAGGGCAATTCATGAACCTTTTTTGGCTTTGGTCAGGGCAGAGAAAGAAGTGTAGAACAGATTTGTTAGAAAACAGATTGTCATAAAGGTCAGAACATGTGAATGGGATCACACAGAGTAAGATTAAGCCCTATAGTAATTCAAAATAAGATTAAGACCTATAGTAACTCTGCACCTATTTCAAATCCTCTGGGAAGGATAAAGCTACAAGACTGAAATACAGTGAAGAACAGTGAAACAGTACAGTATTTCAGGACTGACACTACCATCAGATACCATGAAAGCTGAATGCACTGTTTTCTATCATTCTTCTCTTAACTTACAAATATCTTTTAAAAATGCCTATAGACTCATACATCATTCCTTTGTTCTGTTTTTATTTCTTCTAAAGCTCCTAACCATGATTTTTTTCTATTGGCAATATAATTGTTCAAACTAATGAGAGTTACTGTAAAAAACTAAGACACGAGCATCTGAAGGAAATAATCCAATTTAGATTCATCTCCAAATAAACAAAGGTGATATTTGCACTTTTGTGCCTAAAAGCATGGAAACATCACATTCGCAAGATTCCAGAAATACCCTGTGAAACAAAAGCCGTCTTGTCTCCGAAGGAAAGACGCAGTGAGAGGAGCGGGTGAAGCAGGACCGAGGAATTGGAGGGTAAAACTCCGGCTCTAACGCACCTCAGGGTAGGCGAGACCAAGTACTCCGCAGACACCACCGCAGCCTCTTCTGCCTCCATATCTGTGGAGCCTTTATTGTAATCCAGGGAGAGCTCAATCATCTCTTAATGATGAAGTTTAAAACCTCCCTTTGCACAAGTCAGCCACCTATTTTTTTCTGCTGGTGGTATTAATTCACACGCTGAACTACTTCTTCCCAGCAATTACAAAGCCATTGCACAACAACTCTTTCGCAAAAATGCCCCCCCCAACCCTGTCATGATAACAACAGAGAAAGGGCCTTTCTTTAATCACTTCTTCCCTATGCACTAATTCAGGGCAGGATTCCCAGGCGGTACAACCTGTGGGTTAGGACACGGTGGATCACCGCAAATCACCGCCACGGCTCTTCCATGAGCCAAGTGCTTAAGCCACACTGTGTTCCAAAGGAAATTAAATCAGGCAATTTAGGGAATTCGGGGTTTTTGCCAGGCAAAAAACTGCACAGGGTATAGATCTCTGTTCAACAGGTCAAACCAGGCAGGAGAGGGGCGACCTCTTCCCAGCGAGAAAGGAACCGTCAGCAGCCAGAATTGAGAGGCGGCACTCATCCGACCTCAGAAAGACAGAAAACGGACTTCCGAACACTCTCCGTGGCACTGGCACCCGCTGGATGTGTTTTACCTGTGCCCAGGTAAGGGTCCTCGGAGAGCGTCAGGGGAACACACCAGCCCTCCCAGCACCAGGGCAGCAGTCACGCCGAGGAGCCAGCGCTCGCTCCGGCAGCCAGCAGTTTCGGATGCCTTTCTGTCCACACCACTGAAGGATCTGCTTTATAAAGCCCAACGAGCCCTCGCCAGGGTGCCGTAACGAGCAGCACTACCGCTCCCCATCTGACCGGTAACACGCTTCACAGGGCAGGCACACACGTTACAAGTCACTTTGGAAAAAAAATCTCACCCCTTCTCTCATAAACACCTCTATCTGCAACATCTCTTTTACTCGTTTCAAAACAATTCTTCCACAAATAGCAAAAAGGCATCCATAAAGCATCTCGGCATAAAGCAAAGTGCTAAATCTGGGTTGGCCAAAACAAACAGCGCTTCCCCGGGGCTCAATTTCCCATGCAAGTGCCGTAGCTCACAGATTAATCTCAGATACCTTCTACTGCCACAAGTGCTGGACATGGGAAGGTGGCCGTGCAATATTACGGGAAATAAATCCACAGGCTCGGTTCAACTCATTGCAAATGATCCTGCTGTTGCTGGCACACTGTGAAGCCTTAGGCAGGGCCCAGGATGTAGGAAAGACTGGGGCTGACTCCAGTCAGACCCTGCAGCCACTTGTTCAGCATCAGCCAGGAAAGGAGGCGTCCAAATCAATGGTTAACAAAAATAGAAAATTTTAAAAACCTCACACAAAGAACTTTAAACACAAATTTTCACCATTCCGTACATCTTAATCACTATTGTTTAAAATCGGCAATCTAAATTTCTTGGCAGGCTGACCTAATTTGTCCATGTCCCAAGGAAGCTTGCTCAGCATCTCTACGCTTGTCTTCCTGGTACTATGGAGAAACAGCATATACGCCAAGAACGTAAAATCAAAGCCTGAAGCCTCAGAAAGCCCCATTACTCAGGCTCCTTATGTGCAAAAGAATTGCAGTTGCTAGATCCCATAAATACTGCAGAAGTAGCTACCTGAGCTATCACCAAGGGATTTTCTTCATTTAAGTCCCAATCCAAGGGGTAAGTACTAAGCTTTTATATTTCAGTGAATCATTCCAAGTGAATGTAGGCATTTGGGATTGACAGCATGGAAAACAGAAGACCGATGTGTTTGCTGTTCTGACCTCTAAGTACTCAGACATCAACAAATAGGAGCGCTGTCAAAATCTCAATGAGTTCCCAGTAATAGAAACCATTACATGAGTTTAAGTCAGTCAGTGCTACCCGTTCTGAGCACAGCGCTTCCTAAATGAAGTGCCTGCCTTAAAGAAGCGTTGCCTTATATTTACATAGAAATAGCATGGTAAATGTGAGCCTAATTTTATTTTTATACATATATATAAATAAAAATAATACATATATAAACATAGGTATAAAAATAAAAAATTAGAATATAATTTCTTAGTATACCTCATGCTTTTCATCAGAACACCGTTTTGTGATATTCTAGGCTTAATTCATGTTGTCATTTTTGGCCTTGCGGAGTTAAGAAATTACACAGACTGGAGAACATGCTGGATTTCAGATAGCCGAGTCCTCCCAAGAAAACAAGTCTCAGTCGGGGATCCAGGAGACACTGGGTCTTTTTCCAGGTCTGCTGCTGATAAACTTGGCCATGCCTCACCTCTATGCTTGTTTATCTGGCTTTAGGTTAGATGTGCCTTCCTGCAAGCGTGAAAATTTATTAATAGAAAGAACTACGTAAATACTAATTATTTATTCCCAGTGAAATCCAAAAGCCAAGCTGGATACTTCCTCATTCAAGTCAAGATGATGATCCTTCTACACGTTTCAGCAAGCTGAAATCCATTATGCCACCTTTACAAAGTTTTCACAGGGTTACCAAGCTAAGGCTGTAAAGGAGAATTACATCAGCTAGGCTGACCTCCTACGTGTCACAGACATTTCACCCTCTTACTTCTTCACAAAACCCAGTTAATCACATTTGACTAGACAGTGCCTGGGAAAATACCTTATTTTGAGAACTCGTTCCAATGATTAATCATCCTCTTGGCTGAAAGTGTGCAACTTCATTTAATTCAGCTGCTTTCCTTTTGCCAGCCTCTGGTTCTTCTCATGCCTATTTCCACTGTATCAAGAAGCATTATAATACTCAGGTTTGGTTTGTGGGTTGTGTGGGGGTTTTGGGTTGGGGTTTTGATTTATTTTTTTTTTTCCATTTGTTAGCCTTCCAGATAAGCCAGACAAAACTCCTTTAGGAGGTCTCTGTGGCTCTCAGCAGGGCACCTCTGCAGAACTTGTGCTCCTTTTCCACCCCCTCGGTATTTCACCAGTATTGGAGTTCTCTGGTACTGGCACAGCGCTGGTGTCCGCACTCCTACGACTCCCTCAGGATTGCACTTTTTCCGCACAGCGGCGCGACTGCACGCTAAATAACGTGCGCTCTGCGCCTTGCCTGTCCTCTCCCGAGCCTGTGTGCACTCCTGGCACCAAAATATTGAACTACACTAATAAACGAATCCCTGTTTCCTTGAGATCAGGCTGCGCAGCCCGACGGTCATGCCCTTATAATTTACGCAGCGCCGACGTGCGTCATCTGCAAATCCGACCCCGCTGTAATTTTATCATCCTTGTGCCCAGGCTGGAGTTACCCCGGAGCTCCTGGAGAGGAGCACGCCCATCATTCCGGCGGCAGCTGCTCCCACCGCAACACGCGTTATCCTCGAAACTCGTCAGCAGTCGTCCCCCGCACAAAAAGCGCATCCCAAGGGCAACGAAGCAAAGCGTCTATTGACGTGGATGTATTTTATTCACAGAAATATGCCTTTCAGAGACTTATACATTACGGACTGGTTATCTTTACTAAAGAACTCGAGCCACACAAGATCTTGTACTGGAAACCAGTATAATGCACGTGTTAAGTTACACCCTTCCAGACAGCTGAAATATTTTTATCATAAAACCCAGAAAAACCCATCTGAGACCCTAGTCCAGGTTTAAAATCTTTGTGATAAACTAGATACTTCTTCCAGCATGCCTATTTGCTCCCTAAAACTTTGAGAACACAATCAAACTTTTAAATTGGTATTAATAATATGAACACTGGGATATCTAGGCCCTCCCTCGCCAAAAAAAACCCTCACTAGGGAGAACATTAATTCTATATAGTTCCCAAGGCATCAGAGCTGCTTGATGAAACCTGTGTGAATTGAAAATCACCTTGTTTGCACAGCTTAGCACATAAGCCTTTGAAAAAGTCCTGAAAAGAAATCTACAGTCAGAATTGATACAGGCTGTCAGCTGGGCAGCACGGAAAGCACGGGGTAAGAAGAAAAGGGTTTACAAGAAGCACTATTTTGTTGGCATTCAGAAGGCATTCAAAAAAAGCAGATTCTGGTTTTCTGTTAATTAATGGGATTACAGGTCTATCTAGTAGTAGCACCACTTTTCAGGTTTTTTTTCAGACCACACTCACCAAAAAACAGTAAATGGGAGGGGGTTGAACATGAAAAGGGAGAGGAAGATGATACAGTGAAAAAAATTCAAGACTTCTTCCACAATGTAAGTTCAGCAAGGAAACACTCCTACTATCTCCAGAGCCAGCTGCAATACAGAGACTGAAATTTGATTTTGGGATTTTACATTGACAGGTTTGGTTCAAAAGATCAGGAAAAACCAGCAAAAGAAAAAAAAGTTCCTTTCAAAAACTGGTCCATTTTCTACAAAAGCAGAATTATCCCCCAGTATGTGCTCACCAGCACACAGTTTTAAAAGCCCCCCATCACACAGTGCATCCAACTATTGTAAAGCCTAGCAGCTTTCAACATTAGAAGCGCCTTTCTCACTTAGAAATCTAATTGTGCATTACCTGCCAGCCACAAGGCATTTAGTTACAAATTTGGACAGTGAAAGAAGATTACATTTTTACCAGTATAAACAATCAAAATAAATTTTTTCTCTTAGGGAAATGAAAGAGATGTTTAAAAAAAAATCAGAGAAAATATTTTAAGTACAACAAAGAAATGGTGTTAAATGCTAAACGCCAGCCATCAAGCAATGTCAGGACAAAAAAAATTAAATTCTATTTAACTATAACTGCAATGTTAACGTAAGTTCTAGTTATACTCCCAAGCTGGGCAGAACATTAAAACCCCTTTTCCTTCTGGATCCTTTGAACACACACATTACAAGTAACTTGAAACACTGCATACAACACCAGTAGTGCTACTATAGTAAGACAGTTTATGGATGTGAAGAAGAGAGAATTTGTGACTACAGCAGCTTTTTATCAGAACCAACTAGTTAGACAGCAAGAACAAACTCTGGGGCATAAACAGCCACCTTCGGCTCCTTCCGCCACAAAAACTAATTTATTTTTCCCCAACCTATGCAAAGACATCAATTCTCACTCCCAAACCTCAGGTCTCCAGTAACCTGAAAATACAGTACCTTCAATGGAGTCTCAAAACCCAACATACTCATGGACTTCTGCATCATCTCCAAGACTAATGTCACCAAGGCTATCATTGATACAAATGCATTTTGGAGACAGCAATCAAGCTGTAATAAGCTACTGGAATGCTTAGAAGAGTCCTAAAAAAAGACATTAAGAGAAAAATCCAGGTCTAGAAGTAGACCTCCATTAGAATGCAAATGATAGAGCATTCACTTTCTATATTTTACTTTCCCTGTAGCTCTGAAACACTTTAAATCCCAGTAGGCTTGCTCCTAACAGTGTTAGTTAAAAGAAAAAAAAAATACATGCACACCCCCTTATAACTTTCAGAATATTATTTAATTTAAAGATGTAGCAACCCTAAGTTTTGAATCCGCCTCACAAATGTTTCAAGCTAATTTAATACACTGGTGATGGGAAAAGGAAGGGCTATATTGATTTCTGCTTCTAAAAAAAAAAAACTTATCAATAAGCTGCTTGACCCTGATTTAATGCAGAGCACTCTACCCTGGTCTGAACATTTTATGATATTTTTACCAGCAGGTGTCAGGTCTAAGATTAGCAGATATTAGAAGGTAGATTCAGTCTGAGCCAAAGCTACCCAGTACCAGAGAGGGTTTGTGTGCAGCGATTCCTGCTCATCTTGCTCTTGGGGAGGGGGTGGAGGTAATTCATTAAAAAAAGGAAACACGGAAAATAAGACTGCTGCCTGAAACCCAGCGGCAATCCAGGTCTGTGTGACAAATGCTGAAATCTTTGCAATGTCTCTGGCTTCAGCGTCTCCTCCAGCTCATCGGAACAAGGCTGGCCGCACAGAGGCTGACCTGCCAAAACACGTCCAAACCTTCCCTATAGCGTGGGGCTGCCGTTACAACACCGTTTGGTTCTTTGGACGAAAACTCCCCACCTCCAGACCACCCAGATGCAGGTCACCCGTTGCTTCCTTGCCTACCTACTAGAACATATCAACAACGTGATGCAATGCAGAGGGAAAAGACAGTATCCAGGGAACTGCCAGGGCTCTTTGGCACAGAAATAAGACATTTTCTCAGAACAAGAAATCACCATGAATGTCATGGAGATCACTAATCTCCAAAGACTTTGGCCTCACGTGTATTTAACAAGCTGGGAGAAGTCACAATACCACAGACCTGTAGACAGAGCAGCGTTTTTGTGTTTTGTAACAGGCTGCCAAGCATCACTGTAGAATATACACCCAGTAAGACAACGTGAACTGATCTGACTAAGTCACCCATGAAGATCCATCTGCTCGCTCATCCGCTCGGCATCGACAGACCTGTCTCTATTAAATGGGAAGAAAATCAAAGCCTGGTATTTTCTGGAGCATGCAGAGAAGCCCTATGGGAAGGGTGCATCCCTAGTCCTGTCACATCGAGAAGCTGCAGAAGGGACAATGACATTGACAACAGATTATGTTATAAGCCTTCCCTAGAAAATTTATATTCAAGATAATATTTAAAGGGGACAACTGTATTTAATAATGCAACAATGTACTAAAATGAAAAAGAAAGATTCTTTCAGATGTCATATAGAGTTTTCTTCTTAGGATTATAGCTACCGTAATTTTCATTGGCAGTAACCGTAGATGACAACGAGAAGAAAGCCCCCCAAAACAAAATTCTAATTTCTTTTTCCCGGATACTATTAATTATTCAGAAGTTGCACCTGATCCTCCTGGAACGCACTCTGGAGCCCACATAAAGGCAGCAGAATGCCCAGTAGCTATGGCAACTTGACACCCACCTTGGCTATAAAGCTGAAACAAAGCCCACTGCAATAAAGTGACTGTAAACTGTTCTGTGCAAGAGGCAAAGTTCAGCTACAGAGAAAACCATCCATTTTCTAAAAATGTTTCAATATTAATTATTCTCTCCCCACAACTACTTTGTATAATCAAAAGCCAAACCAACAGAAAGAGCAGTAAATGATCTAAAAAGCTGACTGTACTTTCTAGTGTCTCTGGACAAATCAAAACAGCAGGAAGATTTCTCAGACTCCAGTGTCTTGCAGAGGTTCTTTCAAAGGTCCAAACGGGACAAATTGCGTGCCCACCAGCAGTTGCTCATCTTTTCCGTGACGCAGTGACCTAGGAGAGTCTATTCACAGCTTTGGACCTCCTCTTCCATTTGCGGGCACGAGAAACGCTGGGCGACTGTAACTTCTGCTACTCATTCACCACCTGCAGGCGAGAAACTGTGCAGCCCAGATCATGCCCAAAGGCAGTATTTATGCCCCACCTCTGCCAACACCATGCTGACATTGAGCTTCAACATTCAGCTTGAAGACTTACTGCAAATACTACGTGTACTTGTAGGCGAGGACACAGGAGGGTGTTTGCAGGTGGAATAAGAGCCTTGGAGGACGGCAGTGGATGATCCTCTTCCATCACCCAAGCTGCAGGATGGCTGATGACACACGAAGGGGGCTGCTGCCCCAGACACCGTTCCCACTCCAGCCCATGCTCATCAGGAACAGGGGGTTCACGGGTGGCTACCAGCAAACACGCTTTTAAAATTGAAATGTAAACAATTCACTCTGCTTTTTCACACTTATCTGTAAATGGGAGACCCATTCAAGTCAAAACGATCCAGACTAGGTTGCAAGAATAGCTGCAAAATTTTCTATCCTGGAGAAGGCGTGTTAGTTTAAATAAGCAGCTGAACTTGCAAAATGTCTTCTCCCTCCCTGTCCTCTTTCTCACGTCTCTTGCATGTCCTTAGGAATTCACACCACCAGCAATCACCTCATGTGAACGTGGGATTACCAGAGATGTCATCTTAGAGCAGACTGGCTGTATGCATAAAAAGCTGTAGGGTTACTGATGTAATGGTGCATAGATTGGGGGAAAAAATACAACATCTGGTTTAAGAAAGTGGAGCTTACACAGCTGAGTCCCTTCCCACTCTCACCCATCTTTCAAATGCATTGGCCAACTTCGGACAAACTCAACAGAGCTCTCACAGATTTTATCATCGTGACAACCAGCAATCAAACTCCGCGTTACTACTGCTGCTGAAGAAGGGCCAGGGAAGCTCCATCTTTCTCAGGCGCCATTTGCCATGAACCACACACAGCACCTGCTTCCTTTTGCCTTGGTAGCAACCGAAAAGACAGAAAAGGACTACACACGTTAAGAGGCACGGTATATTGCTGGAGGGACACGGCGGGCAGAGCAGGGAAATGAGCTGCATTTTATTAGGGCACAGGGAATACTGCAGGAATAGAGTCACAGCAGATGAGAAATAAAATTAGTCAAAGGGGATTTTTACATGAGATTAGACATATCTATAAGCCTGGCTATATAATTCTGCAACTCAGTTTATTTTACCTTCTATATTTAACGGGAAGGAAATTCTTGCCCACTGAAGTGAATGGCAAAATTCTCAGCAGCTTCAGAGGAGCTGGGATTTCATCTCAAGATTTTCCAACTATTTGTAACTTAGAGACACATACCTCAAGGTAAACTTGACATTGGTGTATCTACAACATCCTAGATAGAAATGTTTAAAAACCAGGCAAACCACTGTAACTATGATCAGATTCCAAAGAGGAATAATTACATATAACATTCATTAATATGAAGATTCACCACACAGGACCTGTTCTTTTGCACCAAAGTAATTTGCTGGATTTATAGATCTATTAGTAGTCCTATTGTTAAAAGCCACAGACCTTGTAAGGTTTGTTAGTCTTCATGTGAGAAATATAGAAAGCAACAGTAATGATTGTAAAAAAGGTAATGAGTGCTGGGGAAGCTAAAAAGAAAACACATGATTGTATAAAACATTTCTATGTGGTACAAAAATGCAAAGGGCAGTAAAATATCACATTATAAAAATTTAATTTATATTTTGTTGTCACTTAAAGACTCCACTTGCAATTATGAAACTGGACAGATATGTTTGGGAAAGACAGCCATTACAAGGAGAATCATTAGCATGATTTGCATGATATGGGCTATTTTTTTTATTCCCGAGGATTGATATTAGTTAAGGAGGTTAAAACAGGCAGTGATTTCACCATATTTGATAAGGCTCAGCATGGCTTCGAATCACTTAAGTTTAGCTTTTATCAGCCAAAGAGCTAGAAGTATGCTTTCTTTTCATAGTTAATTTGGGATTTTAAAGAGAGTAAGATGACTAGGCTGACTGCTCTCCCTTCTAACAATCAAACAGGATTTAAATCCTTAAGGGAATAAGATGATCATGAACTGGATGGCTTGGGAACTTTTTCCTGTGCTAACCAAGAGCTTTTAGGAAGAAAGCTGCATACACCTGGGAAGGAGAGCAAAATTCTAATCTTGCACCACTTCATCATACAACCCTCCTGTACCTTCCATGGACTAACGTGTAGTAACACTGAAGGGCTCAGGCTGGGAATAACAGAGGTAACCGTACCCGCAGACCAGTTGACTCATTGCCTCTTCACTCAACGAGCACAGTCACTGTCTAAGCTTGAAAACAACACAGTCAACTCGCATGTAGCCTTTATTCCCTCCCATTTCTTTTCCTCTTGATATTCAGTTCTGCAAAGCTATTCCCACTACTCACATGGATTCCAGTGCTGCTGTAATTCCTTACAACCTAATCTTTCTCCTGTCATTTATTGATCTGGTTGCAGATGATGGCTTAATGACTTAAGACTGCCCTAAAGTCAACACTTGAGT
The DNA here is from genome assembly GCF_964188355.1 of Buteo buteo. Taxonomy (NCBI): domain Eukaryota; kingdom Metazoa; phylum Chordata; class Aves; order Accipitriformes; family Accipitridae; genus Buteo; species Buteo buteo. The sequence continues at coordinate 27,142,359 of NC_134189.1, read as the reverse complement.
TTACCTCAGAGTGAGAAATGCTCTGATTTGTGAAGTCCAGCTCCCAAAATTCAAGGTTAATTACGCTGCTCATCATCCCAACCCCTTTCAGAGAAGATGAGGCACCACTGCAAACATCCCCAACTTCGATCTGTTGGCATCCTCTCCTTCCACCCAACTGCGCTTTTGGGGGAAGAACAGACTTTGGTCTATGACTAGGTCTGAACCGAACGGTAAACTTTAAAAAGTCAGACCCCATTTATCTCTAATGAGACAAGAGTAAAAGGAATGCAGGGCAATCTATAGCATCAGTTGGCAGCTAGAAACAGCAGCTTCTTCCCTCTTCAAAGACAGAAAACACCTATCTGTAACCTTTGCACTTCACCAATCTGTAACAAAAAATACTGTTCTCCTCCCTCATTGAGGGCACACAGCAAACATTAGCTTTTAGATCCTGCACTGCCTTGAGATTGAGTTTTCTCACTTTCTTTCTTCATTATTACGTAAGTTTATATCTCAATATTAATCACCTTAAAATTAATTATAGCTATTGCAAAATTAATTCTAATCACCAGGAATTCCTACCAAACATATTGTTTTCTTCTTTTTAATGAGCACAAGACATTCCTTCTGGATCGGCAAGTCACAGTCACAGAAAACAAGGTTTAACAAGCCTACACATCTAACTGTTTCCAGTATCTGTATATTGTACAGATATTCTCCTTCAGCAGAATCTGAAGCAATAAGAACTGAGAGATATAAGACTGAGAAAAGCTAATGGAACCCACAGAGTTCAAAGCTGACTTCAGCCAACCATAACTGAAATTACTTATGTGAAAAGAAACCAAAAAGTCATAGTTCCATCTTTGCAATTCCAGCAATAGCAGAATAGGTATGAAACATTAAAAAGGAGAAAAGTGCAAGTTGTTCAAATTACTGGGACCAGTCTGAATGCTTGACGATGCTCACCAAACAAATGAGGGGAAAGCAACAACATGCAAATCACAAGACACACAAGGTGTGGAAACTGTTTTCCCCCAGCATAACTCTGGCACCAAGAAAGCCACTGTAACTGTGGCTAAGCAAGACAAGGCTGGGAGTTAAAACATGCTGATCAGTATCAGCAAGGCAAGAAATCACTGAAAAAGTAGTCCTAGCTGCTGCCGGAGACTTGTACTCTGTGAATCGCATCAACTTTCATTCCCCAATTCAAACACTCCACAAATCTGCTAAATCAGCTTTCAAAAATTGAAAGGATAGATACACGTGTGACTATTTAAGCATTACCAAAGGTGGCCCCAGACCACAGAGTAACCAATATTTTCAGATGTAACAGGTTGCTCACTGCTACCTTATTCCTGTAATATTATTTCCCAGCCTTTCTGAAGTCCTCCCTAGAAAAGCACACAAGCCTGAAGCAACTAGTGTGCTGCCTGCAGAATACAGCCAGCAAAACAAGGCAAGGCATGCTACATCGGTAACGAAGGCAGCAAACAAAGACATGGGAGAAATAAGATTACAGAATGTTAATAAATCATCGTATTTCAAACCATCTCTGTTGAATGTGGAAATGCACCAACTGGGTTACTGACCAGAAAGCGTAGGAGGGGCAGGGGTGGAATACTGGTGGATAGACTAGACATTTAACTTCTAATTACTAGTGTTGTTGGAGTCTTGATTACAATATTCCAGAGCTTCAATTCAATTGCATATTCATTTCAACACTGAAACCAGACATTTTCAAGCTGACACTGACTGTAACCCAGAGATCAAAGACACTAAGTGCTCTGCTGAACTAGCAGCCTGATGAGGCTTTCAGGGAGCTCCAAGCAGACACTTTTAACTTTTCCAGGGTGCGAAGCCCAGCCTAGCAGTCCCTCAACCCCCCAGTGACTCAGACATGCTACATTTGCAATACTGAATTATTCATTACGATTCTATCAGATGGGGGGACCGGGTCTGGGCTTCTTTTCTTCCCAGTGAAGTTTCTCTCTACTGCAGAGAATTGAGCACCTTCTCAGCCAGAGGACTCGGGGCTGCCACGTTTCGGTGCAATTCACATTAAATTCTCTTCTGATCCTGGCTTTCTTGTCACCCTATTTGACTCCTTAAGAAGAGTTCTTCAAAGACTGGAAGCAATAAAAAGCAATTCATTAAAAATGCCCCTGCAGTCCACACTCCCTTCCCGAGTCCGGAGTTTACTGACTGTGACACCACAAGGATATTTCAGCTGCACGCTCGCTTTGCCTCAGACATGAATTTACGCTGGAAATAGGGCAGAATATGAAAACATCTCCACCCTGAACGCTCATTAGTGTGCCAGGTAGGTCAGAAGCATATTGCAGGTCACAGACACTCAGATCCAGTTCTGCGTGGAAGAGATGTTCTGGCACACCTGTGACAGTATTCTTCTCTCTGCTTTTGCCAAGCAGCCTGCCACAGCACACGTAGGAAACGGAGATGGTCTTGCAAAAAATGCACCATAAGCAGAGGCTGTCAAGTAGCAGCTCCTTTATGTTCATGTATTCAACCAAACATCAGCAAAATAGCATGAGAAAGCAAAGGCAATTCTGAGAAGGATAATTGTAAAAGAAAAGCCAAATCTTTGCATTTAAGATGTTGAGCCCCTTACAGAAAATCATATCAACTGATAATGGCACTGTTCCTTTTTCATGTTTCAAAACGAGAGCAATGCCTTTATGCAGTCCTCTGCTGCAGAAGCCACTGCTCCTACTCCTGCAACACCTCCACCAACTTCGCCCAGCAGAAGAGTCGAGGCAGAACAGCTGCCTCTGTACTGACTTGCATATGTTACAATCATTGTTTTTCCCACATACTATCCATGTAAAAAGGAGAGAATTTATCTGGCAAAAAAGATGCCTTTTTTTGCCGTTTGTTTCTCTGTTTCATTTCGATGGTGATGTGGAACTGCCATGAAGTATATACCAAACAGCTCTTCTGGAGATACCCTGTTTGCTCACAACGTTCAAAAAAAAACAAAAGCACTGCTCTGAAAGGTACAACAAAGACAGCAACGTAAGATTTTTAAAACTTGCATTTCTGCTAGATGCTGAGTTCAGGTTGTCAAATTTTCCAGCCAGACAGATGGTGACAGTGAATTAGAGATTCAGCTATGAAAATCCTGTGATTTTCAGTGGGAGTCATGTGCCTAAAGTCATGTAGCTTTGGAAACTAACTGGTCTCCCACCACAGCCAATATTTGCTGTGTCACAGGTCCAGATGCACAAAAACATGTAAACCATGGCTCCTGTTCAGTTCTGTTTCTGAAGTTGCAGCCACAACATCAGTAGGCTAAACTTTTTAAAGACTTAACAGCCTGAATGACTACCCCATGCATTTGGCAGCAACTCTACTCCTCCACATTTATAGGGCGCTGAAGAAAACAGGACCTACTCCAAAATCCAGGCAAGCTCAGAACATATACCAACAGTGTCTTAAATTTATCTTTTTTATTGCTTTGCCCTCTAAATACAGCACCCTTTTCAGGTGACAAAGCATGATGCAAGGCTGTAGGGGTTAATACAACCTAGCTCTGCTGGTCTGTATCACTGAGGTTTTACCTTAGTTTCCCTACTCAGCAGTTGTCTCTTAACACCATACTAGCATTTGCCGTAGTCCCATGAGAAAGTAAAGCTTCTCTCTACAGAAAGATCAGAAGTTTGCAGCTGTAACAAAGCATAATCCTTTATAAACGCCTTGTGCACCGGAAAACGCCAGAGATATTAAATCTTGACCAAATACCATTTTAAAATCAGAATTCCAAGTCCAACCACTCTAACCTTTTAAAGCTGTAGTTTTGGCAATGTACAGGACTCTTAGCGAGTGAGGATCAGGGCTTACATTTTCCGGTAGGTCATGTCAGCTGGTGCGTGAGGCAGCAGAGAAGGGGTTTTCTGAGTCTTAACAGTGCATAAAGAGCTACAAGTCAAAGGGATTCCACCTTAAAAAAGCGTACTAAATCCCTTAACCTTGAGAAGAACTATGCTCCACAGTGCCCTGCCTGCACAGATCCTGGCAGATGGGGTCTATGGTTTTGCTTAAAGATACTGAGAGAAGAAATTTCTTCAAAGCTTGGCAAGAAAAACTGCAAGAGTGTTATCAAGACATGCCAAGGAAACATGGAGTTGAATGCACTTCTCCAGAATCCAAGTCTGTGTCATGGATATAGCCCAGAATTCGACGTGGCAGTTCTGCCCTGGCATAGACCATATTAAGAGCTTAATTGCTGTTTCACCCATACATGCGCAGTTTAGAAATTGGTGGGGTGGAAAAAGGAAGCAAACGGAAAGTCGCTTAGACCAGGGGGTCTACAAAGTAGATTATTTAAAAGGCCTTTTAAAATAAAATTTATGACGGTAGAAGAGTTTACCATCATCGCTACCAAATTGTGAGATTTATTACTCCAAGCTGTTGTGACTAAGCCGCATCCAAAGCCATTCTTATTCAGCCTTAAAATTGAACAGAACCTCTAATCTTGATCCTATCAGGTTTTTTCTGCTTATCCTCTACTACACTTCAACTTAAAATCAAACGTTATTGCTGACAGTCTTCAGCTCCAGTAAGCACAGAAAAAAACCCACAAGAAGGAACAACTGTTAATCACACAGGACAGCCATCAAAACCTGAAAACCGTTTGATAAATCGACACTTGTTTCTCGCTGACATGAATCATCACACCATGGCATGCAAATGATGCGAACATGCCGCATGAGCTCGTCATCTCAGAAAACAAACATCCCCATTGTCAGCATTCAGACAAACAGCCCCTCCCCGCTCGATCCGTTTTTGTTGTCCTTGTCATCAGCCCTACAGAAGATTACTGTGCTCAAAGCTGCGCACATCTTATTTTCATGAATATAAACTAATGTTCTGAGATGTCATAGGACAACGATTCACCTCGTGCATCTCTGCCAGCATTCTTCAGTCCAAACCTACAATTGCCAGGCAACTGCAGAGCACATACACAGCATCTGTGCAAGAACTACAATGAACTCGCTTCACTGTATACCCAAGCTACAGAGAGATGCACTTCTCCATTTACCTAATAGTCAACTTCTGCGTGGCCCACGGAGAAATCCTCACCAGACCGTTCAGCACAGCCTGCGCACAAGGCAGGAGCCAACAGTGCAGCTCCAGTTCTAGCCCTTCGTGGTCCCCAGCAACTCTGAACCTTTGCCCTTCACCCGCCTTTTCAGTCCACCTCTGGGGATGTCAATGAGAGCACGCAGTTTGGTGGGTGGCAGGGATGCTTGAAGATATATTTGGTTTCTATAAATATCAGTCTCTAGCTTCTTCCCCTTTTAATGATATAACTTTGGTATTTTGGCGCCATCTTTCAAGAAAGAATGGCCAAAACTAGAAAGTAAAATAAAAACCTGTCTAGTCATAATTTAAAGAGTAGGGGTAGTTATTTGGTGCACAGAACAGGCTCAAAAATCAGATACAAGAGGAATTGGAACTGCAAAGCAGTCAGCTAATACGAAACAGGAGGAGAGCTGCACACGCACCAAAAAAATCACCAAACTATGAAGTTTCACAAAGCATCTGAAGTACTGCACAATCATTTCTCAGAGGCTGAGCAAAATGCAAACAGTCAAGGGGAAGTTATAAAATACTGCGTGTGCTAAGGCACGCTCCCCATCTTAATTGTTACGGCAAGCGATTCACTACTGCTGATTTTGTAATAACTACTACTTACGAAATCCCCTCACAAAAAAATTATTTATGATGCTTTTAGGAGGCTTAAACAAAGCTCTGAGAGCAAATGCAAGGGTTTATTGCACTGTCTCCTCTCCATGAGAGGTTTAAACACTTTAAACTGATTAATCAGTTAAACAGACGTTGACCAGGGGTCTGTGAATGAACTTAAGCGACTGGGCTTCCTCTGAGGTTCACCCACCTTCCTTGTTGGGAAGGAGAAGATGTTTAAACAACCCATGCTTTTATTAGGCTGAACAAAGCCACAATATTGTTTGATGCGAAACAGGAATGCATTCATAGTCATTTAAACAACAATTGGCATAAAAGTTTCCTCCAAAAGTCTTAAAGCTCTAAGTACACTCGCCGAAGACCACTGAACAATTAAGCTGACAGAGGAAGAACAATATTTTGCCATCTTCTCCTCAGTAGCTGTCATCATGGCACTTGGAGGGGTCAGGGGGAAGACAAGATAATTCTGCCCATTCCTGTATCTCCAACAAAAATGTGGGAAAATCTTCTGGGATCCTTTTCTCAAGGGAGTTGACAACTGTGGTTCTTTATGTCACCACAATTAAACCCAGAGAACTCTGGTATACCTGGTTAAAAACACTCTTGCATACACCACGTGCACACATCTGTGATTCAACAACAGTGTAAATTATTTACATATGTCAGGAAGTTAATCTCAGTCTTCTCTTCCTGCATTTATCTTCCTGCTTTTGATCCTCTGCAGCCATCTCCATAAGCCCCAGTAAAACCATCATTTCTCTTGCTTCTGTTTCCCCCACCTAAGATGAAAACTGCCATGAAATGCTGAGAAGTTTCTCAAATCTCTAATGAGAACATACCTGTGCAGCAGCACTAGGCTACCTGTTTATATGTTTTCAAGAAACAGTACTTCTATAGAAGGGCTTATTGTCTTAAATGTAAATTATGAGAATACAGTTATTTATCCACTGTATCCCAGCTCCAGGAGGCTGCATGTATTCTGCTACTGACTACCCAATAGGTGTTCATTCCTGATACTCTGGTATCTCAGGAAGGGTTCTTCCAGAAATACCAGTGACCATCTTCCTCCTCCTTTTTTCCTCCCTTTCTACAGGTTTAAAGTTTCAATTTATAAAGTATCATCATTGAAAAGCAAAACAAAACTCAGCATGTATGTTCTCCCCTTCCCCCTAAATGCAGGCTGACCAACATAAAAGCTTCCCAAAAAAGCACGCAAACTCTCTGATCTCCTCAAGCCTGTGATAGTGAAGCTCACTTACACTGCTGCTGATGTTCACAGCATTAACCATGGTATTCCTCTATGGGCCATTATTGTATAACTTCTTGTGGTGGGCAGAGCTGGAGATTCCTTATCCTTCAGAAGCGCCAGGTACTCCAGAACACCAAATCCCACGTTACCTTAAACTTCTCAGGTTAAAACATATCATGACTTACCTTTTTCCCCTCTGTACTATCACCACTGACATAGGACAGTTTTCGACGGACATAGAAGAGCATATCGTCTTGCCGGGGGGCCCATTTCTCCATAAAATATGTTGAAAACATCCAAGTCCAGAACACAATACGGTCATCTTTGAAACATCCTAAGAGGCATAAAAGAAAGGAGAAATAAGAGTTGTGGAATTTGATTGTGCTTAACATGACACCCGAAGTCATTGCTACACATGGTGCGGTCGAGCCCAACAGTAGCAGAAATACTCTTTCACAGCTCAGAGTCAGTTTTTCCACAGCGTACAGCAGAGCCGCCATTCGGCACGAACCCACAGCCCGTCTTTACCCACTGTCAACCAAAACCACCTTCTCGCAGCCCAGCTGCCCCTACGCACAACACGCACAGCTCAGGACCCGTCCGTGTACCCTGGTTATGCCTGCGCCATGGAGAAGGACAGAACCAGCACACTGAGAATACGTCAAAGCAGCACTCAAGGAGTAATTTCGAAGGCGCGTAGTGCCAATATACACTCCAGTTAATGACATGAAGCCGTCAGCTACCAACAGGTTTATTACGTGCTCTCAGGGAGTATAGCCAATCCTCCAGAAACTAGCAGCTGATCCCTTCCTTAAATTGATTCACAGGAACGAGAATGTACCCGTGGCAGGGGTGACTGTAACTCACCCTCTCTCTGACAAGAATAAACCCCAGCTTTCCCTCAAGGAAACAAGGAGTTTTGAAGTCCTGAATCCCAATTAAACAAGAAAAAGCAGGGGGAGAAGGGGAAAAATAGGAAGAGGAAGATGCAACAAAGTTTTGTTCAAGGAGACAGGCAAATTACATCAGCATCAGCAATAGCGCGGCAGTTGGCCTCTCACCAGGAAAAGGAGGCGCAGTAGAGGTGACATCACGTTTTGTGAAACTCTTCAAAGCACTTAGCTATAATAAAACAGCAAAAGGTGCTGCACCTCTTCTATGCTGCAATGCTTGCACACTGTTAAAGACCAAAATTTATACAGACAAGGAGGGAAGTCGCTACTCTGCCTGGTGACAAGGGAGATGAATTTCTCCCACCGCTGCTCAAGTCCTACTGGAGGTTCCTTGATGGAGTAATTGCATCCTCTCCCCGAAGCCCTACTGAGATGTAACTGTGGCTGTTAGCCAGAGTCTAGCTGTTTCAAAACCCGTGAAGAGAGAAACACTAAAAAAAAAATAAAATAAAATTGTATTGCTGAGAAACAGCAAAACCTGAAATAGATGATGGATAGTAGTGTTATGTACAAGCCAGCAAGACCAGTGAGGGTGTGTGTACGGGGTGTGTGTATGTACACCCGTGCAGCTGAGAACCCGACCTCCAGAACATCTGTCCTCTACAGTGGCTCATTTCCCTCAACGATACACGCTGGCTGCCAGGCTGGTACCCACGTCGCTCCCCAGCCCTCGGCTAGCGTTCAGGTTGGTGTGTTTCCCTCCCAGCTGGACACTGCACGTATGAAATAGTTCTGCAGAGAGAAGAACCTTGCATGAGGCAGAAGTGACGTTTATTTACAGCGATACCTGGATTAAGCTTTAGAAGATTTTTCCAGTCAATTGCCAAGAAAGCTGACACATACCATAACAGTGAACATGATTTTTCTTAGACACTGGTGGCTAACTTCAGGGCTTCATAAAGCAATCAATCAATCTTTTAATCCACAAGTGTAACTCAGCACATTCTCCTACTTCATTGTATGTGCAATATTTACAAGACAAATCTTTCTTCCCATCTTTAATTACTGTGGTGGGTAGGAGATTAGACTTACAAATTTTTTAGCAGACAAATGGGCGATTGAAATAAAAATCTTAGGTCTCTCCAGCTAAACCCAAAAGTAATATTGAAAACAAAATTAAATTCCACTGATGGACCGTGCACAGAATACATTAGTCAACATCAAGTAGGATGGTATTTGAAAATATATATATAGTTGATTATATTAAAAAAATAATAATGACAAGGCTGACAGAACAGAAAAAGGACAAGGTAGGTAGTTCCCAGTGCAGGTTAATTCCAGGCCATGCTGCAATTGCTTTATTTGCATGGCTGCAGTGAAGTCATTTCAATTACTTAAGGCGGCATAGAATGTAATGCGCAATCGTGAATAAAATCTGCAATACAGTTAAGTACTATCCACTTTTTCCAGCAGAGGAAGGGAGTCAAGCCCTGGAGAGATATGGGATGCTGGGCACTTGTGCCATCCGAACCCTTCCCTTGGGCACAGGTGAACAGGACTGTATGGCAAACAGCTGTATTTGAGAGCCTGCCACGTAAGAGCGGATGCAAATGTGTTCATGCAGACTCCCCAAACCAGGCTGAGAAAGGACAGGATTATCATCGGTCAGTATATTCACAGATAAACACTGAGAAGAGAAAAAGAACGATTCAGGTTTAAGGATATACCGCTGACACAAGGACAAATGGCTCTAAACTACCCACCAGTACACATGTGGGCTGGAAATTCCAAGTTGATTCCTAAGCATTCAAGCCATGAAGTTCAGGAGCAGCCCCCTCGGTTGGAATAGTGAAGGCAAAAATCCATACAGCTGTAAAGATAGAGCTCAACTTGGTTAAGAAGGTTCATGTGGTACCATGACAGCTGAGGACACCACGACCCAGTCCTGCCTCTATATTTAACAAAGAGCAGAAAACAGGGCATGCATTCATCGTGATTCATTAATGTTCTCAAAGAAACTTATTAAATCTCATGGGTTTTTTGAGTACCTGAATTCCCAGCCTTAATTAAATGGGGAGGAGGGAGGAAAGGGGGAAAGAGGATTGCCCTGAGTTCATCTGGAGTTCTAGAAAAATCAAAGGAAGAAGAAAAAAAGAATCTACATTCTGTAAAAATCATCTCTGAAAAAGTTATAGTGTTCAGAAGTACACCACTTTGGTTTTGCTTCACAAGTGAATGAACAAAATAACCCTACCCAAGCCACTCCTAAATTTATATTAGAATGTTTTTCTATCAGGGGAAAATATTTTTCCCTTGAAAAGCAAAAATCATCAAGTTATCTAACCCCAGCATTATAAAAGAGGGTTAAACCACTTTTAGATTCTGGCAGTACCTGCAAATATCCGAGTGGCTCTCGTACAAGCTGCTTACACCCTCAGATACGTTTTACACAATAAAGCCCACGAATTAATATGCTCTTCTGAACTATTTATGGGTGGTTATAACAGGGCATTAATACATGCGGGAGAACAGCAGAACAGGGTAAGGTACCAGGACTTTGTGTGTGCTTTTACCCTGGCTGGGGAATGCAGAACAAACTGATTCAACGTACTCAACATTAGTCTAAGCAGAAAACCAGGGGACAGAAGTGCTGCAGCAGTGAAGCTACTTCAGCATTGCAGCATAATGCAGGGCAGAAAAAACCTGAAAACCCTTACAGCAATGTTGGAAGGCTGTCAATTCAAAACTCTACCTGCAACAGATTAGATGTAAAATTGTCCTCCAAGCTTCAGCGATATTTGCAGACATTGCTGTAACTAAAACCAGCCTGAGGATGTTCTAACTGTTCTGACTGCAGTGGCTAAAGGACTTTTCTTGAAGCCAAAAAGAGCCAAATCACTGCAACACAGCTGCTTTTATTAAACTTTAGTAGAAGCAGGAAGGATGGGGAAGAGCACACAAGAAGAATTAGCCTTTAAAATCTACTATTAATAAATATTAATATTTATGCTATTAATAGCAATAACTTGGAAAGGAGACAAGAAAATTTGTAATTGTAATCCAGACTTCTTAAAAACTTGAGGGGGAAAAAAATCTATTCCAACTTCAAGCCAGAAACCGTCAGATCCAATATGTCCGCTCAAGCTCGCCTTCAATTATCAGATCCCCAAAAGCATGGCGTACCCTTACAGTTATTTTGGTAGTTTACAGCATCTCACTGGAAGCCTTCCAGCTTTGCAGAGAAGAAACTTGGAAACTGCTTTTAAAATGGTTTTGGGTAATGGCTTTGAAACTGTGAGGCTAACAGCCCAGCAGACAAAGTTATTCTTTTCAACAGACAGAAGAGAGCACAAAGCTTTAATTTCTCAGCCCTTGCCGCAGCACCCTGCCGGAGAGCAATGCCGTGCCCATTACGTGCCACCCACCAAAGAAGGGGACAGACTTGGCTCGCAGTTGGATTGCTGACGACTTTACCCCTCTGCTAATATACTCAATACTGCTTCTAGCCGCCTGGCAAGGACTGAGATCACAAACAGAAGCAATTTTTCATAGCCCGGACAATCACGAGTTGGCCGCCGCTTTCCATCACATCGGTCCATTGCCACTTGCACAACGCTCCGAAGACGTGCATGCACGCGTATATACTACTGTTAAATTGGAAGGCCCTTAATAAAGCACCTGGCACCTGAAGCCCTTGAAGCTTTGACTTCAGTATTTGGGGAGACCTTTTAAAATGCTAACAGTTTTGTTTTTGCCAGAGAAGAGTTTGAGCCTTCTGCAACACCAGAATTAAATGATACTTGCAAAGGAATCAAATTCCATCTATAGTTGAGAGCATGTAGCACGACGGCTTCCTGAAAACACTCCTCCCCTAGCAAATTCTGCTTCTAAATGAATAAAATGGAATTAAGAGTTCAGACTGTAAATCTTAATACACTAAAAGTTGATTATATAATTATGAGACCTTTGTCATGAATAAATCCTAATTACAACAATTTACTGTAATGATTCATTTACATGGATTTTATCCTCATTAGAAGCAAGATTTATGCCAGCTGCTATGTAATAAAGGTCTTTCTTTTTACCTACTAGACTTTTATATTGCGCATTCATTTTGGGAAACTGACTCCAGATCCACATAAAAAGTTGTGGTTTGTTTTTTTTTTTTAATTAATACTTTCAAAAAAAATCAGTGGATAAAGAGAAGTGTCAGCATATTATTTCGCTTCAAAGGAATAGAAGAAAAGATTTCCCATTTGGTGGATAATAATTTTTGCAGCATGTACCACTCAGAGCTGAGAGGAACAATAATTTCAGCTAGACAGAGTTTCCTCCTATGCTTTTATTCCTCTAGCCTGCCAAGAGCTACTCTTAACTGTGAAACATCATAAAACTCCTTTCATCCAATTCTGCCACAGTGCTTAGCATCTGTAAAATGAGCATCCTTAGATGTTTAGGGGTTAATTAAATGCTTATGAAGGTCTTTACAGCCCCAGCGTCGAAAGCAAACTAGAGTTCTGAGCAATTCACGCTGTATTTAATTTTTGTTTTGAGTTTAGCGAAGTATTCTGCAAGGACAATATGAGAAGTGCTTCATATAGATTAAAGCTATCTTTGATATTATAAAGTTATAATTATGACTGCATAAAATCACAGTGGATGCTCCCTGTCCAGTGATAGCTGCCAGCTAGCCAGATCACTAGAAATCTAAAAGTTCAGTCTTCTACCCACGCCTACATAAAAGGACACCATTTAATCCCTTCAGCTTCGCCCTATACAAACGCAGGACTTCACCAAACTTTCAGAAGGTCACTGGCAACCCAGAGGGAATGCCTTGCCCATCGAGAGGTCCCCAGAGCACGTCCCTGCAGCACGTTCCTCTCCTAAATGCTGGGGCTGGGAAAGGAGCACCACCACCGATGCCAGCTGTAACGACACAGCAGAGCGAGAGGCGCGCTTTTGCAAGCGCGGAAGCCCTAAATCTGTCAGAAAAGACAACGTATACTTTCAACATAAGTTTTTCTGGCAGAACCTTAGCTAGAAAAGGAAGGCATCACGGTAACAGCAGTGACAGGGACAAGACAGATGCCACAGATTAAACATCCAACTCTGCCACAGAATCAACCCCCTCCTCTTCTCGGCCTAAAACGGAGGTAACTATCTATCCTCCCACCCCATCAAGTGTTGCATGCACACATCCATTAATGAAATATAAAGAGGATAAGCAGAAAATCATTAAAGATGAGAGAATAATTTGATAACAAATACAGCACACACTTCTTTACTAACAGACAGTAATTTACAAGGAGGATGGATGGAAGCTCATTTGGAGTTGAATGAAGAACAGTCTAAACCAAACAGAAATGTTGCTGCTCTTCCCTTTCTTTCCGTAGGCCTTTTAAGGATATATCCTCTGTCATGCTTTCAATGGTGCACACACATAAATTAGACTTTTTTAAAACAATATAATTGATTTAAACCTTGGCTTCATAGCATATCTATGAGGGAGTTGACAAAATTTGAGCTTCAAGTATTGAGTCATCAATGTTAAAAGGCTGAGAAAAACATTAGGCCAATTACTCTTACAGCTGCTATGCCATATTTACTCATTTGCCAATAGATGATATCACCTCTCTCATATTTATCACCTTCTTGGAGCACAACTAAATGGTAGGCATCACTAAAATCCCCAGAATCAATATGCCGTTTCAGTGCACACCTTAAATTTAAAGCCTGTTCTCACCAGATAATTGACTCGCCCAAAATAACATGAGCCAGAAGCTGCCACTTGGATCAAAGACAAATGCGGTCCTCTGCATGGAGAGGGAAAGATAAACACACTTCTACGCTCAGGGATAGACTATAAAGTCATCCATGAAGGCCTGTGAACAATTCCATGAAATAATAGGTCCAAACAGTTGAGATTCAGAGAAACTGAGCTATTTTTCAACTGATAACTTCCATTTCCTGACACACAGAAATGACTCAGAGCTGACTAAACAGAGCTGTGCTTAAGCCTTAAGCGGAACTAAACAATAGTGGATAAAATGTAATTCTGTTTTAAAGATCACAGCTTACCCTACCCAGTATAATAGTTTCTCTCCTATACCACAGAGCTTTAATTTTGAAACTCTCTATAAAAGTCAAGCCAGGGTTGTAGCGAAGCAACTTCATGGTCCACACTTATAAAGCACCTGTCAATCACATCCCATACCTATCCCTACTTGCAAAGTGATGGAATTATATCACTCTGGGAAAAAAAGAAGGAAAATGCCACGATGTATAAACTTTTGATTCTGAGAACCGAAGTAGAACCTTCAGGTATATTGGACATTCACTAGTGATGGCTCTCTGCTGCTCCGTGCTCCTCCTCACCCCTCAGACTGTCCCCTAACCCTAATACAACGCATTCTCATCCACAGAATTAGAATCAGACTTTGCCTAGATTCTGAAGTTTTCTCTTTTACCCACAGAGGCTATACAATCAGGGTCAAGGCTGATGCATCAAGGGACATCTGTCGCAGAGATGGCTTTTACGAGGTAGAGATTCCGGGCACTGTCACCATACCCCTACCTAGCCACTTGCTCTTTCATTGGATGGGATAGATTTGTGCCATAAACGTTAAGACAGAACGCTTTGGTTTCAATATAGCAATTTCCAAACATCTAAACAGCAGACACTTCACAGACAGTTTATCTTGTCACCATGATTTACCACCTTCAACATAGCATGCATGTCAACTACAACCAGTTTCCTGTCTCCTTGGAAAATATGAAATAGTTCATTTATATCGCAGCATCACTTGGGGTATCATAAACAACCTCTTCCTTTCTGTCTAGGAGAGAAAATAGTTCATATTAAACTTTAACAAATCAAACTTTCCCAATATCTCCCAAGGTTGTTAGGAGTGCATATTCTTCCCAACCAAGAAGCATCCAGGAATAACTTTGATGCCACAAAATGTACCTTATAAAAATGCTAATAGAATGGAGATAGATGAGAATCAGACAACAAAATTTACATCCATCTATCATTTACTTAAAAATTTCTTCTTTTGTGAAGGGTCTGCAGAAAACAGTACAAGGTATATTATACACAGAAGATGTTTCTAATATTGACTGTGCTTGCTTCCAACAGCAAGAAAACGCAAGGATAACAATTTCTAGATAAATAATCTGTCCCAAGAATTACATATATTTTGGCCTAAAATTTAGAGCAACATCCTCTCCATAAGACCAAAAAAAAAAAAAAGTTTTGTTCCTTTCCCTAACTTATTTTTTTAGGAAAAGAGTTTCACCATCACCATGTTTCTGGAAAGGGCCTAGACAAGCCTGCTTTTTAATAGCTATAAATTGAAGGCCGAATCCTGAATTTACTGAACTTAACCACTAAGGTTGTAAGGGTCCAGACTTAGTCCTACGGGTCATCCATTGCCTTGGCTGTTGCCTCTATCAGTGAGATGTGGAGGAAATTCTGCGTGTTGAGGTATCTGTTCTCAGTGCTCTAATGCTACTAATTACCCCCAACTGTAAAAAGGAACAATTAACATTATATGTATCAACAATCAGCAGATGTTCTACACTTCTTGGCAAGAAACGCTTACCGAAATTAGGCTTCAAACTGGTACTTTTTGAGCTTTTCAGGTCAAATGTTACAATGATGAATTTAGCAGCACAGACAGGATATAAATATTGAGGTTACATGATGAAGAGTGATTACTTTATGGATAAGGACCTATAGGTCCTATCAAATCACTTGAAGATGACAGTGACCAACTTCTGTTACAAAACATTCTAAAGAAATCCAAATGTTTCAGGATGACTATCATGTAATAATGAACTCCCTTCAGTGAAACCAAAGATACCACTTTTTCATACTAGCATTAAAAAGTGTTTGCCATCTTGCCAGCAGTATAAAAACAGTATCTGTTAACATGAACAATAACATAAACCACCAGCTATGTGGAGCATTTGCTTACTGAAGACCAAAAATACTTGTCAATTAAGCTAAAAAATAAATAAATAAGGTATCTTGAACTTTTAGGGATCATAGGGGAATACTGTTAAGGAAACACATGAAGGGTAAAATATGAGAACTGCCATTCCAGCTCATGCCTGGCAGACCACGGAGCACCACGTCTTGTTTCTAACAGGGACCAGGAGTCTCAGAAAAGCGAGAATTATTTCACAACCGGTAACCTACTGCACACCCAAGTCTCACCCTAGTGCTTAGCAGCTGGAGCTTGTGCTGTACCCTAAAACATGAAGATTTTTGTCTTTGAGAACCTTGGAGTTACCCTTATTTTCCTCAATAACTTGGGAAAAAAATCTTATGAATATAGGAATTCCTGTCTGAAACTCTGCAAGTTCTCAGACTCAATTAATTAATTTGGTATAAAAAAACAGTATAGTTTTGGGGTGGTGGTTTGGGTTTTTTTTTGGGGGGGGGGGGGGGTTAATATTTCATAACATGCAGAACTAGTTTTGATGAGAGGAATAATTGAAAAAGCGATATGGCTCATGTCAAAACTTTTAATTTTGCCACTTCTGGAAAAAACAGCCAGGTAGAGCATTCCTAGAGGAAGATAAAATTCCTCTTGCAGCTTATAGGAAACAAGTGTACTGTCATAGCAACGGATTAGCAATACTAGCTCCTGGTTACTAGTAGCAGGCGATAAATGTATAATTTCCAGGGCAATGACCATGGACTAACACAACAAATTTTAGTGTACAGCCAAAATGTTCCCCTGGTGGTTTTGCTACAGATAGCCATTTCCATATTGACGCAAGCAAGTACAATCCAAGCACACACTGGGCTTCTGAAAGACAACAAGATGCTCTTATCACAGGAAATGGTGATATTCTAAAAACACATCTAACTTAGAAATCCAGATCCCATTTCCAAGCAACTGCAAGCGCTTGCAGTGTAAATTTCATGGAAAGTCAAAGAATGCGGGTTTCTAAGTGCCACTCTATTATGTGACATTATTATTGTTTTTAATATTATACACATTTCCCTCTGCTCTATCCCGTGGCTTTATTTCAAAATTCCCATTGTACGTCTCCTCTTCCCTGAGGAGACACATAAAGAAAATCAGGATATCAAACCAGCTAACTACGAGACAGTAGATAGAGTCTAGAGTCTTTTAGAAGAGCAGAGTCTTTTAAAACCTGAATACATTCATGCATGGAATCTGGAAATTAATACTCTCTCCCCTTCCAAAGCCCTGAATTTCTCCATTAAATATGATTTATTTTAAGCTTTTTTCCATAGAGAGAAATGAACAGATTTCTTCTTTTTTTAAATGCAAACAAAAGCATCTGGGATGAAAATCAGGGACTAAATCAAGATAACGGAAAGGTTACTGGAAATGCTAATAGATCTACTGAGCCAAGACAAAGCCTGCCACAAACTATGCCAGATTTTGCAAGCTGCCATCATTACCAGAATTGGTGTAAATTCTAGCCCTATTCTAGTAGCCATGTACTTAAAAATATATTTCACTTAAGAACACAAGATAGTAACGGACCATTATTATCAGTATAGCAAAAAAAACCCCTTTTGAATTTATTACATTTAATATACCTCCTCTGGCTACAAAACAGGAATTTCAAATGGACTGTGATTTGTTGCAAGCGCACACAGAGACCGGGAGTGACGACTGAACAGTAAATACCTACATCACAAGATCAAACTGGAGTTAAGAAGTCTTGAATGTTTTATAAAACGCAATGCAACAGACATGCATGAAATAGCTCTTCCAGTAAACAGGAGTGTTTCTTTTAAAGAAGCATTCAGAGGTAACAAGCAGTGAGAACTGAGACTATAAATATGCTGGTAGAATAGGATGATGTCTTAAGAATCCTTACATTCATACACTTCAGGAGAAAAAAAGGCTGGTTTTAAAGCAAACTGCTAACCGAAGGTAGCAATTATAATTTTGCTCTCCAATGCTAACAAAAGACCACACCAATCTACTTTCAGATGCTAACCTTCAAATCTTACTTTCCTGTTAAAACCAACCATGCAGAAGGAAATAATCAAGCGCACTTCAGAGCAATAGGTGGCACAAAGGAGAGCTGCCGTCACGGCCAGGACTGCATCGCTCACCGACGCTCTGCTTTTGCTTTAGTTTCTGCTGTAGGACATTTTGGCTACCTTGGGAAGCTGCCCAGTTTCCTCTCAGGAAAACGGGGTAAGGGACACTTTCTCCTGTGGTTGGCTTTGCTTCTTTAAGTTGCAAAAACGCATACGGGGGTTTTTTTAATTTTATTTTTCCTTTTCAAGGCTTTGTATTTCTCTAACGGTCTCTGAATTCTCCACTAGTGTAGTACTACAGGCAATGAAAGCTATGCTGACCAAAAATACAAGATGAAAACGAAATGCACCCCATCCCTACTTTAGTCCCATTCTATAAGCTCTAAGATACTATTTCAAGACTTTATCCAACCCTTTCTGCTTGACACTTGCACAGATGTCAGTAACTACACAGCATCCCCATGTACTCACCCCTTAACTGGGCACGCTTGCATGCTCCGCCACTGGTTGCTGGGACATCTCAACACTGTTTCCCATTCACAGCATAACAGTGACACCAGAATTACATGCCAGCTCTCCACAGGCTGAATGTCTAAAATTCCTTACACTCAGGCTGCAAAGGATAAGAAAGGATATCCCTCCTGGCTGGTTTTTTTTTTTTTTTTTCTCTTTCCTTTTTTTTCTTTTTTTTCTTTCTTCTTAGCCTTCTAGCTGTGAGACTGAGCCAGAACCAAGCTTCCTCTCCAACAGTAAGTGCAACAGCTCCAATACCTAAACTGTACTGAGATTTTACTGAACACTGCTTGAATGTTACCTGGGCAGATCTGAAGCAGGGTATGGAAAAAACACAAACTGTGATGACACCATCAACAAGCAGGTCACCGACAGGGGGGAGCCCTCAACACCAGCCTGTTTGCCAAGTAGCTGAAGCGGACTACATGGTGCACAGCAACATCTGCTTTGTTGATAAGTGGCCTTACAGACTTACCTTCAAGCGAAAGAAGCAAGACAGGGGTACAACAGAAACAATGAAAAGGAACGGGAACACGATTAATCTTACATCTTCTAACCTCATTTTGTTGGTTTTCTCCCCATAAAGCCCAGATTTATGGCACCATTGCAAAGTGAAAACTGCATCCATTTACCTTCCTTGCATACCAACATCCAGCTTTCTCTGGTATTTATATCACCTGAGACCATGGACCAAACCATGGATGTTCCTGCATGTATTGGGGAAAATATGGAATCTACGATAAGGCTTTGAATGCCATTTTGACACAAATACTTCTGGCTATGTGGAATGAATGAATGAATTTTGAGTCAACTACTCTTAGCTGAACACCACCAAGATTCAGAACATCTGAAAGATCAAAGCAAGAAAAATAACTTAAGGAAGGGAGAATTTAGTATTAAAAGCCATTAATACATAACAATTATTCTACAGCCTTTCAATATAGCTTAGAAATGCCAGGCATCTCCCTGAAAGGAATGTGCTGAGCAGATGAGAGAAATGAAATATTTCTGGTTTTACTAACAAGGACCCCAACCTTTCTTGCTTCTGGGGAAATAGGAACTTCATTCCATTAGAGAATACACCTAAGCACATGTAGCCGAGTGAGTGGCTGGTGTTTTGGGCACTCAAGGCAATTGAAAGAAAGAAAAGGAGTGTAACAGAGTAGGGATAAACAGCTTCTGATTTGCTAAAGGGGGAAGATAGGAGGAGGAAAAAAAAAAGTTACCACTGAGACCCAGCACTTGCGCTTCACAAATTAAAAACCTCAATACATATCTGCTCCCCCATCCAGATATCTTTTGTGTAGGAAATCTGACATCTTGATACCTTTGACATATGCATTTATTTCTGCAGGAAAAAACTGAGCTTTCTTCACAGTGTATCAGTTGTCAAGCTGTCGAGATGACTAACGTTCACATCACTGCCACATCACTATTGTTGTCCTGTTTAAGCACTAAAAGCATTTGTCAGAAATTTTCTGTCAAATTAAAATACAAAAAAGAAAATAGCAGGAATCATTGTGAAAGAGGATTCCCAGCTGGAGAAAGAAAAAATAAAAAAATAAATCTGAAGCTAAGAATGAAATTATCTCTCCTCCAAATATTAACATGGATAATTGTAATACCTGGAATAAAGAAAAAGTTATTCCTAAACCTAATGTATCAGGACAATAAATTGCCATGAAAAAGACACTTCCATGTTAGAATTTTGTACAGGTAGATGAATCTCTTGACTAAAATGTGTAACGAAGGAAAGTGGAAGAAAAACCACAGCCTTCCTCTAGCACAGCACTTACTGAAAATAGCCTAGTGCACTATTTGAATCACAGATTTTCTCCTGGGATGAACTGAAGTTCAAATCCTGAACACTAGCACAAGTAGCCTGGGGATAGGAGGCAACACGTGGAAGTACCACCTTTCCACCACACATGCACACAAGGCGACTCCAAATACAGAAAAAATTCAAAGGTTGTCATCTGTGGCTGATGGTTCCTTCTTCCACCATAAATTACTGCCCTGGGAGCAGGGACAGCAGAACAGATGTTGAATTTGCACCTCAGCAGCTGTAGTTCAGAGTATTAACACGAAGTAACATTGGTTTGTTTTTTTTTTTTAGTCTGCCAGGCTGTGAGCACCGGAGGAACAGACCCAGTGACCATTCTGCCACCTCTGCGATGGAGGCAGTCATCTCCAGCACGCAGCAGGGTGGACACAGCTGGGGCTGGCAGCCTCTCAAATCCTCTCAGCACGAGTCTGCTGATCATCTACTACGTGTCTTTTCACATTAATTCCAGGTATTTGTTCTCTGGAAGCCCAAGCCAGTAATGTCACAGATAAGTAGTGCTTACAGGGGAGAACTGCCTTCTAGAGCTCATAGAAAAGACAGCAAATTAAAGGCACTAAGCTAATAAAATAGTTAGACTCAATATTATCCCAGCAAGAAAAACTGAGCTCTCTAGCTTAATGCTTATCCAGAAAACAGCTGTAAATGAGCCAAGAAATCCATAAAAGCATGTGTAACCTGGCTGCAGTCAAGCAAGTATTGATTTCAAGGAAATCCATACCTACACGCTGCGCTATAAAGCTGTGTAGTTACAAATTCAGAAAGTCATCCCACGGCGTCAGTGACCTCTTACCAAGTTTGCAGCTTCATACCAATCAAATTATCTGGACAGAATTAGAATGGGAAGAAGCCATCCCCTCTCTCGTAACAAAAGTGAGAAAGCAATCAGCCCCCCGTCCTCCACTTGAGTCTGGGAAGATGAGCTTCGTTCCTCCTTTTCGTTAGCTTCAGAGCCTAAAGAACCTCACGGAGGTAAACAGAAAGAAGATCAGCAGAAGGTACCACTACAGAGAGGCAGATACTGAAGAACTCAAAGGGTTTTCTTATGTTGCTTCACCCACACCCAGAGGCATAAAGACTAAGTGTCTGAAAAAGCAGAAATTGCCTTTCCTTCAGCCTTCAGGTGATTTTCAGCATCCCCCACCTCCTCCTCTGTGAGATCAGATTCTTTCACGCATCCCCTAGACATCACATCGGAAGCCCTGCCAGGTCCCCCCCAGACCCCCCAGCCTCCCAAAACTCCATGAAGAACGGGCACAAACTGGCATGTTTGAGCACACACACTCCTCTCGGATCTATGCATCCACCTGTCACCCAAGATTTTCCAGGGCTCTGCCCCACCAGACAGGAATGATGCGGCGTCATCTGCCGCCTACAGCTTCTCCTCCTCAGGCTCCCAATCCTCTCTGTCCCTGTGTTCGAGGTATCGTGCATGCTTATGTTCTTAATGATAATGGCAAAACTGTTTCAAAACCTGAGATAAGCCACATTAGAAGGCTCATAAACAACTGAATGAAATCACTGCAGAAAACACAGATGACGCAGCAAGCAGGAGAGTTCTATAAAAGCGTTTAAAGCAAATTTACCATCATCATCTGAACTCAACAAAACACTTCAGAAAAACGCATCGCCTCCCCTTTGC
Organism: Buteo buteo; assembly: GCF_964188355.1. Lineage (NCBI taxonomy): Eukaryota > Metazoa > Chordata > Aves > Accipitriformes > Accipitridae > Buteo > Buteo buteo. Next base: position 27,120,471 of record NC_134189.1, on the reverse strand, counting down.
CACCCAATTCTCGCTGAACACTTTATCCTCAGGTAAGAGAGGAGGTAGGAAAGCCAAGCACCATCCCAAGGATGCTCATTAGGTGGCATCTCTAGATGTATCACAAAGCATGAAAAAGCCATACATTTTCAAAAGTAAAAATAACAATTTCAACCCACACATGTTGATTTTAACCCATATACATCCATTTCAATCACTAGCTCTCAAAGCAAACTGGGTCATCAGGAATACTGTGTTTAACTGACTCGTAACATTTTACAGACCTTTTGAAGTAGAAATGCACATCGGAAACTCTTATTTTAGTCCCGAATCTGAAACGCAGCACCATGCAGGCCGCTACGAAGAAAATTAACTCCACCTGAGCCAGACCCAGTACACGGGTCCATCTGGTGAGGTGACCCACGACATCTGGGCCAGAGACCTGCAACGTAAGCACAAGCTGTGGCAGGCCAGGCTGGGGGAAGGTCCTCCAAAAGACACCATGCCCAAGGGCTGCCGCGCTGCTGGTCCCTGCCTGGGCTGCCATCCTTCTGCCCGCCACCATCAACTCGGTCGTTTTAACAGTTCATCACGAAAGGGCCGTTTCTGCACTACTGCGGCAGTACGCATCAACTCAGAACCATCACGTAAAACGATCGGCGGCCCAAAGCGTTGCCCAAAGGCAGCCCTGCAAATTAGTTAAAAACAACAACAGAGTGCTGTCCTAAAATTCTTGTTTTGTGTATGGCAGTGACTGAATCGCCACAAATAAGGCTGGACTTCCCTGAAGACTGATTTTGACAAAACAACTCCCTTCAAAACCAACCTAGGGTTATTGCACCATTTTGCTCTCACAGCTCCTCCCCAACGGTGCATCTGAAACAGCTCTGCTCTGCTCTCAGCAGATGGGCTGCCGCCTTCCCCCCACCACGCTGATTTTAAAGATTTGGCCAGGCTTTTGGCCGAGAAATTTCTTTTATTGGTTATTTAACAAACAGATGAGTACAACAGGTACCACAAGAATAGTTTCATGCTTGGCAAAGAAGGGTTTCTCTATTCATGTCACATAACAAATAAAATTCCTTTTTTTTTTTTAAAGGTGAAATTAGATACATTCAAAAACTAGACAAAGGGAAATCGAAGTTAGAATAAACAGGCTCCGCAGAAGGCGTTTCCTTCGCCGAGGGGGCCGTCTTCGCCATCGGGGGTGCACGCACCACGGGGGGACCTGCCTTGGCTCCCCTGGGCTCGCTCCACCCGCGCAGCCGAGCGACCAGCCTCCTCCCCCAGTTCCGCCCCAGGGGTGGCCGGCCGGCCTTGCCAATCTGCCCGCGCTCCTCCAAGACGGACGGGGAACCGGTCGACGGACCTGGGGCGGCTGAGAGCTCGTTGCCGGCGGCCTCTCTCCTTTCCCACCGGTCCCCGGTGGGAGCTGGAACCGGACTGGCTCGGGGCGGCCGTTCCCCTGCCCTTCCCTACGCAGCACGGCTGCCGAGGCCGCTCGCAGACGCCGCCGAGGTCGCCGGCCGGCCCCTTCTCCTCCCGCCGTGGCCCCCCGACGCCTTCGGAACCCCTGGGCCGGTTCCAGCCACGTCTGGCCGGGGAAGGGAGGTCGGTCCCACGGACGACGTCTGCCCGCGGAAGAAGCGCCGCGGAAACACAGACCCTCTCTGGTGCGGGGCGAGGACGAAGCTCGGGCTCACCCCTGCGAGCCGCGGGGTCCGCCTGGACGAAGAAACCCGAAGCGCCCGCAAGCCCAAACTGCCCGAAAGCCAGTCCTTCCTCACCGGACAGAGGCGAGGGAAGGACCCGGCGGGCCCCGTCCCTCCTCCCCCGCGTCACGCACGAGCCGTCCCCGCCTCGGCGCCGCCGACTACGGCGTCCGGACACGTGGAGCAAACCCGGGCAGAGCTGGAAAAGCAGCGCCGCCTTCCCCTCCCGCACGAGGTCGCGCCGCGGAGGCCCCCGCGCCGCCGTCCTCCATCGAATCCCTTGGGCTGTTTCGGCGACGGTTCTGGCTCTTGCCCTAAGCCTTCGGAAAAGCCCCTGCCGAGCGCCCGGGGACGACGACGACCGGCCCGGCTACCCAAGGGCGACGGGGGACTCTTCTGCAGGGGAACTGCCGACGCATCGCTCCCCCACGGCTCGACCGCCGCACACCCTGCGCCTCCCCATCCCCTCCCCGAGACAGCTACGGGCGAGGACGAGGAACGCCAAAATCCTCACCCTCCGTTGCCTTCCCCTACTCAAGCGTTACACCAGGGTTTTGTGTCAATCCGCCTTGATCAACAAGAAGCTTGGCTGTAGAACTGAATTACCAAAAACAAATAATTAAAGACAAGGATAGCCAGTGCTAATCTAACACATGTACACAGACTTCCTAATAAGTGTAATTACAGTATTTCAGTAACACATTTCAGTTCTTTCTTTCTACCTCCTAATTAGCCACTGGCAAGCAGGAAGAGAAGTGCAGACACAATCAACGCCGAGAGGTCGGAGCGCGGTTCCTCTGTGAAGCTGCTTCCACCTGACTCCGTCCTGCACTAGCAGAAAGGAGATATTTAGATCGTTGACCTGTCAGTTATTTCTGATTTATTAACAGTATCAGTAATGATATACAGAAAGCACTGACCTCCTCCCCTTGCAGACTTTTGCAAAAGACATACTTTGTACAAAGTGGAAAGGAAAAACGGTAGTACGTTTATTCCACCACTTTCTGCTGATTTTATAGGAGTGCTTAAATATAGTCCAGGCACCTAATTATACATGACTATTACCAGGTATAACTAGTTATTATAACCACGTCTAGAACAAATTTTTTTTAGAGGTTGTCATAATTATTTTAAGTGTTTATGACTAGAAAAGTAATTCCACGTTCATCTCATAAGTCAGGTGCTGTCTTTTGAGTTACTTTGCCTTTTATGTTTGAGTAATGTTTTCACTAAGTTAAAGAAGTTGATCTTGCTATCCTACAACCATCTCTAAAACCAACAATCTGTTTACCTACCTTCTCCTGCAGCTCCTACTGTTTAATCTCTTCTCCTCCTAACAGAAACTGCCTCCTTTTTGTGCATCTAGACAGAAATAATACCAGACCACAGCTTCTAGATTCATTAACATAACACCACGCATTCTTTCTAGATACTGTACATTAATACTGTGCATAACACCACAGTGATAGCACTTCTAGTCAAAGATACAACCGGTTAATGCATGTCTAATGCATATAAGGACTTAATTCAGCCCCAATGTTACTACTAAGTTCAAACGCTTTTAGAAAGGAAAAAGGAGGCCACAGGGTAAAGAAAATCCTCAGACACAAGTACCAATTCTACCATTTGCAGCACTCACTTTGGGAAAGGGAAGGTCTAGCAGGTTTTCAACAACAAAATACAGTACTTCAGGATTAAAAAAGTGTAAGAGGTGGCTCTAGCTCACCTGGGAAAGGCCCCAGGAATTAAAAAAAAGCAACCAGAAGAGGTTCTGGCCTTGCAAACGTCCCCAGGGAGGGAACACAAAGTAGAGGGCAAAGAATAGAGCGGGGCTTAACAACTCTGCAACTGAAGGGTCTTTTTCAACATTTATTTTTGGGCCCAAAAGTCTAAGCACTTCCTCAGTGGCAAAGTTGGGGGAAAAAAGGCACAACACTGCTGCACACCTACATCATAAGAGAAGAGAGTCCAGTCAGGAGGAGATGAAACAGTGGGGAGAAGAGTCAGAGAGCTATAACCACAGCACCTGACCATTTTGGAGGAGCTCTTTCATATATTTAGAGACTAAGTTCAAAAAGAAGCATTCCCAAATGATCTTGTTTTGTACGGAAGGCATGAAAACTTGGATGTCCTCACTTTCAGGCTTGCCTGCATAACATTACTGAAGATTCAACTTTTGCAAAGTTGACTAAAAAAAGAAAAAATAAATTCGTGAACTTCAAACAAACCTCATAAACACATTAATGGAGGGGTAGAAGGCATTATGCTGCCCTTTATATGAATCCAGAATTTTACTGAAAAAGTTAGCATTCCAGAAAAAAGCCCAAGTCAGAAACCACCAGAAGAGGGTTGTCTCCCCCGTCACTGACTTTTGGGTCGAGTAAGTCACTTAGCAGCCCTGCTTGACTCTATTCCATCTGTCACGATAAGGCAATATTTTCATCCTTTTATGGAGACAGATCAGTTCATAGAAAAAAAAAATTCCTCCAAATATTTTGTTTGTAGTTAAAGAAAATCGTGCTTTAAGCTATTCTTTGTCAAAAATGCTCTCAGTTTTGTAGATTATGACTCCAAAGTAGCATAAGCATAGATGAGCCTAAGAGCATCAATGGCAACATAGGAAAGATGTCCCTGCTCACTGCAGGGGGGTTGGACTAGATGGCTTTTAAAGGTCCCTTCCAACCCAAACTATTCTACGATTCTAAGATACCAAAGATCTATTTAGACACTAGTTAACATAATTGTCATCAACTGTCTAGAACTACCATTTTGCGTGTACTGACAAGACACCACAAAATTGCAGTTTAATCTCTTCCTAAACCAGCTCCATGCCAGTACCTTGATTAAACAAACAGTGACATAAAAGAGCTTATTTTTTCTTCTCTCATTAGCTGCTTGGGATTAACACTGGGGTATTATTCTGTGGCAGAATTTCTTACATTGGGTTTAATATTCAAAGTTATATATCCAGTAACTCCACAGAGTTACTACAAGAACAGCATAGAAATAGCACAAAGCTAAATTCAGATAACCGAGAACTGAAAGTATGAAATTGAAGATGAAATATTTCCAATTCTTTCTGTATTAAGCCATTACCTAGCAAAACGCTAGTACAGGGCATTCCTGATGATGAAATCCCTTGGAGAACATTTTCCTTTCAATTCCAAGGAATACAACACCAGCACATAAGAACTGTGAGTCAAGACCAAAGGTTGTTTAACCCGGTATCATGCTTTAAACAGTAGGCAACGTCGACGGACAGGGAGTAGAGGACAAAGGCAGGAGTACATTACCTCTCTCCTCAGTACCCTCACAGCCCCAGTGATCTGCAGGTCAGCGGCATTCTGCGCTAAGGACCCGTGTACGTGGCAGCTCCCACTGAATCTCTTTTCTACTCACCTGTTCCTGCTCCCCTTGGACCCACATAAGCTTCTACAACCTACAACTGTCCGTGACAGTGAACCTCACAGCTTTTACCATACATTGTGTGTTTTGGTGGTTTGGGTTGTTGTTTGTTTTTTTTTACCTACCAATTTACAATTTTATGCAATGGCTTTCTTCACAGGAAGACACAGTGAGCAATTACTGCCCATACACTGTATTCATGCCTCCCACTTTACAAGTCTCCATCACACACAAGACCTGAAGCATCCTTTTCCCAGGTCGCGAAGTCCTAGCCTACCAGTAAAACATCCCATGTACAGAAGCCTTCCCCATAGCACATCTGCTGCCCTCCTTTGAACGTTTTCAAGTCTACAGTATTAAAGATGAGCACGTCCCATGGAATCATTCCATGGCAAAAAACTATTCTCATAACTTCTAACACCTGAGTTCCTCTTTTGCCTGCATTCAGCAGAGGAGCTATTATGGAACAGCTCCAAACCCAGGTAATACCAACTTGCTCTGTGAACATAATGTTTGTAAGTCAGCTAAACCCAGTGGCAGAGTTTCTAATGCAACCCGTTTTGGGGCACATACATGTTTTTCCACAAAACTACCTCCTCTTCCTCCCTGCTCTTCAAATCTTCTCACTGCAGAGCTCTGGCGTGACTAGAAGAAAGAATATACCCTCATGCACAACCAGGAACAACGATCGAGATTTCAAATGTGCTCTTGTACAAGAGGACACGTGAACAGGCCTAGGAGAGGGTATAATAGAGCCCTCACAGACAACACTTAAAATACAACCATAGTATGAAATTGCACAGCTTTGTATTAAGGAAATTCAGCCCAGGGCTCTTTGGTTTGAATACTCTTTGTCAACAATTTGTAACACAGGAAAAGAGCCCCAACAAAAAGGAAAGCTCAATATTTAATATGCTTTAATTTTCCAAGATTAAATTCGTAAAAGCCCACTGCATCAGCAATGGAAACAACTCCACCTGAGGAACGCCCTTGGAACCGAAGAGCAAGCAATCAACCAACACAACATGTTTCTCCGTCGCCTCCTTACTCTTAAGATCTTGTACAGCTGTTTCTGAATTCAAACCATCTTTTTCCACTATGTTCTGTTCTATTGAATCTCACCCAATTGAGAGAAGTGATTCACAGAAGTTATCCTGAGTGTGGCTTTAGGCACATGTGTAATGTACAATGAAAGAACAACAACACACAACACAAAGAGAAGTTCTTTCACTGACTGAATTGCTTTTTCTAGGTCAAATTGAGCACCTCCTTATACAGAAAACAGCTAAAACCCAGTTGAACAACTCCCATGAAGAGCTTTTACCTTGTGAGAGAAAGGATACCGTAGTTCAAACACTAGATTTGGTAAGCACCCTCTCGTAGTTTTGGGGTTGTTTTTCTTGCTTCCTATTTTCTTACTAAACTAAGATTTTTCTGCCCAGTACTCACCTCGCCATTTTTGATACCAGTAACACATCTTATCTACGTCCTCAACTGCTTTCATGAAGTACTTCTTGTTACCTCAGAAAATCTCAGTTTCTGGAACACACTGATTTCTGCTTTGTAAACTTCACATACCACCTGCCACTTTTATCACCTTTATCATATTTGTTTCCACTTTGTTTTTTCCCACCAAGAGGAACGCACAATGACCTCTGTAGAGGTTCATGTATTATCCAAGTCCAACTCCTCAAAACATTTTTGTGGAAGTCATGTGAAGAGAACAACTCAGCCAATCCTGCAACTCATGCTAAAGTATATTCTAAGCATACAAATACCTGTACTTAGCAACACAAACATTCAGGTGAATGCTTATTTTTACATGACAGCCATGTAATATCATCTATTACAGTGCTAAAATACATTTGATGGTGGCTGCCAAAATGCAATGGACACATAAATCTTTGTGCAGTGTTTTGAAAGACCACTAAAATTGACAAAGAAAGGTATAACTGAACACTCCTGAGTTTGAACACTAGCCACAAAGTTTGGCTGGGGTTTTAGAGCTTCCTCAAATTTGAACCCTGTTTTGATTCCTCCCATCCTGAAAAAAAAAACCAACCAACCAACCAAAAACAACTAACAAAACCCACTTGCTTATTTGTTACTTCATTTCATGCAGGTAATGAGAACATTGAAGGAAAACAACTGTTTGCTCATACAAAAGCATCAAGAAGTCTCAGTGCTCGGACCCTGGGCACTGTGGTTTTCTCCTTTATTTTCCTTGGGATGGTTTCTGTATTACTCAGAAGAGGAAGGTGCAGGAGACCTTACTTTCTCTCATCCATATTTGTTTCAATTCTCCATTGCCACTTGTTCTTCTCCCACTGCAGAAGATTGCTGCATATCAACATGACTGAAGATACAAATACAACCTCCTCTAGAAAAAAAATAATTGTAAAACATAATCTTAAAGTTCACGCCTCTTCCTGTCAGTCTTCTCTCTTCTATTACTACATATGCAGTGGAAACCATCATTTTAGTTAACACTTAACACTGAATCAAAGCCCACAGGATTTAAAAGCATAAACTACTGCACGCTATCTACAGATTTCCACTTTGAAAAAGTGGAATTAAAACTGAACCATAAATAATTTTAGAAATATTTTCCAAGACAGAGCAATCCTAGATGTTACATTTAGAGAGAAACAAATACAACGAATTTTGGTATGAAATACCAGATCGAGACAGCATCTTACGGGCATCTGCCAGTTTATATATCAAATCATAGCAAGGGTCAACACAATTGACAGGATACAGTTATCTGCTACTGAACTCTAGTGCACTGAAATAATAAACTCATTTTCACCCAACAGTCATCAGCCACTTTGCTGTACTTCAGCCTCTCGTAGCACATGGTAGTTCAGTTCCCCAGAACCTGCATCCAAACCTCGCTCAAACCCATGTCCAACTCCATGAGGGACTGAAGCACCAGTTTAACAGATTTAATTTATTAGCATAACACCAGAGGAATCACCTAGTTACACCCTTCACATAAGAAGCTAATGCAGGAAGTTTCTGTGTTTCCTAACTGACATAACTGTGGGAATTTAGTGCAGGTGTAACCATCCTCCCTTAACAGAGGCAACCTCAATTCCACTGGATGCAATCACTTTAAACCCAGTGGAAGAGGGACAAATGGTTACAAATTCCCTACTGCTGCCTCCAGGATCACTGAGCAACAGTCCCAAACTTTCCAAGACCTAAATCCAATCTGGGAAGATCACTTGGTAATTTATGAAGCATGCTGGCACTGCTGGAGTGCAGAAACTTGTCTGTAACAGGACAAACGTGCATTTTCAACACTATATATACTTGCTATTTTTGTTCTCTGCCAAAGCAATCACCCTGTTCCAAGACCGCTAGTCTGTAAACTTATGACATCCAGTGTCTCTATTTTCACACTTAATAAATACCACTGTCAAAGCTCTGAGACACTATTGTGGTAGGTCAGGTAAAACCAGCAAATCGCATTTTGGAAGAACTCCAGCCTTACAAAACTACCGAGTGTGGCTGTTACTGATGTTTTCACGTATGTACCTCCCCTAACATCTTATCTTTGCTGTGGGCTGCTAATTAGCATCATGCTGTCAAGGCAGAAGGAAGCAGTAATTATTACAACAGCAGTTTGCACAGAAGCAGAGCCATTTCCTGCACATGCCTACTATCACACACTGGTATTTTCCAAATTCAGTTTCTTTGTTCCAAGCAGAAACACTGGCAGCAGCTTCCCGAATGAGTACTTGGCAACTTCACCCTGGAAGCCGTAATTCTCACTTGCCTTCTAGACCACAAACCCACTCGCTTTTAGAAGCTGACAACCAACACTTTCACCCATGTTGCGGCCAAGATTTTTTTAAAAAAAACCAAACTGTTTAACACTGCCTCTCTCAACTGGTTGTCCAGCTTGACACACATACGTAAGACGACTGATCTACAGAAGGACATACTTCTTTAAAAACCACGCCCTTTAGAAATCCCACTTTGGGTTGCTTTCTAAAGTCTTCAGGCTAAAGCAAAGCGGTTCTTAATGTCCAATAAACTGAATGTCTTTGCCAGTGCCTAGCTCCTTCAGTTAATTAGGCAGCACTCCCTTTAGCATTTCCATTATTATTAACCAGGCTTCTAAGATAACAAATATAGCTGTTTAGCTAAAATTAAAAACGAACCGTGTCTGCCCACTCACATACACCCCAGTGAAACCTCCTCTTACTGCAAAAGCAGGCCCCCTCTTCAAACAAACCACATTCATACAAAGAGGAAAAATGTTTCCTCTAACAGCTTATCACTTCACTGTGAAACCATCAAAGGGGCAAAAAACCAGTCCAAGGCCAGCCTGTAGGCACTGCCTGTAGGTTGCCAATCTGCAGATCTGGAGACCGTCAGCCCCCTTGACAGCACGGCAGCCTTCTGTGCTGCAGGCGTCTTGTACCCGCGAGGACTTGTACCTGAGGCTGTTCCTTGACAGCCCCAAATAAAGCACGAGATTTTAATTTAGTCCACAACAGAACAATTGAAAACAAGAAAAACTGGCTCTCTGGGGAAACAGTCATTATTGGTTAAAAGAGAAAAGAGGAGAAAAAAGGAGGAATTTTAGTAACATCCATGACATACTAACTTCGGTCAGAAATAGCCCAAAACAACTGCCCTAAAGCCAGCAGCACCCTACTCCTTAAGACACAGAGCAACTACCGCAAAGCCATTATTCTGTTTAAGAAGTGGAGGTTTATCCTACCATTAACACGTTAGCTGCTGAAAACATGCCATCCCTTTCCATTTGTAACCAGCATCACTCCTTCAATTTCTCCTCCGAAGAAGAGACTTGCACAGCTGTGAATCCCTACAGATCTGGAAGGCTTGCACATGGGTGCACTGCAGTGAAGTGGCCCAGGGAACATGATAATGGAATAAATATTTAAGAGGCTTCCTAGCTTTTTGCCTCTAACCTGCAATGTGGCTATAGCTTGACACTTCAGCTCTATTTCTTCTGCCCTCCCTCACCTCCCTCCCTGGGTCTCTCTCCCACACACCACATCACCCTCAACCAGCCATTCTCTCCAGACTAAAAAAAATCATTATGAAATACAGTTTATAGAACCAGAAACAGTCACAACCTTTATATGTTGAGAAATCACTACCTCTATCTTATGACAGTTACAAGGTCTCAAGTAGGAACATGTGAGTTGAGAAAGAAAGGTCTTATTTAGAAAATTCCTCAGCAAAAGCACAAGAAGGCAATGTCTTTTTCTGCTTTTCCCCACCATTGGGCTTACCAACACCCTCCCCTGTGATTTTGATTACATAGTTTACTACCTTTTGATGTTACCACTAGAGTTTTTAAGTAAAGAATATAAATCTTAATATTCTTCCATTCAATCACCAAAGCACTGAAGCATAGATCTTACATTTGAAGAGACATATAAAGGCTTCAGATACAGTCACAGAAACTCTGATTTCCCCTCTGTCCTTTTGTATTCTGTGAATTTTAGAAAATGCCCTCAACCTCAGATTTAAGAGATAGTGACAAACAAGTATAAGGTAAGCATTACACTTTTAATTGCTGCATTTTTCATAGGATTTTGCTGAAGAAGAAACATGTATGATTCCTTTTGAAGTTTCTTGCTAGAGAAGTAGAAAGAGGAAGGACATGTCTATGCTTGATTTCCCCCTTTTGCCCCAGTCAGAACAATGCAGGATGAAAAATTTGAACTTGGAGTTTTCTTCATCTCTGGCAGGTACACAGAATAAGTCAAGTTGGAAAGGACCTCAGAATTCAAGTTTTCCCCTAAAAAACCCATAGACAACACTGTGTTTATGGTTTTTGTTAATAAAGCAAAATTTATGTTATTTACAGGCATTGTTTTTGTTCAGACAGGGAACAAAGCCATGAAGTCACTTAACACTGCAATATATGAACTGTCAGTCTTCTGTTTTCCTTGCTATTCTCATTTGCTCAATCCTTCTGCCAAACCAACGAGCTCAGGACTGAAGAGGACAGTCCACGCTGGACGAACCCACGCTCTCCCTCGTGCGCTCCACTGGGGCTAGGCTATTCCACTCCTCTGGGACGTTGCTTACAGAGGGAGCTCTCAGCTCCCACTCACCCTTTGTCCCCAAGATATTAGTAGAGTTGTCAACCACAGGACAGTTTTCCCTCTGAGGCAACGGCTTATTATTTCCCAATACCAGATGGAGAACACGGGTGCAAAGAGTGCCAGCAACTTGCCCAAAATCACAAAAGAAACCCACAGAAGAGCAGCCACTAAATCCAGACCTCTGAAGTTCAGCATTAATGGTTGGTATATCCCTCCTCAGTGCATGCACGCAGGGTTATAGACTCAGCTGCGTTCCAGTTTAGAGAGGGACTCATTCCTTCCCCTCCACCTGTAGTGCCAGAAACATCCAGTAAAAAGAACTACGAATGATAAAACCTCAGGTCGACTAAGGACTCAAAGTCTCAAGCAAGCATCAGATGGATGGCAGTCTTCTACCCCCTGGCAAATCTTGTAAAAAGTTTCACGACAGTAAAATCTCAAAGGTGGTGCTCCTGGCCACGCCGCAGGAAGGAGCGGTCTGCCCCTCGTGCAGAGGATCGCGCAGCTTCCAGAAACGAACACCAGCCTGCCCAGGGAGCATCGCCTGCATCGTTAGTACCATCTGCAAGAGCCAAATCACAAAGCCTCAGAGCAAAACATTAGAGCGAGCTTCAAGACAGGATGCCAAGCAAGTCCAAACTTTTTAATCTCTTTATACTGGAGATACCTAGAAATGTTATTTTAGAAATAAATGCAAAACAGCAAAATTTTAGAAGTGGCAAACAGCGTGCTTGGAATCTTACACTTTGCCTGCTTTTTTACTTTTTCATGGTAGGCTCACAACCACTTTTTCCCCCATTGGCTTCCAGGAGCAACCAGGTGCACTCAAACATGGAACAAGTTCTGAAGGCATCATTCTTCCATAAAAAAATTATTTTTATCTTGTCATAGGATCAATGCATTGAATCAAATTTATATACACGTGTATGTGTGTGTGTATATATATATAAACAAATGAGTTAGCCTGACAGTTGTTGAACAGAAGAAAGTGAAAAATTTCACAATCATTATTCCAATCCTGGAACATTTTTGAAGCACCTGCATTCCCAAAGCACCTCATGTACACCTTTACATTTCTGTTCCTTTTTTAACTGAAATAAAAGCTGTTTATGAAACACAATCCAGCATGAATCTGACAAGCCTGACCAACAAACACAGCATAGTGTAATCTATGCTTGTAATATCAGAGGATGAAATTAGTTCCCCTTTACTCACGTAAAACATGGCCTACTAACAATTCACATGACACTTTGACTAGAGTTTAGTCACCCTTGTTATGAAAAACACAGGTCATCCATTCAGGTCTTCATTATTCACACAGAATTAAACTTCTCATTAAAACCAAGAAAAAGAAAAAAAGTAGTTAAGCATTCCTGTGAAGTATATAAAAAGCTGGATCATGATTATTCAGGAAGCCACTGGGCTTACACAGAGCTTTATCTCCAAGCAATGAGCTTGCTGCTTTGTTTCTGAAAAGATGAGCTCAGGCAATAAGTAGAAGTGACCCTTATGAGGCAATAAACTCATCCCCTCAAGACTGATTACTTAAATCACACTAAACACCTCCATTATTATGGAGTGCTGAGTTTTACAGAAATTTAAAGTCCACCTCTCAAGGTCCTTTAAGGCAGGTAAGTAAACATACTCCTTATTGAAAATACAACATTATTTAACATTCAAGAACTCCTGTATTTGTTCTCTGAAAAAGCAGAGGAATAAATTTCTGGTGAAGTCTTTCACGGCTCTTAGCAGAATACTGTAAATGCATTTCAAAACACTTCCTTCACCTTGATGATGTTTCAGCATCTCCAGGCAATTAAATCAAATTCTTCATAGTGCAAAGATAGCTCAAGCTTTATTGGCATTTTAATCCATTTCTCAAGTTCTGCTGATCCCATGGAGCCTGTGAGACGGAACCAAGAACTCCCAACTCACTTCTTTTTAGCCAAGCTTGGTAGTTAGACATGCGAACAGAGATTGGAGCTAAACCAATCTATATTACTTCCAGATATAAATAATCAGAAGTAATACATCTTCCACACCCATTTGATCAAGGGAAACACCACCCAAGTGTTCAAAGGCTAAGTGCTGCCAGTCTTCCTATAGAAGACCCTACATGCTGCAGCCCCAACGCATCGATAAAGCGGTAGCGATGCCTAATGCAAATTTCCCAAAATTGAAAATCTAGGCATGGAGGCAGCCTCTGGCAATTACCGATACAGGGCCTCTCTCCTCTGCGTGGTAGCTTACAAAAAGCTAGGTCGCTATCGAGCCATAAAGATTTTCATCACCCAAACCCAGGGCAGCCTTAGACCGACCCTCTGAGCACATCCTGGTTAAAGAGGACAGACAGTAAGTCCAACGATGGAATTTCCCACCAGGGAAACACAACGGTACAACAGATCAGATGGCCTCAAACACACTTCTGAACATCGAGCGCACCGTTACACCTGGAAACACCCTGGAATGTTTCAAAATTCGTCCTCGTGTGAAGGACTACTGATTGCCTGCTGTGCACTATGCTTTCCGATAGATCCAGTCGTAAGAAAGCAAATTATTATGCAAAGACTATTTTGAAACACCAGATACAGCCTAAACACCAGCTCCAGTAGCCGTTTCCTCATTCTGCAGCGGCAGGAAGGACACAGCCCCAAAAGGAATCGCTCTTCATGTCACAACACGCTATCTGCCTGCAAAATAATACATTCACCTCAAAGGGATTTAACTTTGAGACCTGTAATGAAACTTGTTTAAGGAAGCCCCAGAGAAGGAACATAAAGAATATTATTGTTTTCAGGGTTCAACTTCTGCATAGCCCTAGCACACGTTCAGTACTACAGACCAGGCCAACCAAAATAACAGGAATTTCAGTTTTAAAGCCTTGTTTCTAAAATGGCATTGCAGAAAACCCTATAAAACTTTACATGTAGTATTCATGCCTTAAACAGAAAGAACTCAGAGAAAAAAAAAAAAAATTACTTAGGGCTGTTGCTGCATCTGATTGACTTCAGCCAGCAGAACTGCTGCTGAAGTGTGCCCAGGTTACCCAACGTCTCTACAGGAGCAGCGTGATGCTGTGTCTGGTGTTTCTGCATTTCGACTGCATTTTATTTCCCGCATCAAGAAAAGTAATCAATACATTCTCTGAGATCACACACACAAAAAAAGAGCAACCTTGATTCTCTGACATTCACCCTGTTTAGCACAAGGGGCTGCAAACAGACCAAAAGCAGTTTGCTTCACATTCTTTTGAATACCGACGGGAAGAAAGTAGCTTCACTATTCAGCAGGCTCCTGAGACCACAAATTGATTTTGCACAGACTTTCACCTTTACACCTTATCATTCACTTCATAGTAATACTTCCAATGTCAGTGAGCGGCTACTCTGATCCTACTTAACCCGTTTAGAAGGATAAATAGTTAGTAATGATTGTTGCCTCTACTTAATTGCAGGGGTTTTTTGTTTTTCCTGAAATGTGGCCAGAACATAAGACACAGCGTAATTTCAACTGTTGAAAAGTCTGCATCCTCTGAGCTTTTTCTATTGATCAGCATCCTGAACACAGACGATGAGAGGGGAGACCAAACACACTTCATCCTTCAGGAAATTAAATTTTCCATTTATTTGGAAAGAATCCAACCAGATATACTGTTAAAACCTTAGAAGATCCATCCTGAACTGTAAAGGTAAGCTGTATTTTAATCCCCAAGACAGACCTCCCATTCATCTTAAAGTTCAAAACAGAACCCAGACTTCAAAGTGGATTTGTGACTAGTACCCTATTGAAGATTTGGAGAGTATACTACTAGAAGAACAAAACCAAACAGTTAAGGTATCAGTTAGAACTACAGTATTACATATATAAGAAATGGGTGGTTTAAAATACCCTGACTATTCCCATTGTCAGGCTTACAGATTCATAATTCAGCTCTGAGGGACTCGTTTTCAAAAAATGGGACATCCAGCAACTTCTGCTAGCATCCAAAAATTAACAGCAGCATGCCTCATTTTAAAAACTAAACCACTTAGTTGGGGCAACAATGTTCTGAAGGGTATTCGGGGTTTTTTTGTTGGGGTGGGGTTTGGGGGTTTTTTTTGGGGGGGGGGGGGCAGGGCAGGAGGTGGTTGTTTTTTTAAAGAATCTGGCCTCCTTACTTCACCATCTGCAGTCTCACCCTTATAATTTGAACACAGATACTCTTGAGCAGGACATGAGAATCCCATAAACCTTCATCTCCATTAAAGAGAAAGAATAAACTAATAAACCAACTGCTCAAAAAATATGTAAAAGCTGTAATAAAAAAAAGACCACATTATATTATTGATCTGGGATGATGTCTGTCAAGCTCCTGACAGAAGCTAACCTTCCTAGCCAAATTACAAATCCCCTGAAACACTGATGTGTAATGGAAAACCTGACAGGCCATTAGTGACAACAGTATGAACAAGGTTCTAATAAACAATGAAAATGGAATTTTAAATGAACCACCATAAAAAAAAAAAGTATTTACCCCAGAGGGCTGCAGCCCTACAGTTCACCCCAGAATGCCATTGTCCACGACTTGATCTTACACAGATAATCCGAAATATCCCGTGCTTGACTGCAGAAGTGGCAGGATGGGATCCTAGGGCACAAGAACAATACTCCTTCTGACACCAGTTATTTTCTCTTCAGCCTTAAAAGATCATTATTTGCCTCTGTCTATAATCCTACACAATCCTATCCCAACATCACAAGGTCTCCCAGTCCCAGTGTGAGATTCTCTCATTTATCCCCCTCTCAGTCCCCACCACCACAGCACACACACCACAGCAAAACCAGAGCCCCTCTTGCGCTCCGTGACACCAACGGAACGAAATCTCATCACCAAAAACCATGCCACCTGGCACTGCCCTGCCAGAAAAGACATTTCCCAACAGTCGCCTTCAACTACTTTGTCCTCACTGATGCATTACAGCATGAGACACTACCTTAAAAATTGGCACTGCACCCTCGTTTTAAAATTACCCGCTCCAGCCCTGATCCAAGTATCCAAAACTACCCTCCATGGGACTTGCCCCAGTCTGATACCCCCGGAGTACAATCAGTACTCCTCGCACGAGGACTATCTGCTGAGGCTCATCCCAGACCAGCACCACAAGCTCCTCTCTCCCACGCTCTCTCTCCCAGCGCGGCCAGCCTGGCTCCTCGCCCCTGTGCCTTGCTGGGACAGAAAGCACGAGGATCCTTCACAGGACCTGGCGAGCGCATCCCTCGCCCCACCGGTCCTGCACACAGGGCTGCCGGACAAGCAGAAACACGTTCCCATCCCATCGCCAAACCCACTCGGTCTCAGAGTCGGCTCCAGCTGTGGTTTCCCCTACACCACCCTATCCAAGCACTCAACTACGCATAAATGTCTACACGCACGCCTGATTGCAGAAATTTCTCCCACACAGTTTTCTATGCCAGGCAAAAAAAGCAGCTTTAAAGTCATCTTCCCCTTCTACCTCTAAATAAAAGAAATAATCACATTATACCCATTTTCGCACTGGAATTTCTTTGCTATTTGCTCATCTTTCCCCAACACAAATCTGAGGTTCAATACGCAGGGTGAGCTGGTTAAATCACGTTGACTTCAAAGTACCTACTTTAACTCCGATTTAAATAATCTGTTCTGATCTTGCTTTGCATTTGTACTTTGTAAAACCTTTCCTGGAAAGAAATACAGATTCTTCCTGGCTGGAACACTGTGATTTTGGGGGATTTTTTTTTTTTTTTTTTGAACTGATTAAGAAGCTAGTCTATAAACACTTTTTTTTTTATTTTACTATTTATAAGTTACTTACATTAGTATTTTTTTCTCTTCAGTATTTGTACAAATATTAAGGTACAAGTAACAAAAACCATATTTTAAACTCAAATTAAATCCTTCTAAATGTGTTGAATGAAAAGAAAGTAAATATATCAACCTATTTGTATATTAAACCAACTTATTGCAGGAAGCATTACCCATAGTTAGTGAATTTGGTTGTAAATGTCCCTCAAGTTTTTGTTAGGACAGATGTATTTTCGTACCTTATTGTTATTCATATATCAAAAGAAAACAAAGCTTCCCAGCTTTTGTAGTTTCTCACCTTTGACTGGACAACTCACTAAACTAACTCCAGGAAGAACCATGAATGAATGTTTTGTTTCTGCAAGAAAGCTACTCCTGTCAAACCAGTTCTGTGCTGCAGCAAATTCTCAGCAGACACTTCCACCTACTCAGTGGCTACACTTTCTTCAAAGTTTCAGAAGCACATATATCCTTCTTGAATACTGTAATTTAATTAAAAGTTATTACACTATGATAGAGTTAAGGCCTCAATTTAGTGCTTTCAAATCCAAATTATTCATTCTTCTTTTTAATTCTTCATTTTAACCTCTTTTGCTTTCAAAAAATGTCTTCAATCTTCTACCCATATTTTCTCACTTGAGTCTTTATTTTTCCATCATATTTTCATAACACTCATATGCACGAGCAAAATACCACCTCACCTTTCCTTCTCCCGGGAAGGCTAGAGCCCTATTTATTTCCAGGATTTATTCATCAAGATGATTCGGCATATGAATCATCCCCCTGTCTTCACTCACATGACAAGCCCTGAGGTGCACGGCTGCTGAACAAGTCCGAGCGATGCTCAGACTTCGAGGATGAGCGTTCCTCCTTCCACCGTCCCCACGCCGAGTACACCCTCCTCTGCCCCCCTCCCACCAACACTCGGTCAAATACCAGAATACCTCTACCGCCAGGAAACCAGACAGAAGAAACACTTAATTACCGATAAGACCGTTGGGCTTTCTGCAGGGTCCGGCCTCTCCACAGCACCCGTGAGGACGACCACCACCACCACCACCACAGACCTCCAGTGCCTGGTGGCACCAGTTTTCAACTGCTCCTTTACTCCCGGATTCCTGCAGCCCACAGGGCAGCCACCTGCTTCTCAGCATCCTTACGACTTCTCCGCCTTTGTCCTGGCTACGCATCTCCATTACCCGTCAGCCACGGTCCGAGACGTTATTCAAACCTACCTATTTATTTTTTCTTACTCATTGTAAGTTCCAGTATGCGCAAAGTCACACCTCCACCCAAGAACACTGTGCTACACTAAAGGCAGGGCAATTTGTCACTGGAGGACAGAAGGACACAGGGTAATTAAGCATCTGACAACATTACACAGTAGTTTCAAGCACAACCAAAAATAAAACTCTCCCAGTTCAGGGCTTTGCCACAAAGGTAACTTCAGAGACTTACGCACAGCCTGACTGAGGAGACGTACAGCAAGCCTGCCATTCCCCCAGAAGGAGAACTATTTTGCCAGAGAAATGTTCTAACAAATGGCATTTCGGAGGGAGCTTTGTGCACAACACAAGCATAATACTCAGCACAACTGCATGACACTAACATCCAGCCACGACTTCTTCTCAGAGAGGCATCATCCTTCCCCCTAGGCAGCTTGGTAAGGAGTCACGCATGAGTCATTATTTTGAAGTGCAATGTCAGATTTGCAGTATTTTCTACATTACACAAACAGGACAATATGAAAAATCCCACGCAAGGGGATTTACTCTTTTGGACAAAACTTGTCCGAATGCTCATGTGATATTCCTGAAATAAAGCAATTCCTCTCACCAAAACCCAGTGTCAGCAAAAACAGCAATTTCCTCCTTAGGCTGGGGAGTAGGGGCTCAACCCAGCGAGTCCCATTTTATTGTTGAAGGGTTAACAGCACTCAGGGAAAACCCAGAATTTAACAGGGTCCAAGTCTTTGCCAGCTGATTTCAAGAGAACTCAGAGAAACTCGCAACACCTTTAACCCACCAACACAGCTGAAAAGGATTTGGCCACTACAGAAAGAAACACCACTAATAGAAAACCAGCTGTGGGTATGCTCCTCCTGCAGCCCAACGGGTGATATGCCACAGGTTGGATCATTGGGACTGTTTTGAATAACAGAACCCAGGCACAAAGAGCAGACAAAACCTCTGTGTTAGCCACCTGAACCCATATGGGGCTGTGACTACTTTCATGAGTACTGAACTCAAGGAGAAGCTTTTACATCTGCTGTGCTGCTGGTGCCCAGCATATTCCAGAATAGCCTGGGCTATACTGACTGCATTGCATGCCCTGCAACACCATTTGCTAGTGCAGTCCAGACATGCATAAATTTAAGCCATAGATTACACCTGATAACCTTCTGTTCATCTACAATCTCTGTTGAGTACCACTGCAAAAGCTCAGTGTTATTCCTAAAAGAAATATTTAAACCATTTACTTCCCCAGTAATAAATCACAGAATAGGGAAAAGAGCACTCATTCACTGGGAGTGACAATGTTATATATCAGGTAAGATGCAGCACACCATGAAATGGAGATCTTGGAAAATCCGCCAATATACGAAAGTGGAGATTTATAGCACAGAGAGATTCTCTGTCTCCTAGGCCTTAAGGAAGCTTCCCAGCATGTTCCTCCCAAACTTTAAGTAATAATACATATAGATTTAAAAGAGCTGGTCAGCTGCTGTGACAATTTAAATGTCCCTACAGCAACCTGAGTCTGCAACCTCTAATCCTTAGAGGGGTCCCACTTTGTGACTCTGCAGCGCGTGGGCATTAGCAAGGGGAGTGCCAGCAGGAACTGATATTCAGCAACTGCGCTCAGAAATAGCCACTGTAGAACAGATTCTCCCCGCGTTAAAATCACCACAACGTCCCACAACCACCACAGCCGAAGGTCCATCGCACCCGCAGCTGCCCAGGGCAGGGAGATCTCTGGCACTTCTCCCCCTGCAGGACACTGCACTCGTGGGAAAGGCATAATGGCTTGGCAAACTGCGGTGTTTTCAGCTAAAAGTTCAGCTCCTTTCCCTGGATATAAAAATTGAACATCCGAGGCACTCCTGTGGTGACATATAACCTATTTCCACACAGGTACAGACACATACAGGCAAATCTCCACAGCCAGGATCAGTCCCTCAGTGCAACGAGCTAAGCAGTTCTCCTGAGGTTTTCCTTTCAGGTCTTCATCTCGCACAGAAGAGAGGTGCAATACTGTCCCATTACTTGTGTGATTACCCCAGAGTCACACAGCAGGACTTCTCATGATGAGCTACTGCGGATATGTGTGTTCAAACACACCCAGAGAGGAAACATTCCTACATTCTTACCAGCAACCAGTTTTTCCCTTTTCCAATTTCAGTAAAAGAAAGCAGTGGTGGTATTTCTATTTCTGTGAGTCTTTATTTTCATCCAAACATGATATGGCCAAACATGAGCTGACAACGGCTTTTCAATGAATGCAATTTCACAGGCACTTAGATTTTGTGGGGGTTTTTCCTGTTTTGTTTACAGTTTCTTTGCCACAACACTTTATTTGGCCCTGTAACGTTTTTACACTGCAGTAAAGCCTAGAGATCTGATTCCATCGGAAAAAAGCACAAAGAAACAAGACTCATCATTTCTCTTTGTTTGCACAAGCTTTCATTACGTGCAAGGCAAAAATAAAGAAGGGAGAGCCCATTCCTCCCTGGGGAGACCACAGCAAAGCACTGGCAGACAAACTGATAGCTAAAGGTCAGACAGAGAACCAGAGAGATCTCCCATGCCAATCCACATCACAAAGCCAGAAAAACTCCAATAAAAACTCATTCTGAGTTTTTAAGGAAGACTCAGAAATGGAGACTTTTGGGACCTTATAAATGAGTTCAGGAAGAAGTAGCCATTAATAAAGGCCACATGGAAGAAATGAGAGAAGTATTGCACGTCGGTGTTCATGATTTAAAGCCCTGACCCTGTGAAGACTTTTGGGCACTTATCCCCTTAGAACACGGGTCCAGTCCCAGACATACAAAAGTTCCGAATAAGGTAGAAACCATTCCTCACATCAAAAACTTCTATGATCTCTACTGTTGCACATAAAAATGAATGATTTCTATTCATTAGCCTAGCCAGAAGAGTTTCCTGACATGAAGGATTTTGGTTAAGGGAGCTGTTGTACCACTCTGTTGCCTAAAGTCAACTGAATCTCAACTTCAAACTTTTATTTTGCAAGGCATAAGCTTTGCCAAAAGGTAAATAAAGACGTGTCATGCAAAATTTGCATCAATCAGGATGCAAATAAACAAGATAGCCAGAAAGCTAAAGAAAACCTCCACGATTAAAAAAATTAACCGACCACCAAGAGCCGCGACGTTATGAGCTTGCTAGACTGTGGCAAGCGGTGCGAAGTCATTTACTCCGAGAAGGGAGGTGTCTGACTCAGGAGGGGGAAAAAAACCCCTACAGAGATCGTTTGAGAGCCGTTCGATCGTACGCGTTGGGAAGAGTGACAAAAGATGCGTTGCGTTTGTATTCCAAAACGGATGACACGTAGTTTGTGCTTAAATACGTATCGATATCTACCGGCTGAGGCGCGTAGCGCCTTCGGACCGTTCTTCTCCAAGGGCACTGCAGACAATGGAGCTGCCAGCCCGCTGCTCCCGCCGGCTCCGGGGGGACTTCGGAAGGAAGAAGGGCCCGTCCCCGCCGCAGCACCGCGGCCCGCCGCCACCCAACAGGTTTCCAGGCCGCCGCCGCCGGCTGCCCGCGGCGGAACCGGGACACGCCGAGCCAGCCCGCGGAGGGGCCGCCGGCGACGGGGTAGGGGGGGTTCCCCGTGTCCCCCCCCCGGGCCGCCCGCCCGGCTCGACTCACCGAGGCCGCTGATCTCCTGGCGGAGGCCGGCGCGGCTCCGCTCCTCCGCTATCGCCCGCAGCATCTGCTGCAGGGAGCGGTCCAGGTCGCCGTTGGCTTCCTCGTCCCTCGGCCCGGCGCGCCCGCCGCTCCTGGCAGAGGCCATGCCGCCGCCGCCGCCGGCGATGATCTCATGTCAGGCCGCCCCGCGAACCGGCGCTGCCGCCCCCGCCGCCCGCACGGCTCTACCCGGCAGCGGCGGGCGGAGCCGGTTGGAGGGGGGGGGGGGGGGGGAGCCGCAGCGACGAGAAACCCTCCGGGACCCGCTTCCTTCCTCCCGGCTACGGCCGTAGGGGAGCGAACCCTCCTCGGTTCCCCCTCAGAAAGTTTCCCGGGCGTCGCCAGCAGCCCCCCGGGACGCCGCCATCGTTCGCCACCGGCGCTGCCCGGCTGCGCGCCGCTGCTTCCTGTACGGCAGCCGCGGGGGCGGGGCCGCCTCCTCCCCGCCCCGCCCCCGCCCCGCCCAGAGGGCGGGGCGGGGGCGGGGCGGGGAGGAGGCGGCCCCGCCCCCGCGGCGGGCGCGCCGTCGTTCCCCAGCAGCGTTTAGGAAGAAAAAAAAAACTTTCCTCTGGAAGCTAGAAAACAGAGAAAGAAAAACCAGCATGGTACCAGCGATGAGTTGGTGGGCCGGGGACGTTAGCAAGAGGCCTCTCACCCGGGGGAAACCCCCTGCTCGCTCCCCTGATAGCATATTTCCGTACATTCTGTACGGCACATCTAAATATTTGGATGGTTTTAGTATTTTGTACCAGCCGTGGAAACTGGTTTGCTGCTAGGTGAGTGTAAAAGTGAGATTTGGTAAATAATTATTAGAAATCTTATACTAACACTATGACTGAAACAATAGACAAAAGTACAGCCAAGCGATTAACTAGCAGAGGTGGTTACTCCCAAGTTTTGCAGTTCTTCGCTCTTACGACGAGATGTTCCTGTACGCTAGATGAGAACAATGTTAAAACTGATCACATGTGATTGAAGCTGCGTTAAGCTTCAAGGTCAAAGAACAAGGACAACAATAAAGACTTCAAGGACAGCCAGCAAGAACTTCAAATGGGTCGGTGGTCGCAAAAGCAGCCCTTCGACTCAAAGGGATCCTTCATTGCGCATGATCAGATGTAGGCAGTACTATGATAATCAGTTGCGATCATTTTCATGTATATGTATACTAATCTGATTAATATGCAATTAGTTATTCTATATAACCTGTTTGTGCTAAAGCTGTGGCATGTAAGCTAGGTGGAACTATCCCCCGTGCATCCAGCGCTGCAATAAAGAATGCCTGCTTTCTAAAACTCCAAAACGAGTCTTAGAGAGTTTCTTCGACTGCCTTTTCAGTATCACCCCCATGTTCCTACCCACAAGTACTGCTCTTCGTGTGCTACACTGGTGAAAAATACCTTTTCCTGTGGGAAGAACCAAACATGGCTGAGCGGAAAACGCAGAACAGTTTCAGGTGGTCTGTAACCCCGCAAGGCCGAGCAGAAAGGTAAGAAAATCCACCTGCAGGCAGGGTCTGCGGGGAGAGCGGAGCCACATGCTTGACCCTCATCCAGGGCAGCCCACGCAGTCCTGCGTCCCTTCTGTCTGAAGAGCTTTTGTTTCCAGTCAGGTTTTCTGGACACCTTCTTCCCCATCCTTCCCTCTCACTCTGTCCCACAGATTTCTCTTGCTACGGCAGGCAGAGCTCTCCTGCCTGCCCCGCTGACATCGAATCTCCTGAACTACTGCTTCCTTCTCGCTCGCCTGTCCCCCGCCAGCTGTAACCGTACGTGTACAGCACTGTGGGGACAAAACCCAACTGAAGGCATCCCCTGAAGCGTCTACCAAGAGCCGGCTCACCTCTTAGCGTTAGCACATCTTGCTAGTGTGGTGTAACGTAAATCAGGAACGGGTGATGTCAGGGAATAAGTCAGCTTGTGCTGCAGAGATTGGACCCCAAGCCCTGCTGCTGCTGTTGCTGGTTGCCCCCAGCAGATGCCAACAACAGCCAAAACTTCCTCAGCTCGTAAATTAAGGATTAGCTAAGCCACAGCTGGAGATAGCAATACAACTGCCTGCCCAGTTCTTCTGCAAACAATTTGGTCAACATTTTTTTTGTTTATAATATTACTTTATGCTCTCCTCAGTTCCTAAAAGTGTTGTAAGGCTTACGCAGCCTTTTCTTCTCTCTGAAGTCCTATATGAAACAACAGGCCTTGAAGGTGGTGGTGGAAAGGAGAGAAGGGGACAGAGGACTTAAGACTTGAGTTGACATCATTTGAGAGCTGGGCTTTTTGCTACAGCTTTATAAGAAAGAAAAGTTTTCAAACACTGTGTGATCATTCTGCAAAATAGCATACATTTACACCGTGTTTGCAATTTCAGTTTCATGTCAACCTCTGACGCCAATAAACTAACAATCAGACACCTGGTGAATGCTATTTACAACCATATACCGATTTCCCACTACAGGGGTACAGACAAGAGTATTTTCTATGGAAGGCCCCTATGCTGAATTGGACACATGAAAATTTTAAGTCAATGCAGCATTTTGCTAGTAAAATATCTATTTTTTTACAAAGCAATGGAAAGTGTGGACATACACTCACGGACTTAAGCACCTCTTCCATTGTTAAATCTGGTAGTTCTCTTTTCTCTAAAAAAAGCAATTAAGCAAACCTGCTGCTGCCCCACCCAGGCCTTCTGCATAACAAAATGGTACTCCTGCCCTATTCAGTTCCTAGCCCTACACGCAGTTTTCTCCGGCTTCTGCCAAAACAGGCCCAATCTTCAGTTGTTTTTCTTCTTGTAGGCCTGCCGAGCGCACCTCCTAGTAGACCACAGCTCTTGATCAGAAGATAGAGGGATAAAGTCTGTTTTCTTCAAGGAGCTATTGATTAAGTACCCTTAGGATCGGTTGGAAATCCGAAATGCTAATTGATTTTGTTTCTTAAAGATCCCATGGTACATTTTAAAACAACAAACCCCTCTGTCTAGCCAAACTCTTGATGGAGAGGGGGGATTGTGTTCTATCTTTACATATTGCTCCTAAAGGTGTTCTTCACCGACACTTAGCACCATGTTATCGCTATAATGGGTATCAGGAGCCCTATCCTACCGCGCGTGCTCTCACTGAACTCAGTTACACACAAAATAATAAATTCTCTATCTTGCAAAGAAGTAATGGGTGTTAGTGCCCTGGGGGCACTAATAGGCCTTAATGGCCCTGACCAGCCTCACCTGAGGCCCCCCCACACTGGCAGGCTGAGGACTCTATTTAATCTCAGCCCTGAGGCTCTCCCTGAATTATGGGGAGGGGGTGTTGTTCTTTGGTTCTGTTATGGCTTTAGCTGTGGATACTGAACCCTGATGTGCAGGCTGACTTCTCAGCTTGGCCATGGACCTGCCCTATGACCATGGCAGTACCTTTTGACCTGGGCTCTGATTTATTCTCTTCCCATGCTTAGGTGCTGTAGTGCTGAGCTGTAGCCCTGGAGAGCCCTGCTGGTCTGGGAGCCTCCCCCCAGTTCCCTGGCCCCCAGGGAGCTCCCAGCCTGCACAGTGCCCTGACAATAGATCCCTCTGCTTTCTTACATAATAATGCACTTTATGTCCTGATGTGAAATATAGATATTGATCAACAAGATGGATAGGCTATGGGTCAGGGAATAGGCTAGATGCATCTTTTTAACTTTAGATGTGTGTTCTATACAGCAGAAACCTAAAACAGTACGAAACCTCAAGTTCATCGTAGATAACCAGCTGACAATGTTGTGAGGTATGTCATCTGAATTAGTCAATAATAATTAACCTTTGCTATGCTTACACAAAAGTCAGGCAAGTTATTTATATAAGGCTATGTTTTCTTTACTATATTTATTTTAGTAGCAGCTAATTGTGACAGTCTGCAGTGCATGTTGATAAGACCACATGGTGTGTGAATATCTAACAATTAAAACGAGTTTGCAAGTTAGCAGATATGGGCTTATTTAATGCATTTGAATGTATTTCTAATGGATGAGGCCTATACTATATATGCCTTACAGTACTGACCCTGTCAAAACTTGTGTAGCTACTTATAGCCTGTCAAAGAGGTCAGTATTAGTTATGTGCTTCAAGCTTTTATGTGCATGAACTTTTGCAGGAATAGACTTTGTAATTCTGAAGCTTTGAAAGTGCTATTGAACCCATTAAAAGCATGCAAAGTACCCTTATTTTTTAAATGTCTTTCTTTACTGATAATAATGAATTCAGATTTATAACAGCTACATTTGGCAAATGAATGTTATATCTACTTTAAAGATACAGGGTATGAAATGCAGTTTTGTGCTGAAGAGATTAAACAATTTGCTTAAAAATCCAAACTGTATTTTAGTCCTAAATTGGGGTATCTCTGTCTTCAACAGTCTGCTGCTTTCTGCTGAAGGCATGCTCGTGGGTCAGTGAGCCATCCCGTGAGTTTATATGCAAAAATTAATTCTGCAATCTTTACTTAATTGTCTCCCTAACTGCATCAAGGCATTTTGACTTAGAACACAGACATTTTGGGCCTCCCATTATAAATTGTGTTAAATCGGTCAGCTTGAATGATAATTCAAAGTTACTTCTGGAACTTTCCAGTGTTCAGCACAGGACTAATTCTGCTCCCAAGATTAAACCTACAGTTAAAGCTTCTGAAAGTTCTATCTATATAGTGTTACAAGATTATTTTTTTTTCAGTTAAAATTATCCTTTGTAGTTACTCCTCCAAATGCACAGCAGAGTACTTAAGGTCATCTATTTCTGAAGTTAGAGGTGTTCTACCTGTTTAGCTTTCTTTTGTCCTCCCCCCTTTCTTTGTACTACTCTTGTCATCCCTGTCACGCTACTTTCATCAGTTAATTGCCACGGGATATGCTGAATGGAAGCCAGAGATGCTCAGTCTTGCATTGTAGGAGTAGAAACATATGTCTGAACTCATATGAATAGCTTTCAGTCCAGCCCGATCCCCCTCTTCTGCAGCCAAAACCACTGAGCCTTCTGCACCAGAGCCTTTTGTCCTAGGTTGCTCCTGTGCTGTTCCTGAGAGTGTAATTATCTTAATAGGACTGAGATGTGAACTGTAGCCTTGTGATAACAGGCTCCTGGGTTTTAATGCCACCTGCACAGAATCCATGTTTCATTGTTTTCCTTGAGCTGTACTTGTACTGTATCGAGAAATACCTTGCCACTTATGAACCCACCTGAAGCCCTCCCTGAGCTCAGCAAATTTGAAGTCCAAGTAGGAATTCATTATTTTTTGATTACATAGCTAAGCTTGCTTAAGAGGAAATGGGCCAGTCCCTTGATAAAGGCAAGCCCCTCGCAGGAAGGCAGCCCCTGCCAGTCTGGGTATGGCTTTGCAATCAAGGGTACAGGATTTTGCTGAAAAAACGGAACTGGCTGGGAAGTTGCCTCAGACAGCAGAGGTAACATGGAGCTTGCACAGGCCAAGTGTCTGCTGAGAAGTCTGTCCAAAGCAGTGACAAACTTAGCATTGCTTTTCACTGGAGTGTTACTTGATGCTAATATATTGCTAAGCTCCTTCAGGTGTTTACCTTATCTATGTCTTGCCTTTATGCATGTGTGCTCTTTAGCCTATATGTATGTTGCAGGCTTTGAGTGCATAGGCACTAATAGAGAAAGAAATGTTCACTGCTTCTTAGGGACACGGGATTTCTGAACTGTGAGTATGTAAGAGTGCTCAAGTATTACCTCTGTCCTCTGAGATGACAAGTCCGGTTGAAGAGAACTGGGTGGTGAGTCTGCAGGGGCTCAGCAAAATGGGTCAGTGTGAACTGACCCTGTGTAACACCAAGCTGTACCGATCTGGCTGCTGCTGGGATCTGGCATGCCTGCTGTCCTCTTCGGATGATGCTGAAGGCTTATCTCTTTGTAACCACAAAAAACAGGTTTCAGCCTGTCTTAAGGAGAAAGTTAAATCCTAACAGACAGTAATAGAGGGTATAAAAGAAATCACTTGTTCAGAGAAGTGATCAAATCACACACAGTTTATAGAATGCGGTGATTAACTTAATTCTTTTGGGAAAAGATGTGTGATAACTTTCAAAAAATAAACTGAATTTTCAGCAGTCATTTCTAAATTATATTGGAATTTAGAAATGAGATTTTAAACTCCTGAATTTTTGTGTATGCTTCTAGAAATGTAGGGGGAAAATAAAATTTGAGAATGAGTAACAATTGTATAAATGCAACAAGTAATGACTGAATCTTTTATTTTAACAGATACTTAATGAAAAGGGTATTTGAAAAGCTTACAATTTTTGTAATAGAATAGTATTTCTATTTTACTGGTTTTAATGTTATGTTGGTTATACTGTTTTGTATAGCTATGTTAGTATTTCAGTATTAATTTTAATGAACACTAGTTAATAGTTTAAATAACAGGCAAAATAAGAAAGAACCTGTGGGAGGAGAGCAAAAGAAATCATACTCTCCAGAAGATCTGCTTTTATAGGCTGGGTTGCTCTAATAAATGGCACTAGCAGCAGCTTTAGATAAAGAACTTGGTATGGTGGGTTTTCTTTGGATTCATAGTTACTGAAGCAAACATTCAGAGTGGATCAACTACATTCAAGAAAATTCAGGTAATTTTCAACACTTTACCTCTAGGAGAAAGGTTTTCTTTACAGATCACTTGGTCTGAGCAGAGTTCAGCCACCTTCTTTCACTGACTTCTAATCAGAATATTTCTTCACGTTTGCAAAATATTCTTGTACTCGTATAAATATGTATAATACATGAATTAGGGCAATCAATTTTCAAATTAGAGAAATTCTTTCCTGCTAAGGAAAAACAATTTTATTGTCAGGAAGATCTTGGGTGAAATTTGGTCTTCCTGACTCAAGTTTGTAAAAGGAAGATGCCAGTGGGTGTCAGTGAGGTCAGGACTTCATCTTGTGATTTTTAAACTTACTCAATATTCTTTCTGCCTCTGTAGAATATAGGTAGTAAAGGTCTCTTACAAAGGCATCGAGCCATTTATGTGTGCAAGGAGCTCAATCTCTGATTTTGTGATGGAGAAGTTGTGTTCAAGTTGTAAAGCAAAACAAAAGCTGAAGGCTCAAGGTATTATTAATACTTAAAGGAAAGTGTATGAAATATTGCGTTTTTCTCTCAAGAGTCAAAACATGATCTTTATTTTGGTTAGAGGTGGGGAAAGGAAACCTGTGAAAAAACAGGAATTTTATTTTGAAGATGGGTCTCCAACTGTTATGGTATGTTGGTGATTTTGAGTATCTTATGATGACATTATGCATTGTTCTCCACACTAGCTCAAGGTAAGAAGCTAAGGTATTAAGCCCACTCAGTTATCTCCATGAGATCTTCCTTTTCTATCAGTGCTAATGATTCACCAGTGGTGAACTGAGAAAATGCAATTAGCTAGGGTAGCTATAGCCTTAAGCTGTGAAAATGGTCTCATTTGTTTAGTGGCTTGTAAAGCATTTATTAGTGCCCAGAGTGATTGTTACTTCTGAGAACTCTTAGCCATACTCCTTTCAATAAGTGTTTTGATAAATCATGGGATGTGCTATTCTTGCAGGAAAGTATAGAAATTACACCTGTATGTATTTCTTAAACTGGTTCCCATCTAGTGAGTTCACAACAACAGTTTATCATCACTTCAAAGCATCTGAACTTTTGTTCATCCAGTTTAATTACAAACAATTACCTCCTAAGTTTCAGACTATATATTTGACAGCCACACCTTCTACTTTTAGTGTATTATAAAGTAAGTTTTATGTACAGCAATGCCTGGAAAGTTATGCCTTATATTTGAATTAACTGTACCTCTGAAAATGAACATATTTTTAATAAAATTAAGCAAGTTCATCCTCATGAGGTGAGACCTAAGGAAATAGATAAATAAGAGTTAAATCCTGGTGAGGCCTAGATATCTCAGGAAGCCTTGCACTTTACTAATCCAAGCAGAGTACACACCTGCAAAAAGCTGGTCCTTACCAAACACAAAACAGAGTGAGAAGGGAAACTGCAGCAGAGGGAAGGGCCGTGAGTTCTGAGGCCAGGGAAAGTCCAGAAGCAAGAACTTGCTTTGCCAGAAGGCCAGCACCTAGCGTCCCAGACCAGTACACTTGACAAACCTGTCTCTAATGATACCGTGCACTAGTTCTTAAATTCTCACTTAGCCAAGCCTCTAGCTAGTACAATTCTTGGGTTTTTTGCGTGGACACAGGAATTGGTGTGTCACTTAAACTATCATATTCGTCTGGGTTACTTTAGACTAATTTTGCGTCAGTGGCACTAAATCCATAAGGTGCGAAAGTGCAAGATGCTTTATGCTGGCCTCAGTGTCACAAATTGTCTATCAGTTTGATTGGCTTATTCTGAGGCAGAAAGGTAACTTATTTTGATGGAAAAAAAAAATTTGAAATTCTAGTAATGGCTATAAAACAAACCTAGACTAAAAGTTTAGTCTTCCTTTATGAAGACCACCTGGATATAGTGAAAGGAATCTGAAGAGTAGCAGGTGTACTTCAGCATAGACCTTGGTTATTTACACAGGTGTAATTAGTGACAAGGAAGGACACAAGCTTTTTGAAAGAACTAGAACAGTGGACTGGGAGGCAAAAAGTATAAGGAGTCTTGCATTTTGTCACTGATATACTACACGTGTGCAGAAATCATAATGACCAGAATGTTTAGTGCTACCCACCTTTTTTGGAGCTCTGGGTTCCCCATCCATGTAAGTGTGTGGTGTTACTAATTGAATGCTTTGTTAACAGTTACTGGCATTTTGAAATTCTCAGCAGAAGCAGGCTATTGAGAGAAAGGAAATATAAAAAAAAATAAAAAAATTCTGAACTTAGCAGCAGCAAACAGTCAGTGTCAATTGAACTAGATTTCCATGACCTGTTCCAAACTGTTAACTTTTCCCAGCCTATTGATATGAACAGATCTAAGCTAAGCTCCTAGTATTTCCTATCAGCCTGGTATTTACAGCTGAGGGCAACACTAAGCTCAGATTTTCTGAAACAGCGTATCTTTAAGTGTATGCTGTGTATGCAGCCAAACTTCTCAATGGAGTTAGAGTGGACTTAATGCTTTCAGGATCTGTTAAAATGTCTGGTTTTCAACATTTTCACATTCAATAAATGTCCAGACTGCTAAAAAATGCTATCTTAAATCATGAAAGTTAGAATAATGAAATTAGTGGCTAGCTTATGTCTTTGTCTGCTGATGATCCAGAGGAACCTGTAGGAAAGTGTCTTTAAATATCAAGGTAACACCTTTGGTTTCATTTCTTCCTCTTCTTCATCTCACTCCCTGTGCTTCTCTCAAGCCATCACTGAAATCCCTCTTCCTTATGGTCTCCATTTTACTTCTTTTACCCTGTCATTTCCTCTAACTCTCTGGTAATATTGCTTCCTCTTTTTAAAGCTACATGCTTCCAGCTCCTCAAACCCCACATCTTCTATCAGTGCATTATTTCTTTCTTTCCAAGACACTGTTCTTTTCTCACTCCCTTTTCTTGAACATGACTTTGTCTTGGATCCCTCTTCTGCATACACTTCCCCAGGTGCTTAACTTTAACCAGCAAGTGCTAAACAATGACCAACCTAAAGTGACAAATTTTGGGTAACATTGGCTTATTTCATCTACTTATGGTGCACATGAGCATGGTCATTTGAATGGTAAATTTGTTCACCACAAGAATAATTTGATGGGAAGGATAAAGGCTAAAACTGGAGATATAACTGGTGTCTGCTGAACAAGCAGAGAATTTGCTCTTATTTGTTCACCTTGCTGTTCTATAGTCATAGGTTTAGCAACATGCAGAGGTTTAAGAACAAAATGGGCCAATAGCTCATCTCATTTAATTGTCTATATGTCACAGGCAATTACGCTTCATGCAATAAACCCTGCACTAAGCTCAATAAAACCAAAGAATGTTAATCATTTAAATAGTTTTTTTAAAGGAAAGCATGTTGATAAAAGCATAAATCTGGAATATACAGTGTCTTATCCAAGGGTCCATCAATCTGAACTGTAGTGAAATTAGTTTCGTTTTCCATTTTTTCTATAGGCATGTTGGTAGTTTACATAAACCAGAAGTTATGTGAAATACAGTAGAGCTTTCTGTGGCTGGACATTATGGTTTTAATTCTGAAGGGTGTGTGCGTGTTCCTACATTGTTTAGACGTTGTCTCCTGTTAAAGGCAATTTATATACATATGTATAAATCTTAACTGGGCTTGTAGCCTCTTTTCACAATGCATAAAGAATTCCTCAAATGGTATTTTGGAGGGATTGCGTGTCTTAGAAGTGAAAGTTTCTTTACTGTTTGTAGACAAGCTTACTCTTTCCTGTAAGGCATCTGGGTCACACCAGGGCTAAAGAGTTGAAACATTTGAAGACTTGAGGTGTCTAGTGCTCTTTCTGTGTTAGTGGCAGGTTTTTCAGTGGCCGGCTGTACACTCCCACACTTTCCTAGGGAATGCTGGGCTTGAATGAGTTATCCTATTCTAGGAATTATGTGTTAAGATTATTTTGCCAGGGTTAATAGCAAAAGCAAGTAACTACAAGTTAATTTTTATCAGAGATGAGATGCACAGCCATGCATCTGATGAGATCCCACAGCCGTGACTGTTGTGAAACTTTAACAGTTTGTGTCCATCTCTGCTTGCTACTAGTGCTGAGGAGTGAGTCTGTCTGAAGCGGAACAGGAGGAGATGGTTTACATCATCATCAGAATCTAAGGCCATCCATGGTTTCTGGGTTCCCCCAGCATAGCACTCCTTCATGTAGTGGTGTTCTTCCTTAGCCAAATATTTTAGATTTTTAAAAAAGTGCTCCTCAGATCAGCTTAAAAGATTGTATTGGGTTTGCGTGGCAGGGTTTTGGTAGCGGGGGGGGGTTACAGGGGTGGCTGCTGGGAGAAGCTGCTGGAAGCTTCCCCTGTGTCCGACAGAGCCCATACCAGCCGGCTCTGAGACGGACCTGCTGCTGGCCAAGGCTGAGCCCAGCAGCAACGGTGGTAGTGCCTCTGGGAGAACATTTTTAAGAAGTAAAAAAAGTTGCAGGGCACTCATAAATGGCAGCCGGAGAGAGGAGTAAGAATATGTGAGAGAAACAACCCTGCAGACCCCCAGGTGAGTGAAGAAGGAGGGGGAGGAGATGCTCCAGGCACCGGAGCAGAGATTCCCCTGCAGCCCGTGGTGATGAAGACCATGGTGAGGCAGGCTGTCCCCCTGCAGCCCAGGGAGGTCCATGGTGGAGCAGATCTCCACCTGCAGCCCATGGAGGACCCCACGCCGGAGCAGGTGGGTGCCCGAAGGAGGCTGTGACCCCGTGGGAACCCCACGCTGGAGCAGGCTCCTGGCAGGACCTGCAGATCTGTGGAGAGAGGAGCCCACGCTGGAGCAGGCTTTCTGGCAGGACTTGTGACCCCGTGGGGGACCTGCGCTGGAGCTGTGTGCTCCTGAAGGACTGCATGCTGTGGAAGAGACCCATGCAGAACTGCAGCCAGTGGGAAGGATCCACGTTGGAGAAGTTCATGGAGGACTGTCTCCAGTGGGAGGGACGCCACGCTGGAGCAGGGGAAGAGTGTGACGAGTCCTGGCCCTGAAGAGGATGAAGCAGCAGAAATAACGGGTGATGAACTGACCATAAACCCCATTCCCCATCCCCCTGCACTGCTGGGGGGGGATAGGTAGAGAATCCAGGAGTAAATTTGTGCCTGGGAAGAAGGGAGGGGTGGAGGGAAGGTGTTCTGAGATTTGGTTTTATTTCTCATTACCCAAATCTCGTTGATTGGTAATAAATTGAGTTAATTTTCCCCAAGCTGAGTCTGTTTTGCCTGTGATGGTAATTGGTGAGTGATCTCTCCTGTCCTTATCTTGACTCATGAGCCCTTTGTTATATTTTCTCTCCCCTGTCCAGCTGAGGTGGGGGGGGAGTGATAAAATGGCTTTGGTGGGCACCTGGTGTCCAGCCAGGGTCAACCCACCACAAAGGTAGAGACATCTGTTAGATTTAGGGAGGTCATTATGTGCTTATCTCAGGCAGAAGGCTATGGGATTTCTTTCCCTGATGCAGTGTAATGGAAAAAACAGGCAGTTAAGGACCTTCAGGAGGCAAGATGCCTCTTTCCACTGAAAAAAGGTTTCCCTTAGCATATTTAACATAAATAAGCTGAGGAGCATCAGTTTGAATTTCACAGTTCTAATTACTTGTAGAGCATTGAATGATTACTTGATGTCAAATTCAGGCAAACCCTTTTCACTCTTGAAACATGAATTTGATTCCTAAGGCCAAAAGCAACAGTGTATTGCAAACATATCTTCCTCTTTCACAGATGTCTTTTTCAATCCACCCAAAGTGTGGTTGTCAGCTTCTCTCCTGGAAAATCCTTTATCTAATAAGTGTTGCATGTCAGGAGTGCCAAGGGGTGCTGCTATGGCTGCTTTGAGTGGGAGGCTTTACTGCACATGCCAACTCTTACGTCTAGTTCTAGCTGCTTACAGGGACTGCTGAAGTTTTATGAATGTCAGATGCCAAATGCACAGAAGTATTTCCTGTGTCTTACTAGCTCTTTGTGGAAACATTAAGGGAGAAAAGCAATTTCCTGTCAGGAAGAGCTAATGTCTCTAAGTGCAAGCATTAAGTCCCTGCAGAATGGTGGTTTCACATGCTGTATCTACTTGCAAACTCAATCAAGTAAATGGAAAGACTTGGTAGGTAATTAGCTAGTGTTTCATTGTCCGTTCATGGATGCCTGGCTGTATATTAGCTCTGACAAATGCTTTCATTCAACAGTGTAATTGATAACTGCCAGAGTTTCTCTTAATGAGCTAGTTTGATGTCATGCTTTATTATAGTGGCTTGCTTGCACCTTTGCAGATAAGCCTGGGTCAGGACTCCCATTGTAAGGTCCACATGTTCAGAGGTGTAAACACGGCTGTAAGTCTTTGCAATGGGTAGAAAGGGACAATTCCACATGGGAACATCATATTCATTTGTTGGGCAGTATGAAAAGGATAAGGGTAATATTTTTAAACTAAAAGAAAAATGCCATGCATATAGCTTTGAATGCTCCAGTATCCTATGCAACATCTAGAGGCTTTAAATTATGCTGGGTCTTATTATTATGCATGCACAAAGGAAGAGGTAATCCCTGTCCTGAAGAGATTAAACAGACTAGTTATTTCTTATGCATAAAGCTTTAGAAATTAGATGGTAGAACTATTTAAAAAATCCAGCATGACAGCAATCAAGATAAAGAAATTGTCATAACAAAAGCATCCCAAAGTGTCAGGTCTTTGCTATAACTTGGATGTCACCTGACATTTCATCCACAAAAATCTGTCTTCCATATAGCTGTCTGCAAGCTTCACTCCCATTTCTTATTTTGGTTTTTTTTTTTTCCCATTCTCCAACCTTTTTGTCAAAGCTAGATGAATTCTGCAACCCATGAGAGAAAGGAAACCAGTTTACAGCTCAGTCTGCTCACTCTTGAAATGTTTTACCACATCTTTACTAGCAAACCAAGCAGACATGAGACTAGTCCTGAACCATGGCACACAACTCTTCTGTGCTGGTAAGAGTGACTAGTGCAGCTTTGCTCTCGGGAAATGATTTCCAGCTGTGGTTTGGGGGCTTGCACAGGACAGTGACTTTTCGTGGCACCTTGTCCTGCAAGATAAGGGAGTTTAGCTGTCTGGATGTCAGTTGTGCCAGTTTGTTTAAGGGACAGAGAAGGGTCTCTGTCCAGTTTTATATGCTAGCCTCTGAAGCTGCAGAATTCTGCAAGAATTCAGGGTAAAAAAGTTCAGTAGGGGAAGTTCAAACTAGTGAGCAGTAAGACGTCAATTGTGAAAATATACGGGATCACATCTTCAGGCTGGGGAACTTGCTGTAGTTGAATTCAAGCACCATGTACCACATCCTCAAATATTAGGGGTATAATAAAAATGTAAACAGACTTAACAGTGTGCAAAGGAACAAAATAAGCAGAGCCTTGTAAAGAGGCAGAGCTGACATAGCATAAAAATGTTGAAAAGCTGCTTGAGAGACCTGTCAGAGCCCTGGGGCTTTGAGTGCCTGGGCTCAAGGCCAGCCCAGAGCTGATGTAGCTGGTAGCCTTGAAAGAAAGATAAGCCTCAGCAGAGGCTCCCCCTGAAAATATCAATTGAGAAGCCTCAGCAGGGGCTCCTCACACTGCTTTTTGGAAGCCGCTTTCAAGCTGAGGCTCACACCTTTAATAGCTTGAGCTTTGCTGCAGCCATGCCTGTGCCTGGCCATGGGCCGGCGTCTAGATCAGCAGGGTACAGACCTGTGGTCTTGGCTCTCCAGCCTGTTGCCATGAGCTTGCCAGATACTCCGGGTTAGGGGCTGCCCCTGGGCACCCCCCCAGATCTGCTCTGCTTCCTGGCTGGGGGTGGTGGGACAGGCTTTAACTGGTGAGGACCCTGCACTGCCAGCCCCAAGGAAATCCCCTGCAGCTCACGGCTCTCCTCTTGCAGAGCAGCCAGCAGTCTCAGCACCCGGACAAGAGCTACTTTTGGTAGTCGTTCACCAGTGTGTGACCCTGGAGAGGTTTTCAATCATGAGGAACGTGTGCCAATGCAAAGAAGTTTTGACGCACTGTTCCCTTAGCCCTCAGGAGCATAAGGGTCTGATGTCATTGCAACAACTGTAATAATCTTGCATTATAATAGCTATTGCATGTGGTAGGTATATGTAACAATCTAATATTGCTGGCTGGATAATGACAGCACGTTGCCACAGTAAATGTTGATTATTTTTTTGACACTAAAATAGATCAGCCTGAAAGTAGAACACTTTGTTTTGGAACTAACACTGCTGTAAGACGAGTGTGGGTCTGCTGCTCAAATGGTCCAGCACTGAGGGGGTGCCACGACAGTGTGGGCTAACTGAAATATTAGTTACCAATTCCATAGAAGGTTTTGTTTTCAAATCAAATATATTCCTTTTTAGGTATATATTTTTTAACCAAAATCTCTTCATATAGCTGCACTGGACTGTTTGGGACAGCTAATACTTAACAAACTCCCTTATTTCTTTCCTCCCCTTCTTTCTCAGGAGGAGGGAGAATCAACAAAACTTTCTATTGGAGAATGATTCAACATTTTTCTGCCATGGTGATAGCTCCATCACATGGCTTTCGATGCATCCTGAGTGTGCACCAGGGATTAAGGAGCACTCTGAATACATGTGTCTATCTCAGATTGTCCTCCTCTCCCAGGTTGAGATAATACCTGAAAAAATTAGGTGAGAGAGAACCCGAGCTCTCTTATAAGCAACTAAAATGGGTGACTATGTAAGGAAAATAAGATGGTGAAGGAAAGGAAAAAGAATAACAAAAAGTGATCTTGTGAGTGACACCAGGAAATTTCCTGGCTATAATGGAAAAATGCTGTTATTACCATAATAATGGTAATTATCATTCCCAGATCCTTTTTCTGCTCAGTATTATATAAACAGAACAGAACTACAAACTATTCCTCAAAGAATATATGATCCAGCCACAAAACAAGAGAAAATGAACAGATACAGATGAAAAGACCACAGCAAAATACAAAACAGTAGCATGGACGCTACAGAAACATTTCCAATGCATTCAAAAGTGACTACACTAGAATTTTTGCAGTTGCTATCAGGCAGCCTCTGGTCATTAGTGTAGCCTGAAAAACATTCAGGGCAGATGAATTCACAGATTGTTCCTTGTTAAATCTGCAGAAACTCCACCTTCCATACAACCATACCCGATGATGGCACTTGTTGCAGCAATAGAGAATTTTCTAGTCCTCAAAGGTATTACTGGTTACCCCACAGTATGTGCTGTTCTGCTGGGTGTTTTATGATTGCTACTTTTCATTACAGCAAAGGTAATGAGGCTCTGCAATCCATACACAGCAAAGATTAGAAATACCTTCTCAAGCTAGGAACGTAGGAAGTCTGGATTCTGCTCCTGGCTGTGCTGCTGACATGTTGGTCAGTCCTGAATGAGTCAGTTTAGAGCAGTGTACCTCTTCTGTCTCAAACTTGTATAGGCAGTAAGGAGTGATTTGTTTCCCCCCCTGCCCTCCTTTAGGAGACTCATGTGTATGCAGCCTAGCATAGTGGATCGTTTAGCATGATGGATCCTTTAGGCATTGCCATAATAGTAATACTAAAAAGGAGGAAGCTCCCTATTTAAGCAGTGAATGATATATATGGGGGGAACTTCAATACAAGCTTTCCCATATTTCTAATGTATCTATATCTTGGACTGGAAGGACAAATCCAGTGACAGAAAATAATCTAGCTTTTCAGCCCAGCAGCAGAGTAGGACTTGGCTCCTTCCATTGCCAATAAGAATGTGATTTGGAACTGTGCTGTCAAAAGTGTATAAAAAATAGCTTTGCCTTATATTAGGTCTTTATGGCCTGGTCAAAATGACAAGTGATGTTAATGATATTAGGCAACAGCATCCAGATGTCTCATCCCATTTCTAGAGTCAAGAATGGATCACATTAATGATATTTCCTCTCGTTTCTAAAACAGTTGACAAAAGTTCTGTTCTGAGGTAGAAGACCTTGGAGTTATCATTCATTAGTATCCACTCCTGTAATGAGGAAGACTTTAGAAACAGAAGAAATGAGCACAGCACTTGTGATGTTAATTTTATTGAAATGTTTTAGGTATTCAGGAGCAATCATGATGCATGACTACTCAGATTTCCCATGGGGGCTCACTACCTGGCACATAATATTTGAGAGCAAAGTACTGATAATTCTAGTGTGGTTATGTTCAGTAAACTGTGTGGTAATGGAATTAATTTGTTCTAACAGGCCTATGAAGATACAGCATCTTTAACCTACAGTATCTACTATATTTAAGAAATCAAGCCAGTCATGGGACTACTTTAAAGGTGAGATTAAACAACAGAGAATTTCATGTGGCTCCTGAGCACATAAAGTTCTGTAGATAGCAGAAATGGTCCTCAGCCCTTACCATGTCAAGTGTCCCTTGCTATAATCAACTGGGATGAAGTAGAATGATGTTAGACATAGACCTTTTAACAGATATTGCAGCATTTTCAATTACATGCTTCAGTGTTTTAAATGTGTGATTGAACCTGTTGCAAATCCTAAAAATTCAAGGGATAGAAAGAGGCTAAGAGCAGGAGAGCTTGTTGACTGGAAATATGAAATACGAGTGACTTGAATCTGTCAATAGGATGACAGCAATTAGAAAAAAAAGACAGAAAAACCCACTGAAGAGCAGTAATTTATTTTTCCTTCATACAGGAAAAAGCAGCAAGGACTGGAGTTCAGCTGGTTCTGACCGAAGTGAATCAGCTCCTTTTGTGTCCTTCAGAGATCCAACCCAAAATCCTTTGTTAGTGATGGTGATAGAATCATAGAATGGTTTGGGTCAGAAGGGACCTTAAATATCATCTAGTTCCACCCCCTGCTTCTAACTTCAAATGCTTGGTTTGTATCACGAAAAAGAAACATATAATGAAATACCTGTCTATGCTTAACCGAGTACTCTGAAGTTCTGAAGTTTTGCCTGTGTTTCCTTGTCTTATTTTCTGATTTTAAGTAGCATCAAAAAAGGTTGCCCAAAGGTACTTAAGGAAAAAAGCAAACTTGATGGGTCAAGATGGTTCAACAGCCAGAAGAAACATCCAAAATTTTGAACCTAGGCAATGACAGTTAAGGAGAGAATAAACTCTAAATTTCTTTGTAAACAAAGGCTTAGGGATTCCAGGGCTTACTTGGCTATGTATGTACTAGTAAATAACACAGGGCAGTGTCTACTTTTTTGGGTAATTATTATGACAGTCTGCACTCAAAGCTAAATGTTCTTGCCGTTCAAATATGAGCACTTCCAAATTTCCCTACTAGGAATGGTCTCTGAGCTGCATTAACTTGCTCGTGATGTCTGAGAGACTGCTGTTGGTCTGGGCTGAAAGCTTGCAAATGACTGTACTAACAATGTAATTGTATGGACAATCATGTGCTAGTGCTCAGGGCTATATCCTCACCCTATATACTTATTGTCCATACAGATGTTACTTTTGTTCCTAGCCAGGCTGGACTATGGATTTCTGTGCCTGTTCAGGATGTTTCTGTGGGAATATGAGGTGTAGAAGGAGAAGTAAGAATTAGGTAGGACAATCAACATCCTAGACTTTGGGAGGAAATCAAGCTTCTGACCGTGATTTGTACATGAAGTTCATACCAGTACAGATAGCCATGGCACAGCACACTACTTAAACTATTGTTTGTCCAGGATGTTCAAAGTAACTCAATGCCCACAGCTAAGTGGGGTTTTCAGAAGTATTCCATATATCTGGCAGTGATTTCTTTTGAAAAAACGAGAACAAATATAATAAGTGTTAGTTGTGGTTGCTGAACCTTGAAAAATGTAAGGAGTTGCTGATGTTGCTCAGATAAAATGCTGCTCTTCAGCATTTTTGAAAATCTGGTTAAATTTTGAAGGACTTTCTGAGACTTCTACCAATTCATAGACATAAAAACCTTTCTGCAGAAAAGTAAATATCCTGTGTACAAAAATAGGAAGTAATTGGTTTTCTGTTCTTCAGTGAAATGGTACAGTAGATATGTTTTTTCTTAGTGTCTCTCTCTCTATATAATATACTCATGTATTTCATTACACTAATGAAATAAATTAGAAAGATGCTAATAGCTGCCATTAGGTGAATCTGATGCAAAAATTATAGCAAACCCAATCAAAGTAAATGGGTATACTAAAAGGCAAAAAGAGAAATATTACCTTCCCTATACTAGACAGCTGGACAGTATAAGGTCTGCTGAAGACAGTGTTGTGTGGATTGTAGAAAATGTTAAGGATAATTTATAGCAGAATGTATATAAAATAGGCTATGAAAGTTAGCAGAAAGCTTGGGAAAGTATTGATAAGAGCATGAGAAAACATGGAGAAGCATATTTGATGTTCTTCCTGATCAAAGAAATGGTTCACTATTGTTTCCTTTCACAGACTTTAGATGAATTTTTATGAATAAACAAAATTGCTCAAAAAAGATACATTCCTTATGACATCAATATTTGATTCAAATGGAAATCAACCTGCAACTCTGAATTTTGGCTATCTGGGAAACAGTAATTTCCTATATGTTGAGAGACAAATGTATGATGGTTTGTGGTTTCCAAACAACTGAAAGAAACCATGACAATTTATCATCTCTGTGCATGTTTTTCATTATGGAAGGTTGACAGAAAACAGCAGCAGATCAAAATGGCTGCTTTATTTATTCTGCACTGGTTAAGCAACTATACAAGAACAGTGCTGAATCTGTCTTATAATTCTTGCTCCAAGAATTCCATATGTCTACAGTGTATAATGTGTAGAAGTACCACAAGTAGCTTGAAATAAGCTAGTTCAGACTTGATGGCATTAGCAGGAAATGCTGCCTAGGGAAGTTCACTCAGACTTTATGCTAGGTTGGAAGCTGCTCTGCCATGCGTTTCACTGAAAAATATAGCCAGACCTGTACAACTGAGAACTGTTCAGACTTGGACAGCATTTATTTTGCTAAAGGGGACAATGGCTCTGCACATTTTCTCATAATAGCTGCTTGTAAAACCAGAACTTACAAAATGACAAAATCACCAAGAATTGAGATCAGGACTTGACCAAACTTTTTCTCTGGATAAGTACATTTTGAAGGGATAACTTTCATCTTTTCCTACTCTATCAGTCGAAGTTGAAGTCAGAAGACTGACTCTTCCACTGTCATCTGTATGCAGCTTCAATGCATGGCTGCTTTCCAGTGATGGTTCAGCATTTGTCTCTCATCTTAACAGGTTGTTATAAGTTAAGCCTGTGGGCAGTGGAGGAAGTGCTTTCTTCCTGCTCTGATATCACGGGTATGATAAGCAGCCCAGAGAAGTATATAATTGTCTAATGACATGCATACTGCACTCTAAGCATGGCTTTAAAGGAATTACAGTACATAGCTCTGCAGCAGTTCAGCTATTACTAGCCTGACACAATTAAGGCAGAAAATAGTCACGCTGGGCTTTGGTTTTGTGTTGTTTTTTTAATTTCTGTCTGTGCAACACAATTAACCTTAAAAAAAGCGCCAGAGCTTTTCATTTTAAAGGTATTAAAATTGTTCAGTGTTGAGATGCCATATGTATTCATGTACCTTCTTTTTATTGACATTGGTTTTAATTTTAGAACAGTCAATATCTTAGCTGGACAGCAAAAAAGGTAAATTATTTAATGCAATGCCACAATGTCTTTGAAATGACTGCTTTAAAGTTACATTATAACTTGCAGAATGACTGATTTTTAGGAAAAGTCAATGAAAAGATACAAAAATCTCTTTTAAACATACATTCACACATGGACATGCACACTCATTCCTTGTTGTCTTTGTTGTTATCCAACTTAAGGTTTCTCTCCTACTTCTGCTTGGTTTCCTGGTTATATATGCATTTTGTTAGTAGTAAATGACACTCAGACTTTAGCTGTTCAGTCTGGGTAAAAAAAAAAACCCTGAAGGCTTTTATTTGAAGGCTACATCAGTTTTACTAAGCCTTGGAAAGTAGGCTGCAGTTTGAGTAGGGACAGACCTTAGGCTGCCCAGGGTTCCCCCTAAGTACCAAATGGACTGGAAGGCACAGAAATCACAGCGATGTAGTGATTGCCATTATCTTTGCCTGTTAGCAAATTGTAAGGAATATCTCACTGCTGGTGTGGGGCAACTGGAGGAACACAATGAGAAGTACTGGGATTGCTGAATGAAGATGAGCAGAAGGGCTTCTGTAATTGCAAGGGAATATTGTCTTCCACGTGGGTTCCACTCCTTTCAGCCCTTTTGTTCCACTGGCTGCCCACAAATACTGTTGACCCTACTGCCAAAGTGCAGTATTATCTTTCCAGCTGCAGGTCTGTATGAGGGGTGGCCCCTGACTACAGTGGTGATCCTCCTTCCAGGTGAAGTGACAGAGCAATTTGCAGCATATCAAGATCTTCTAAACTTGATGATGACTTGTGAGTATAAAAACTACATATATTGATGGGTTTTGGTCATAATTTTGATCAACATTTTTCAATGTTGTTTTTCTCATGGCATAAAGGCATGAGAAAAAACAAAGTAGCACAACTCAAGTGCTCAGAAGTTCTGCAATAACTGTTAACATAATTTGTGCAACCTGAAAATAGCTTTTTCACTTTACACATCTATTTTTAACACTTGACCCCCAACCTGGAGCTGCTCTTGGGTCAATTTAGGATTGTATAGAGAACTAGCTTGTCATCTATAATGTCTCCTGTTCAGATGTTGCAGAAACTAGGTATGCATCTAGTAAATATGATCTCCTGAAGATCAACTCAGTGGAAACTGAAGTCCCTGCTTTTTGTGCCTGGAACAAATGACACAAAATATTACAGGTGAAAAATATATACTTCTTGCTTTCTCACCCAGGGTATTTCAGATGAATGTAACTTTTTTCATGATTCTTTCTGTCCCTCAGCCTTCCAATGGTAAAATGAATATTTATCATTGTCTCATGTAAAAAGATATTATGAAAATGCAGTTATCGGTTTTGAAATAATCATATAGTTATGATGAACACTGTAAGAATGTATGTAAGAATATTGATTATTCTATGGTAGAATGAGTTCAAATTCATCATAATAAGAGTCAGGCAATGATTATTGAAGATAAAATAAGGTATCAGTAATCATTCTATTTACTGGTCATAATCCATCTTGTTCTATGAATGAACTTAGGGTCCAAGGAAAAATAAAAACATGAGATATAATGAAAGACTTTGAAATCTGAACCCTTCTGTATATTTTTGCAATTAAAATACTCTCCTGCTATAAACTTTGAGAATGCAGCTATAATAAACTACTCAAATGCAAAAACATCACATATGTCCATCACATACATTGTTTCATACAAAAAAAATACATAAAAAAAAAAAGATAGAGCAAAGGAACAAAGCCTTCTTTAAACTGATAATAACTGTTCTCTGACTGTCCTTGGGGTAAGATTTTGAAGTTTGGGTTCTCAGCTGGTATGTATTGGCTATGTACCAATGGAGCTGTGCCAGTCTACGAGTGCTAAGGATATGGCTATGTGTTGGTAAATATCATAAATTTCTCATATAACTATCTTGGATACACTATCCGCTTTTCATAGCGTGCAATGTACTTGGGTTTTGGTTGTTAATGAAGGAGGAGTGAAATGTCACAGCTGATTTTCTAAGAGGTTTATGAATGTCAAAACTGAAAGGAGAGCTGTAAATCAATACACTATTTCAGAAATGAAGCTCACATTCTATTGTAATCACCTTTTTCTTTTTGTATTTTTCTGATCTATGTCATTCCTAATAGGACCTACTACACTGTAATACTGCACTGCAGTGGTCTGACTGTACCATAATAAAACTCAGAAAATATATGCATAATGCGGAGTGCAAATGTACATACACAAACACACTGGTTTTGAAAACTCAGCGAGGTCATTTCTCTCAGCCAAGGGGATCATTTCCCCCAAAAGATCATGTAGGACTTGGCTTTTGAAGTGCTTTCCAGTTAGCAAAGTGGTT
This sequence comes from Buteo buteo, assembly GCF_964188355.1. Classification (NCBI taxonomy): domain Eukaryota; kingdom Metazoa; phylum Chordata; class Aves; order Accipitriformes; family Accipitridae; genus Buteo; species Buteo buteo. Next base: position 27,075,927 of record NC_134189.1, on the reverse strand, counting down.
TCTATAATTCCGCCTCCCACAGGCTGACGTACTGGGTGTGGGAAGCCCTCCCCTCCTGGCTGGCTCAGAGCCGGTGGTGCTGCAGGATGGCTGAGGACAGCCAGGTCTCCTGGCGCAGCTTGTCCCACTGCTTACTCCTTCACAGGTCACAGCGGAGCGGGGCTTCTGAGCACGGAAGCAGCTTGAGATTGCCTGAAACGGATGTGGCTAGGGAGCTGCACAGATTCCTTCTGGTCTGCATGAGGATCCAGCAGCCCAGAATGTATCCTGGTACTGTGGTCTTTTGTTGTTACAGTCTAGGCTCATTAATGACCAAGAGAAATGTTTCCTTATAGTTGTTGCCCCACGTGGCCATCTTATGTCCTTTGTGCCTCAGGGAACCTGTGACAGAGGGGTGGGATGCAGACCCAAGCTGTTGAACACCAGAACAGTGCTTCATCTCCTTGCCCCTTTACTGCAAGTAAAGACCTTCGATGCATCTCACTCCTCATCCCCTCCAGTCCCACTTACACCAAGTATTAAAATCCCCTTTGAACCCTGCCCTCTGAACTGGCATGGGGAAGCACCAGGGTCCAGTGAACAAGATACCAGACTGCCAGTCTGGGGACCTAGACCTGATCTCTGGCTGCCGCTGATGCAGCATGAGTTGTTGGTCAAATAACTTCACTTCTCTGTGAGCTTTCACTAAGCTTTCAGGACTGTTTATCCTCTGCCAGTCAAAGCTACAGTGTATGAAACCAGTCAAAGACAAACCTCACAACATATTCAGTTCTTGCGTGACACTACTAAGCCTTTGCTAAAATTAGGAACCACAAGAAAAGCTGATTCTATCATGACTTACACTAAGCAATTCAAGGTACAGAACAGTCAGAAAAAAATGACATTTCACAATGCATGGTTAAATGTAGGCATTACTTTGATTTACAGGGGCACCTGTGGTACTCTAAATTTAGAATACGTTCTTGGGGTTTTTATAGGGGCCAAGCCATGACTGCAAACGTGCTCTGTGACATTATCGTCGCTATTGCAGGAATCCCAGTTCTGGCCTCTGCCTGGCTATGCTTGACCCACTAATGACTCAGACTATATGACTATGTCTGTGTTTGTGTCTATATGTGTTTACATGTGTGCTTGCATGGGGGAGCAAGGTGTTTTCTGAGCACAATAGTCACTCTTTTTCTTATGTGCTTATCTGATAACAGTATTAGGGTGGGATACTTTTTGATGTGGGCTTTATTGCTTTATCTTGATGACTAGCAATAGCTCCATAACTGCAACAGACTTTTCCTTTCTGAGACGAGATTCAGACTGTTATAATGATTTCTTAGTCATACCCAGTGGAAAAAGAAATACCTGGTTTTCACTTTCATGGCTGTAAGGATGGAATTAAATGACTGGAGAAGTAATAACATAAACCCAGTCAAACCCTCAGTTCTCTCCACGAAATAAAAGCAGTGTCTAAGAGTCATATTTCAAGATAAGATCTGGCTGGGTATGTGCTTTCTTTTCATTTGGAAAGAAATTCCCAGATAGTGCTCTTTCCATGCAGCTTGAGAATTCGCTCAGCCTGCTGCTGTGCAGCTTTTGGATGATTTCAGTTTCTATAAAAAGAAGATGATCTCATCTTCAGTACTTAAAGATGTATCAACCTATCTTTTCCCCTTGCCCAGCACAAAGGGCAATTTGAATTTATGAAGCCTGAAGCCTGGTGTGACTGTAAGAGGATTGACCTGAATGACAGAAAAGCATTAGCTTTAACCCCTTCCCCACTTCCAGCCTGTACATGCTTGCATCCTGGCAGGAAGAACAGTCACTTAAAGCAACTGGCAATTGAGATTCATGCAAGGTTTGTACAGTGGGCTGCAGAGATGCTGCACTGCTCCGTTGCAGACACCATTGCTCCCGTTGAGCTACAGTATCACTGACCTGTGGCAATATCTGGGTAGAGACAGCAGATAGCGTGCTCAGCTCTAGAAAAAGAGACCAGGATAGACCACCCAGTGCATTCCCTGGATGGACTGTGAGAGTACGGGTAGCCTCCCAGAAGAGAGATATTCTATATTACATGTATTTATCAACATTTTCAAAACCAGGAATATACAGTTTGAACTCTGAATTCATATTTTGTCATGCCCACTATGACCTCATTTTCAAAAGACCTGTGGCACATTTTTGTCAGTGAGACATGCTTAAGGTGCTTAGGCTTTTGAGGAACATGCTATTTATTTAGCGGCCAGATACTAAAAGGTCTTTAGGCTCCACAAACCTCTTGATGCTAAATTTGAGTTAGGTTCTTAAATCCTCAATTTAAAACATTTTGGCCTGAGGGTTTTGGAGGGGGGGTGGGTGGCCCATATGTATGCAAAAAGGCTGATTGCAGAGCAGCCATTTCACCTTAGCTACCTGCTTGCATTTTTATAACACAAGGGTGCTTTTTTTTCAGGGTCATTTGGTAAACTTAGTCTAATTCCAAAAAGAGTTTTAAAAAAAAGTAGAAGGGACATATACTGTGTTGAGAAATTTTTTTTGCACAGAATACCTCTTGCATCTAATGTTCAGATCTTCGTGTATTCTACAGTAGTTTCCCATGAAGACAAGACCCAAGAGGAGGTGGACTGTAATGCAGAAATGGTTAACAGTACCGTACTTGTTGCATTTACTCGCTAAATATTCAACTCTTCATATCTTATCACTACTTTGTTACTGGCTACCACTGACAGCACATACCTCAAACTGCAATACAGTCCTATGTTTACATTTAAATTCCTTCTGTCACATTGCTTCTTAAGAAACTCCTTCATAACTTCATCCAGTAGTTTTAAAATAGGCCAAGACAGATGCTGAGTTGTCCTAAACACAATAGGTGTACTAAAAAGAAAGTAAGTCTCCAATATCCCGAAGTGTCTTTTTTTCGTTTTTCCCCTGAAAAACTTGAATCTTTCGGACTGGTTCTAATCAATACAGTTTAGTCATCTCAATTTACCTCAGCCAGCAACATGCTCAGAAAGGTTGCTCTATATCAAAATTCATTTTCTACTGCCTTCGAGCCAAGGCTCAGATCTTGTTGCCATGTGCAGCACTTCTCATTAAGGGTATCACTGTTAATTTATTACAACAGAAGAGACAGATCACATGGAAGCACTGTAGAAAAGGGTAATTTCAAAAGAAATTATTTTATACTGTGAGCAGTAGATGCTGATGTTATGTTGGGGGTTTTTTTGTAGGGGAAAGAGAGAAGCTGTGGATCGCTCTTGCACAAAGCCTGTTTTCCCTTAGGTTTCTCATTACCCATTCCTCAGTGCTGTCACAAACACAGCTCAGAAGTTTTCCAAGCACTCTAAGTGACTGAATTTCACATACTAGAGAAATACATAGAGCAATAAAAAGGTATTCAAATAATAACAATTACGAATAAAAATACTTCACATTTGTATAATGTTCTTCAACAAGACATTTCAAAAAACCTTTTTTAGCATTAATGAAGTCTTGAATATCTCTTAAAGGAAGATGAAACTTGTATCATCAGTATGTGGTTTACTGGTAAAATACAGCTGCCGTCAGGGTGCAAAAACCAAGCTATATAATATCTTACTGTAATGTTACAGTTCAGAAAGTGAGGCATAAGGATTCTGCAACTGAAAACATAGGCTGAATTACTAGGAGTAAAATACAGAATTATCTCAGCTGAAAGCTGGACAGAGCTCCAGAAATTACAGTTCCATGAGGTCTTCAATGACTGACAACAGTGAGCAGGCAGGAGTCTTGTTCTGTGTTACAGCCTAACTGGGACATTGCTAAGACTACAATAAAACAATAGATCCCTTCAGATTCTGAGTAAGGGGATCCTACTGAACCCTTTCTAGCAATGATACCATCACCAGAAGAGAACAGATACTTTATTAAAATATAGCTAAACGTTTCCTTTTATGACAAAAAAAGTATGTTTATGGAGAATAAACCCATCATTTGACCCTACTTTGGGGCTTGAAGTCTGGAAGTTTGGCTTTTTACATGACTTTTGCTACAAACACCAAAATCCAAACTAAAAGTGCATTCTTTCCCCACATACATCCTAGGTAGTTTGCTTTGGGGGCAGCTGGCAAAAAAATTTACTAAGGAATAAACTTTGGAGCAGAAAACTCTGTTCAAGTTTGAAAAAAGGTATAGAAATAAGTGAAAAAGCCCAAAGAAGAGTCAAAAGTTGAATTTGCAGTAAACTGTCCAAATTAGAATGCTATAATACTTAAATATCACTCATTGAATGTTGTTTTGTCAAGAGATGCTTGGACCTATGAAGAATTGGGACTTCATTTGCAAATGGATCTTCTCCTTCTATACTAAAGCCAAAGCTGCTGTTCAGACCACTTCCCATTTATGGATTGCTAAAAATCTAGATCCAGATACCTTGAGACAGGATGCCGCTTAAAAACAGCATCTCATTTTACGGTGTAAATGTGGTCCCCCCGAAATGCCAGTAAACCAGAAGGGGACAAACTGCTACACAATAACCCCCTTCCAACACATTTATCATGTGATTTGTAAAATATGTTAGAGTAAGTCTATTACTCAAAAGACTTCCTAAAAGAAAAGATAAACCTGAGAAGAGGAATGGGCTTCCTGAATTATCCCTCTATGCTTCAAAGGCAGTCATTCTCAGGTAAACTGAAGAGCATTCTGGCAGCAAAGTCTCAGATGCCTAAGGCAGCACCTCAGGCGAGGTCCTCTGAAAATAGGGGATTGTTGTGGTAGACTTTGAAGCATCATTGACATTCGAAAGCAGTCAGGAAACCTGGGATAAAAATGGAGAAGGGAAGGTAGCCTTGGGCAACACCCTCGAGGCTGAGTTCTGTTGAGTCAAGCCCTGCTGACTGCAGCTAAGAGGTGCCCCAGACAACCCCAGACCAAAGCCTAAGGCTATATATACTCAAAGTCCCTGTTTCTTGCTTTTATTTCCAGTTTTAAATTAAAATTTAACTCTGTTTTGTTTAAATAAATCTAATTGTTTTAATTTTGAGTTTCTTTGCTATTTAAAATTAATTCCACTGAGCTTGGCAAATTAGGGATGCTTTAGATCTCTGTAGAGGTATATACTCAAATGAAGCCAAAGCAGTGCTGCAGATAAACCAGGTGGGTGTTCTAGGAACTGGGGTATCTTCACCAAAGCTGAAATGCCAATGTGAGGCAGGTATTGTCAAGGGCTAGAGGGGAGAAGTCATCCCTGTGAACTAGGAGAAAGACAATCAACAGCTTCAGATAATCTCATACTATTTAATGCAGTTTGCAGTTGACCCTGAATCAGCAGTATTATCAGCAGTATTTGTTCACCATGAACACAAGAAAAAAAATAGATTCTTTTCCCCCTTTCTTCCCAGCTTTTTCTCCTTTATCACAAAGAAAGAATGACATTAATGATGCATTTTTGAAACTCATTATTACCTTGTGAGCTAGAATTCCCAGATGAGACAGATGGAAGTACGCCGCCTAAGGAATCAATGAACTAAAGTGAAAGACGCTAATACAGAGTTATTCAAATGACATTTTAGTGGTAGCAGTTTTCTCTAATTGCAGAATCTCTAGAATACATTATGTTACATTACTTGAATAATGATTTTTTTAAATAATTGTGAGCCACACCATAAAAATATAAGAAGCTGTTCTATTGCCAATTGAATAGAGAGCATGAAATACATCTGAGTTTTAAAGAGGAAGAACTGTTTAGATCCACGAGAACTACAGTTTTAAGTAGTCATGAGCTCTCACTTGTATTAACTGAAAATACAGCTACCCCACACTGCTGAGGATTAGTTCTTAGTCATCTAGTTCTGATCAAAAGTAATCGATTGTAAAAACAATATTTGCAAATATTTACTTAGTTTTGATTTCATGAAAGAAGACTATAGTCAGAAATTTGATGGGTAAAAGAATACATTTAGTATATTAACAAGTCTGGCATCTCTGTGTTTAACATCTTCAATGATCGGGATGATGGGGCAGAATGAACCCTTGGCAAGTTTTCAGATGACACCAGACTGGGAGGAATGGTGATGCTGCTATCCAGAGAGACCTCGACAGGCTGGAGAAATGCGTTGACCTCATGAAGTTCAATAAGAAGTGCAAAGTCCTGCACCTGGGGAGGAACAACCCCAGGCACCAGTATATGCTGAGGGCCACCCAGCTGGAAAGCAGCTTAGCAGAAAAAGACCTCCTGTGTGTCCTGGTGGACACCAGGCTGAACATGAGCCAGCAGTGTGCCCTTGCTACAAAGAAGGTGAACGGCATCCTGGGTTGCATTAGACAAAGTATTGCCAGCAGGTGGAGGGAGGTGATCCCTCTCCTTTATTCAGTGCTGGTGAGGCTACACCTGGAGTGCTGTGCCCAGTTCTGGGCTCCTCAGTACGAGAGAGACATGGACATAGTGAAAAGAGTCCAATGAAGGGCCACAAGGATGATGAAGTGACTGGAGCACCTCACATGTGTGGAAAGACTGAGAGCTGGGACTGTTTAGCCTAGAGAAGAGATGTCTCGGGGGGATCTTATCAATGTATATAGATACCTGAAGGAAGGGTGCAAAGAGGAGGGAGCCAGGGTCTCTTCAGTGGTGCCCAGTGCCTGGACCAGAGGCAATGGGCACAAACTGAAACACAGGAGGTTCCCTCTGAACATCAGGAAACATTTTTTACTGTGAGGGTGACTGAGCACTGGCACACATTGTCCAGAGAGGCTGTGGAGTCTCCATCCTTGGAGATGTTAAAAAAATATGTGGGCATGGTCCTGGGTAACCAGCTCTAGGTGGCCCTGCTTGAGCAGGGGGATTGGACAAGATGATCTCCAGAGATTCCTGCCAACCTCAACCGTTCTGTGATTCTGTGTTAAGCTTGGACAGAAAGTTTTAAAAAAAACCACTTTCACATTTAAGGCCCACTGACTGGTAGTGATTAATCCCATGAATCCCACAGAACTGATTCCCTGTTTGTGAGCTGGCTGAGTTCATCTTGGATAGCCAGCAGAATTAGAAGGAGCCATTCTGAGTTTGTCTTCTAGGGAGAAACTATGGGGCAACCCCTTCCTGAAAGACAAAATCAAGTCTTTTGCTTATTTTCTACCACTGCAGGATTGAAGACTACACTCATCACCTAGTAATGTTAATCTAGAAAAAAATATTAGTCCACTTCCATTTCACATTCAAGGCTTGTTTTCTCTTCTGTTAAAATCAGAAGCAGTAAGGAGTACCACGAGTACACTAGTCTGACACTTAAGCATGAGGTTCAAGGCTGTTCTTAGTCCAGCTCTCCAATTACCCACACTGTTTGCATGGAGGAGTTCAAGTATGTTTACCACCTACCCGACACCTAACCTCTCCTTCATGTAGTCTCAACAGTTGTGTTCATATGTTCACATAAATACCACAGAAACAGCTGATGTTTTGTTTTTAAACTCTCTTGTAGACCTAACTATGGCAATGTGTATATAATGCATTATTAAACAAATAAATAATTGCTCATCAAATTAAGGGACATTCCTAGTATAATCAGATGCAAAATTATCTTGCCTCCCAGGTCCTCGTCTCTAGCCCTTTCTCAATTTCATTTAGCTCAGATTACTTAGGAAGTCAATGCATGACTCTTCAGGTGGAATATATTTCTCAAGCCTGTAAATATATTATTTCACTGTAATGAATATGAAATGCAAGTTCATCATTCAGTATACAACGTGCATATCTTAAGTGTTACCCAGGGATGAATAAGTTTTATTGAGCAGATAGAGCTCTGAATGGATGCTGCTTTTGATATGCCTGCAAGTCCAAGCAGTGTTAAGCTGTGTTTAAGCTGGGGAAAGCTGTTATTGTCTTGCCTAATTTAACCTCTTCTGGTATCACCTTTATCACTATTGACAACATCTTTCAGAAAATTTGAACTGAAATTTGGTGAGTTCTCCCTAGATTTTTGTCATTACTAATTATTAAGGCTATCTTTTTGGTTAATATTGGACAAGCTCTTTTATAACCATGTTGGTAGGGTGGTCACAGTATCATCAGCAAAATCTGAATCAAGCTTACTGTTGTTAAGCTATCTGGTGCTATATACAACAAATGTTAAATACTTTCTCATATAATTACCCATTCTCATAATGAACAAGCAATTCCGTGAAGGTGAAACAAGAGAACACATTTTCATTTGACACTGAGTTCTATGTTAAACCATTTACTGAAGCTATGTTTACTTAAAATAGCTAAGCCTTGCTATAAAAGTTTTGATGTCTATTATTTTCATTGGATATCATAACATTTCAAGATGTTCCAGAATGACATTGATGCCGAAGCCTGTCAAAAGCTTTCTTAAAATATGCGAAGTTTGAGTGGCTTTTGCTATTCAATTATCTCTTTGATGAATATTCTTAAGATAAAAAACTGGTGGGCACATGGTTTTCTGGAAAGAAATGTGTCTTGCTCTTCCTTGACTTTTGCCTTAGTTCTTTAATTCTGTTTAAGTCAGTACTGTCTTTGTCTGTGGAAGATTGAAGGGACCCTAAAGCCTGCATAGTTGTTGCATATGCTTAGGTCTCTTGGCATTTTGAATGAAATGCTGTTTTCACACTGATGTAAAAGCTTCTCCTGATCTTATAGGGTTTTTTTTAACAGTTTGGTGATTTTACTGATAACCTTACCAATTCCAGCTTTTTGTGACTGGTTTCTTTTAAAGTTTTTCATCTTTACCTGAAACTGTATTGGTTTTACATTTTATATAGCTTTTTCACAGCTTTATTTGTGATGTGAAATGATTTGGGTTTTGGCTCTGACTGTTTAATCTCTTTGTCAGCATCATTGGTTTTCTGTGCTGCTTGCCAGTGTTCCATCTCTTAAGTATGATTTGTCCATAGGCTTGGTTTTTTTCTGGTTCTAAAATTTTTCTGTTTATTTGTAACATGTCTTCCAGTTGATATAAACTTGCCAGTCAGAACTCTTCTTTCCTTAATTAAGTGATTTAAACTGTTGCCTTTCAGAAGCTTTTCAGCTTTTGTAATAATTTTGATTCACATATTTGCTCATTTCTCCTAGCACTGCTTTTTCACAACGTATGTTATACAGGGCGGGTTTTCCACTTCTTTTTCTGGAGGTATTTTTGAGACATGGATGCTAGCTTCAGCTCACAGCTCTTCTTTCACACAGCTCTATGTGTCTTCACTCATCAAACTTCAGATTTACTTGTCTAGAAAAATCGGCAATTGTTAAGGCTTCCCCAGTATTGGCACAGCAAAGATGCTATACTGTTTTCTTGTACTGGTCTAACCATCTCAAAACTTATCTCATGCTTTGGTTCAGTTTTATATTCCTTTTGTTATGCTTCCATGTTAATTTTTTGCCCTCTGTAAAATGTTAGATCTTTGAAGATTTATGTATTTTTTTAGTTTCATCTCAAATTTTACCATACATGAACTATTTCTGCTTTCCATGTCAACACCTGTATATGCTCAGACATTCCTGGAGGGTTTCTCCAATGAACCTTTTCAGGGAAGTTCTCTGGATTAATTCAGGGGGTTGAATTTAACAAGAACCAATTCACTGTTCACTCTCACAAATGTTCGTGCAGTCACAACAGACAACAGGCATGCAGTGACAGGAACAGATCACCACCTGCCAATGACTTTTATCAGCTCCTGAACACTGATGTTAGCTTCCTCCAACAGTCTTGAAATGACATTTGTACATTTTTGCCACCTCAAAACTTCTGCTGTTGCACCCAGTTTTCTAAATGACTCAAACCTACTTTGCTTTGTCTCTAAAATGAAGGATTCTCAACACTGGAGTTACCTAGTAACTTTTGCAGGCTTATCAAGCCTGCCAAGAGAAACCCCATTATTTTAGCAGGCTGCTTGCCAGAATGGCTATCTTATTGTGTTCCTGCATCTTCATTTGTTTCTACTGGCATAGTCTGTGAGTTTATGATTGAGCTTTTGACCTTGACAACCACTGCATTTGTGGTTCCTAGTTTCAAGTTGTCCAGTTTGTATGACTCTGTCCAAGCTAAACATCCTGCTAGCACAGAAACTGGTAAGCATTTTCACCGTGATAGTGCATACTCCAAAGAAGGAATACTATGTCTTGAGCAGCATGACTCCTCTCCTAGAAGGAAATGAGAAGTTTACAGCCCTTTTCTAGCACTCTATCCCATCTGTTTGGAGTAAAGAAAAAAACATAAAGTTCTTATTATTTCCTTTTTTTTAATTAGCAGAGACAGTTTGGGAAAACTTAAAACCCATTTGTTAGGCTCGAAAAGCCAGACCCAGTTCTGCTGAGAGGTACTGGAAGTATTAAACGTATTTGTGTAGGTTAGCCCACCTCCAGCTATGTCCCACTTCCCCTTCCCAGAGTCAGTGATATACTCTACAGTTTCCAACTCCAGCATGATATAAACTTTTCCACATGTTCTTTATAGAAAATGTATACATTTAATTCATACAGTGAGCTCAGTCAAATTCCTTATCAAATATGGAAACTAGATCTGCTCATAAAAATAGCTTGGGAAGTCTCTCGGAGAAAAATGACTTCTTGTCACCCCGTAACACAGACAATCTAAGAAGCTCTGTAATTTGTCAACAAAAAAGTACCTTATCTTAAACAAAAAGTACACCAAACAAATACTTCTCCATGAAAAACAATTTTGACAGGAAACGTTCAGCAGCCTTTGTGTAGGCAAGTGACTCTTCTGTTACAATTCCCACCTCCTGCCCACTGCCTCATCTGCTGCCTGCTTGCATGGGAGCCTGCTACTACCCTGTTCAGAAAGCAGAATGCAAAGAGAAGGCAGTAGAGGGCAAGGGAGTAGCACTGGACTCTTCCTCCTTGGGAGATGTCTTACTTTACCTTGACAATTGTATTGCTTCAGAAAGCAGAAAGGAGGCAGCGAGGCTTAGTTTAGAAGACCATATAATGCTCTCCTGTCCATCCTTCTGGCATTAAAGAGGCTGATCTCACACACAAAATGCAGAAACATGGTAGAAGCAGTTAGTCTGGAGTTACAGTACACTGAACAACTTCAGGAAAGGGCTGTTTATGGGAGCTGTTGAAACTGAGGTACTCTGATTTCCACAGTGAACCTTTATACGCTGCATAAAACAATAAGCCACTTTATAGCTCTATAACTGCTTGAGATGAGAATATTCCCAGAGAGCAACCTGCTCATGGGCCTCTTCCCTCAGGCCTTTTCAGAGGAATTTGTTGGCAAATAGCTATGGACAAAGTCATAAGCAAGAGTTTGCTCAGGAAAACACTGACCAGGAAAAGGTGTGTAGTGATAGTATGAGTGACTGAAACCTCCTTACAAACCAAACTCAGTCATTACTCTTGACGCTGCGGTATATCAAGTAAGTGAAGAGGGTAGCCCCCCTGGCAGATATACCTTCCTGCAACAACAACACATTTCATCAGCCACTTTCAGAGATTAGAGGACAAGAACAGTTTGGCAAGGCACGTGCACAGAATAATTACCAAATGCTGACTCAGGCATGAAAACAAGGCAAAAAAACCCTCCGTGAATTCTTTGGGACAAGCTGACAGAAATATCATAAAGGCTGTTTCAAGCAACAGTTCAGTCATCCAGCTGTGCCAGAAATATGTGTCTCCATAACAAGACATGAAAGGGCTGGGATGTTCCATTACTGAGATTCCAAATAGCTAAAATGGGGATAAAATTGGTTAATACTTAAGCTGATTCAATCAGCCGTCTTTAAATTTAAAACCCAGAATAGTAATCATTTCAAGCACGTCCTCAGCCACACAATCATGACAGCCTGAGGATGAGCCAATTCAGAAGATGCATCCAGTGAAGCTTATCGAGAGCTAGTTGACACACATAATTTGATTTCTATTTTGGCTTCTGCCTTTTGAGTCAATCATTTTTGTGTTGAGAATTTACAGTGATATACCCATCAGAGCACTGATGAACTACCATTAACACACATAAAGATATATAAATCTCTTACATACCAATAGCAACCCCTTTTTATTTTCATTTTGCTAGGGCACTAGAAATCTAGGCACGTGGCCTCTCTTCTAGGTTTTGTAGCTAGCTCACTGTGGTTATGAACTCACATAGCTGTGTGGTTTTTAACCTCCTCTCCAAGTCACCCAGAAGATGAGCCAGCTCCCATGCGGCAGCCGATTCGTAGTATTGACATAACACAACGCCTGAGCTGATTTGCCTGGTTCTCTGCAAAACCTCTCCTTAAACTCAGCATTGCATTAACAGAAACTTGTTTGGGTATTAGTTATTTGTTGAACACAGGCAATATCCTTGTTCTGAACACAAGCTGGAAATATTCCCCGCTCTTTACATTTGTGTGTGAGGCACTTAGAACACTCAGGTAGTCAGCACACACACACAGAATTGTCCACTCAGTTCACACCACTAGTCTCCTTACTCATTTAGTCTGGCTTCACAGGACCAGTCTGAAGAAACTGGGTAAAAGCCCATTGAGAAAAATTACAAATAACCTGTCCATCAGAAGACTTTCTCTCTAAACCAACTGGTTAGTAATTGCTTTGTGTCTTTCACCTCCCAATACAGTTGCTGCTGTTTCATTGTGCAGTCTATAGCTGTGAGAAGGGGAAAAAAAGAATAAAATTCGCAGGCTGACAAAACAGTCTCTTCATACCTAAAATAATAAAAATCCTCCTCTTCAAAATATCCCTTAGCTGCTTACTACAGATGGTGTGTACGTTAAGAGAACGTGTATTGTGTTCTCAGCAATATCTTTGACATCTTCCTGTGGTTAGCATCTGTGTTTACTTTTTGAACCAATTGATGTTTCATAGAAACACACTGAATCTTTTGAATGTGCTGTTACCATTGAGAAATATTTTATGTTTATTGGTATACAGCCTGATTAAGCTTTAAGAAATTACTAAAGGTGCCATATATTAGTTTATTGTTCAATTCCTCCACAACTATTCTTCACTCACCTGAAATCATGGCATGCTGTGGCACATGTCTACTTGCTCTAGAAGCTGTTAGAGCTATTTTCAGAAGCATATATGTCATTTTTTTTGAAACATGCAAAGCACTAGCTTTGTTTGTTTCCACTGATATTTTCAATTATGTATTCATTTATGTATTCATTCTGAGGTTTCAAATTCATGACTAATATCCCTGTGGTATTGCACAATACTATCAAACATAGATCAAGTACCTTTCATTCTGTGTTATCTGATTTTATTCCAATACATCTTCCTAAATTCTCTTTAAACTGGAAAGTGTCAGGTACAACATGGAAGATGAAGCTTCTCTCTGTCTTCCAGAATACAATTCCCTAGAGCAAATCACTTATCAAAAGCCATTTCCTGTTTTGTTCATTTAATTACATTTTCTTTCTCTATTAAGGATAAAATGTCCCATGTTAAAGAGATATCCAGTGCAGTGCAGAGAATACTTTGCTGGAGGGCCTGCAGTCCTCAATCTGGTGTTTGATTCTTCTAATGACTTCATTTGTCTTTTGAGATTTTTTTTCTCTTTTTGGTCTTACTGAGTCACTTTCTTCTCCCACTTTCTCTCTGTGATCTCAGCTCAGACGATACGTTAAAACAGACTCTTAATCTGTGCACACATGATAATTAAAAATAGGTTCTCAGGAAGTGATGAGCAAAAAAGACCTTTGCATGCTTTCCATGCACTGAAAGACAAGAGAACACAACCAGTACTATACAACATCACCATATAAATTCTGACTGTTCTGTTCCTTCTTCACCCCCTCACATGATCCTGTGTCACACAGAAATAGGTGATTTAGTTCTATTTCCCAAACCAACCAAGTTTGGCTTGCATTAATAAATTTTGCTTGTCCTTTGGAAAATCTGGACACCATATTCACTTCTGCTAGCTTGTTCTGTTTTGCTATTAAAAGATTTCTCCATGGCAGAAAACAGACCACTAAACTTCAGGCTTCTATTACAAAGTCCTTTTGCATTTCCCTGAAACAGTCCTGATCATTTTAATAGGCCAAATTACAGTAAAATGTTTAATTTGTCCTAACCCCTATGCTTCACATTATCATGTGACTTCTGGGAGCAACAGCTTGGGAAGTGTTAGAGCTGAGTAAGAACATGTGAAAACAAAGGGATAAAAATAAAGCAGGACAGGAAGAAAACTAGAAAAAAAGAAAATACTTGGGTTTTTTAATCACACAGAAATAAAAGGCAAAGTAATACAACAACTACAAATGCACTATTTTCAATATGATTTCCCTTATAACCACAACTCATCAGTATCACACACAATTTTAAGGTGTAAAAGTTAGCAATATAAAAATACCAGCTGAAGTACCAGTCAAAAACTGCAAGTGCTTAGGCTGCATAAGATGAATATATGTGAAGTTATGATGATGTACAAAGCACCCATATCCGTAACTAAACATCCAGGAGCAATTGAGCTGTGCCTGGCTATTTGCAAAAACAATATAGCCATTATGAATTTCCTTTTGTATTGCCAGTTGTGGAAATGGTTTGAGATACTGCTGGAGGCAGGATGGACTACTACAGGAAGCTCTAGAGAAAGCATTCAAAATTACTTTGAATGTGAATCTGAATGAACAAGTAGTTTTTCTCAAACTATGTCACCTCTAATCACTCCTATCAGAAATAAGTAAGCCTCTTAATTAAAAATCAGAATCAAAGCTATGGAAGAGCTCTGCTTGTTGAAATGTGGTCAGTAAAACTAGAATGACACTATTAGTTCACTCCTCTCCAGGCTGATGAACACTGCTGAGATCATGAAGAGGTTCTTCCATCCCTGTTAATCCTGGGCCATGCTTTACATATTTTCTAGATTAAAATCAATGCACTTTCCCTTCCTCAGTGTTGTTCAGCAGAGGGATTCTTCTGATTGACCTCTTTCTTTTTATTCTTGGACAGCCCAAAGGCCTGCTTGTCACAGTAGATACTTTGGCTTCACTTAAACGTTGTGTCTCACATAGTTATCCATCTTCTCTGGATAAAGCTGATGGGTTATATGACAATCTTAAAACTTGCTAAGAATCCATTATATACACTAACAAATGTTTTCCTGAGGTACTTGTCTTCAGAAGGCATTCTGAGATTTTTCAGAACATTGGTGGATTTCCAGGTTTCATAATCAAAGATAAAGGGTGAAATAATCTTTGAGATGAAGATTTACAATTCAGTTTTTCCTTTGCAGACTCTGTAGTCTTTTTGGAGTTGATGACAGCGCCCCTTGCTTTGTCTGCTTATAAAATTATTTCTTTTCCTCCTCACTAGCTTTAATGCAAACTAGTTTACTATCCAATTAAATGTAAAACATGTTACTATGCACATGCACTAAGAATATGACAAAACTTACAGTGGATTTCATTCATTCCTAGTTTAGCATTAACTATGTAATCTAGCCCGACACTTTCTGGAATCTCAGCTCTTGGATTCCTTTCCACCACTCCTAGATGTCTTCCCCACCGCACAGTGGGTAAGGCAGCCCAGGAAACTTTAGTTTTCAGCCTGCTTAATTCTATCCAATGCCACACAGGAAGGATATTTGAATCTTGCTATATGCCCAGTCATAGTCACACTCCTAACTGTGCAACACTTATGAAAGATGGCCATAAAATCATTCGTTGAACAGTGCTTGTTGACAGTAAAGACATTTATACCTCTCTCTCGGAGGAACAGATTATGTTGTTAATCTAAGACATCACGGAATTAAGTTGCAGGAATATTATTTCTAGTTCAGCTACTGTCTCATTCTGTTCCACAGTCAAGGGAAACTTGCTTTCCATGACTTGCTTTACATGGAATGTGGCATTCAGCACCTTGCAGGCTGCAATCTTGATTAACTAATATCAATTCAGAAGGGAAAAGCAATAAAATAACTAGCTGACAAGAAAACATTTCTGTATTTATAGCTGCACTAAAAGCTTTTGCAAGGGGTTTATGCAGCACAAATAGCAATAGCCATGAAGACACAGTTCATAGCTCAGTGTTCAGAATAACTGGTGATTCCTCTCAGGGGTTTGTTTTATCTTGGAGGACAAACAGAAAGACCAGTTCTCTTTTGTTACTGTTGTACCTGTCATTTGCAGAAATGGCAGAAAGGAGAGAAGAGAGGCTTAGGGCTTGGAAAGAGAGAGAAAAAAAGAGGCAATGTTAGCTGGCATGAGAGAAGAGAATGGGTTGTGCACTTGAAATGAACAATCTGAAAGGCAGAGGAGTATTTAAGATGCTGATGGTTAGGCATGACAGTTTGACAGCCTCTGCTAAAACCCTTTTCCTCCATACCTCTTAGAACTCCTGTTTCTCCCTGTCCTCATCAGAGGAGAAATGGAAACTGAGGTCCCTTGGGCCTGACCATCTGTTGTTTGTGAGGAAGGGCAAAATAGGACCTTCACTGGAGCACCTGCAGACTCCTCCGCAAGCCCGTTCTTATCAGCGTAAGTCCAAGAAGCCCAATGGTTTCTCATCCTGGCTGTAGGAGAACAGTTTGGTTGACTGGCCTGCTACAGAATACGGACTACAGCTTCATATAGTTAGATAGAGATGCATTTTAAGCTTTTCTAAAGTACCAGGGATTTAGAGCTGAGTGTTTTACTTTGCAATTAGTATGTGATAGTACTGAATCTGA
This sequence comes from Buteo buteo, assembly GCF_964188355.1. NCBI lineage: Eukaryota > Metazoa > Chordata > Aves > Accipitriformes > Accipitridae > Buteo > Buteo buteo. The sequence continues at coordinate 27,059,308 of NC_134189.1, read as the reverse complement.
AAAAGAGTTTGGGGGATGTTCTGGCAGAAGAAATGGGAGTCCCTATGGTCACACACCTGCATGTCTGTGGGATTGCAATTCACTAGAGGGAGCCATTGCCATTTTGTATAGGTTAGTAGCTGCTCCACCAAAACCAACCAGAGGAGACAGAAAATTTCTGGTACAGAATAGTAACTGTCTTCTGATGTACTCTCAGTCACGAATTTCTTCTATATGACATCGAGTTCCCCTGCTTTTGGAAGGAAGATTTTTCTGAGAGGCTGGCAGTCAGTTGAGTACTGGATACAAAAGTAAGAGCTACGCTCTTCTGTACTTACATTATTCACCTCACTCCCATTTGAGATTTTGACTCCTTTATTCTCTTTCAATCTAATTTAAGTCCATTTTTACATATAATGCATTCAAGATGCAGAGTATTCCCTTTCTTCCTGTAAAAAATACATTACAACCTTATCTAGAAGAACTCTCTGACAGTCAAAGGAGATATCTCCTGAAAACTGAGATGAATAGTAATTTATTTTGTTAGGCAATATGTAAACCAAAAATTCTTAATTAGTGGAAAATAAAAATGACAGTAATTAAAGGCCAACTATTACCTACTTCAGAAGTAACTCAGTTACAGTAATGGATGTGAAATATATCCCATAAGTAAAAACAGAATTGGATCCTATATTATGAGGGAATAAATTATGAAAATTAAAGTTGAAAGCCTGAAGAATAATATCTGTAATTCTACTTTTATAACCCTTCCAACACAGGGAAGTGGCTGGAAATGAGATGACACTGTTTTAGATGCGTGGCGGATTGACCCTGGCTGGACACCAGGTGCCCACCAAAGCCATTTTATCACTCCCCCCCCCCCCCCCCCCCAGCTGGACGGGGAAGAGAAAATATAACAAAGGGCTTGTGAGTCAAGATAAGGACAGGAGAGATCACTCACCAATTACCATCACAGGCAAAACAGACTCAGCTTGGGGAAAATTAACTCAATTTATTACCAATCCACGAGATTAGGGTAATGAGAAATAAAACCAAATCTCAGAACACCTTCCCTCCACCCCTCCCTTCCTCCCGGGCACAAATTCATCCTGGATTCTCTACCTATCCCCCCCAGCAGTGCAGGGGGATGGGGAATGGGATTTACAGTCAGTTCATTACACATTATTTTCTGCTGCTTCATCCTCTTCAGGGGCAGGACTCATCTCACTCTTCCCCTGCTCCAGCGTGGGGTCCCTCCGACAGGAGACAGTCCTCCATGAACTTCTCCAGTGTGGGTCTTTCCCATGGGCTGCCGTTCTTCATGAACTGCTCTAGCGTGGGTCCCTTCCACGGTGTGCAGTCCTGCAGGAGCACACTGCTCCAGTGTGGGTCCCCCGCGGGTCACAAGTCCTGCCAGAAAACCTGCTCCAGCGCGGGCTTCCCACGGGGTCACAGCCTCCTTCGGGAACCCACCTGCTCTGGCGTGGGGTTCTCCCTGGGCTGCAGATGGAGATCTGCTCCACCATGGACCTCCATGGGCTGCAGGGGGACAGCCTGCCTCACCATGGTCTTCATCACCACGGGCTGCAGGGGAATCTTTGCTCTGGTGCCTGTAGCATCTCCTCCCCCTCCTTCTTCACTGACCTGGGGGTCTGCAGGGTTGTTTCTCTGACATGTTCTCACTCCTCTCTCTGGCTGCCATTTCTGTCTGTCCCAGCAACTTTTTTTCCTTCTTAACTATGTTGTCCCAGAGGCGCCACCACTATCGCTGATGGGCTCGGCCTTTGCCGGTGGCTGGTCCACGTTAGAGCCAGCTGGTATTGGCTCTGTCGGACACAGGGGAAGCTTCCAGCAGCTTCTCACAGAAGCCACTGCTACCAAAACCTTGAACACAAAGCCAATACAGGATGCTACTGTTCTCAGAAAATGTGAAAATTATTCTTGTTCAGAATGCGCAATTTAAACTCAGAAGGAAGCATTAAATGATTCAGTCTCACGCCTGTATGTCATGGAACATGGCTTTTGAACCACTGCTGCATTATCCATGTAACTTCTGCTTTCTACCTTACAGTTATCCAATAATGATTTGAATTCACCAGCGATTCATTAGTGCATCATTTGTCATGGCTTGTTCAATTAGTTTATGTTTAATAACATGTCAGTTTTTCACAGACAAGGCTTTGTGTTTGCCAGGCTTCATTTTCCTTCCTTGCTTCTTCCTGCCTTTCTCTTAGCTGAAAGTTAGAGATTAGAGTACCTGGTCTTTTCTTCCTGCAGAGGCTCTCACATGCTGTAACCAAGTTCTCTCTTCATGCATTATTTTTGGACAAACTGAAATCTTTGCCATAAGAAATGTATGGCATTTTATGCAGACATATTTTTTCCCAGTGATTTTCATCACATTGTCTTAATATTTTAGTAAAAATATCTCCCAGTTACCACTCACAAAGAATGACATGAGTAATTTTTATCTCAGCATCCCAATGGCAGTTTTCTCTCCAGTTCATTCCTCCCTGTGATTTTTCAGTCCTTCTCAGAGTGACTGATTCGAAGCTTCGTGTTCCCCTGTCCATAGACAAGGTTTACCTTCCATGTTCAGATGTGTAATATTTGTATCTGGCTATGCATTTTACTAGACTCTCAAGCTCAGTTTTTGTGTTGCTACCATTGTACACCTTTTTGCCAATTTTAGGGTCACCTGCAATTTTACCAGCAGTGTCCATTCCCTATCATAAATGACAGTTTTCTGCTACTTTCATTTACGCTGCCTCAGCAGTACTTAGCTGCCACAGGGGAAGAAATTCTTATGTGCAAATGAAATTACAGAACTGTTATATACTTCTTGATAATAACTACCTACACAACATAACTGGAACACACCTATATATAGGATGTCCTTGGTGTGCCTCAAAGATACGTAAGTCCTTACCTTACAGGCCTTTTTTTGAAGCTGAACACATTCCACGATGTTTTTATTTGTAGCAGTGAGACAACTATGTGTAGGTATTGACTATGGAAATCTTTAGCTATAAAATGCCTTGGAAGTGCAAAGTATGAAAACACCTATTAATTTTCTGACCTCAGCCAATAAATTATCTTGGTCTTAACACTATTCCAGAAAGACTATTCTCCTAAAATTAATGTGTGGTTTCTTTGAGAAAAATGATCTTTTAATTCTACCAGCTTTTCTAATCAGCAGGTTTTTTGCAATTTATAAATGAAGCACGTCTGCAGCCAAACCTTTCCCCTTCAAAGTTAGTTAAATCAATGTTTGCCATTTCCAAGGGGTGATTTTTTTTTGCTTCTGAGATTTTCAAGTGTTTCACTCCTGTAATTTATTGCTTCATTTAGTATTAAATTGAACAAGGGGTGTTTATTTGAGGCATTACCTTGTTGAGATCTTTCTTTTGTTAATCAAATTACTAATGTGTAAAATGCAATGTCTCTTAAAGAATCTCTTAGGTGCCAATGCAAATTAATAAGGTTGCTATTTGCAATAGACATGTTGTCAAACTATGATGAGTCTATTGACTCTTGTTTTCCTAAGAAGAAGAAATGCAGGGGGTTTTACTTACCCTGTACTCCATATTGCTCTTGAGAACTTCAAAGCATAAGGAAAATAGTGGAACAAATGAGAGAAGGTGAGCCAGATGGCAACAAAGGCACAGAGAAGTCAACCAAACGTTATTTTAGTGCAGAGGGATTAATGTTATATATATCAGAGACTATGATACTCTCTATCTGTTCACAAGTTCTGTGATGTCTGTTTCATGTTGCCACATTTTTTAGTAATAAAAGCAGACTCAAAATGCAAAACATGAAGACTAGGGGCATTCTCAGGATAGTGCAGTTGCGGTGCTTGACAATTAAGTGACTTGCCAAAGTCGCACAGAAAGCTAGAAGAGATTCAGGAACTGGAGTTCCCAAGGCCAAATTTAGCATCTTAGCCAGAAGTTCTCCTTGTATCACACCCCTTTCCTGATGTTTCAGGGTCCTGACAGGGGGCGGGATTAGGACCGATCAGAAGACAGTTTCATTACTTCTGCCAAAACATATAACAGTGACTGAAAGAGATATTTACTTCCCAAACACAACATGGAGAAGGTGTCTTGATCATAGCAAGGGAGAGTGGGAGGGAGGCAGCATGAAGGCCGAGATTTGCAAGGCAGGGGAAATAGAAGAGGAGAGGAAGAAAGACGCCAAAATGAGCAAGGGGAAGGGGCTGATGAGGAGGAAGCTTGTTGTTGCAGTGGGAGAATAAGAAGTAACAACATATCCTACTGCAATGGTGTGGTACCAGGCAACCAGTGTGCAGTTAGAGGAACATCAGTAAAAACTCACGAGCCTGGGAGCTGATGAGAGCTTTCCTGGGTTTGCCTGTGTTTGGCCATGTAGCAGAACATCAGACCTGCGAATGTGCGAGAAAAGACTCTCTCCACTCCTTCCCTGCAATAGTTACATTTTCTGGGCTTCCCTTTTGTTTTGCCTCAGAAAACAACAACAACAACAACAAAACCAAACCAAAAATCTCAAATGGGGGGAAAAAAAAGCTCCCAGACCCCCAAAAACCCAAATGCAGAGCAGTCATGAAATCACCTTTGAATTCACTAGGTGGCAACACGGAGTAAGAAATCAGCACTAGAGTCTTCAACCAGAACATCTGGTTGGACCTTCACAGCCCCCCTGCCCCTTCATCCCCACCAAACAAACTCAAGTTCTGGTTGATCAAATGACCACCTTCTAAACACTAAATAAAATACACTCCCTGCAGATGTATAAATATTGTCTCAGTTGGCCAGTGCTCATGCTGACTGACTATCACCACATTTATCTGGTTTTACTCACAGTCACCTTTGAGTGGCTTTGATGTGGCATTGAGGCTACCAGCTTTGACGTAAGCCTTGGATCTGTAACTCTCTTTGCTTCCTGAAAGCAGAGCAATTACTTTCCAATCAAGCAGCTTAGGAGTGGGGAGGAAAGAAATCATTCATTTTCTTGAAGTATAAATCAATTACATGTGTTGAAATGTTCCCACTTTACTGAATATGGGTTTCCAAGGAAGACATGGGCTTTCTCTTCCCTTGTTCTGCTTGAGTAATGGCAGCTTTAAGTCAGTAAAAAAAGTAGCACATGATTAAAATTTATATTTTTCTTTCTGTTAAAATATACAGGTTTTGTCTTCTGCCGTGTAAACCTCTAAACTGAGCCATTTATAAAAAGAAATAATACCAGCACGATATGATTCAAACTTAATGCTCTTTCATTTCCTTGTAAATGGAGGCAACTCTAGGGAAGTGTCAAAGCCCTGAGGGCCCAAATAGTCCCTAATGTCCCTGACCAGCCTCACCTGGGGCCCCACCACACCCCCTGCCCATGGGCCCAGGGTCTATTTAAGCCCTGCCTTGTGCTGTGGTCCTTGTCTGATCTCTGTGGTAGGAGTGTTTGTGTTCAGTCTAGCTGTGTCCTTGCCTGGCCATGGACCCTGTTGATCTAGACCTGTGGGTTGACTTTCTGGCTTGACGGCATGCCTGCAGTGTCACCATGGACCTGCCTGGCGGGTACTGGGATCTGTCTGACCCTGGTTGCCATCAATGGATCTGATCCTGACTCATGGAATGTTTTCCTGTCTTGATGTTTCATTACCACAACCTTGCCCAACGGCCCGGACCCTGTGCTTCCCCAGCACTCACAGGCCTGCCCTGCTTGCCTGGGGCCGTGGAGTGTCCCCTGCCTGCTGAGGACCTTGCCCGGCTGGCTCTGGCACCCCTTTGGCTCCTGGCCCAAGGGAGCAGCTGGCCTGTGCTGTGCCCTGAGGTGAAGTCTGGAGTTAGCACCAGTGCAAAGTCTGCTGCCGTGAAAGCAAGTGAGAATAGAAAAAGCAGTTAGGTGTGGGAGTACCCACAGTCTATGCATGCTGGAACTCATCCTGCCCCTAATGAGCAGGTGGAGATGAGGCCCAGAAGTCCTTTTGAAATCTGCTGCTGATGGCAGTCTGCTCCAAACATCAGCTCTCTCATGGACCTTGCAGCCTTCTCTCCAGCTGTCCCAGTTGTGCAGATTCAAACGAGGAAAGGGGGCCGCCTTTCTGATGAAGGGCGTGGGAACCTCTGGCCTCGGTGACTAACCTGGCACACGGCTGACTTCTGGATGTCACAACATGGCCACTGCAGAGCTAGGCCCAGGGCCCTGCAACCTCTTGAAAGAGGTACCAGTGCAAGTTAGTGGCTGTCCTGGTTTCAGCTGGGATAGAGTTAACTGTCCTCCTACTAGCTAGTACAGTGCAATGTTTTGAGTTCAGTATGCAAAGAATGTTGATAACACTGATGTTTGCAGTTGTTGCTCTGTAGTGTTTAGTCTAAAGTCAAGGATTTTTCAGCTTCTCATGCCCAGCCAGCGAGAAAGCTGGAGGGGCACAAGACATTGGCACAGGACACAGCCAGGGCAGCTGACCCAAACTGGCCAACGGTGTATTCCATACCATGGGACGGCACATCTGGTGTATAAACTGGGGGGAGTGGGGGCAGGGGGATCGCTGCTCCGGGACTAACTGGGTGTCGGTCGGCGGGTGGTGAGCAATTGCCCTGCGCATCATTTGTACATTCCAATCCTTTTATTATTACTGTTGTCGTTTTATTAGTGTTATCATTATCATTATTAGTTTCTTCTTTTCTGTTCTATTAAACTGTTCTTATCTCAACCCATGAGTTTTGCTTCTTTTCCCGATTCTCTCCCCCATCCCACTGGTGGGGGGGGGGGAGTGGGTGAGCAGCTGTGTGGTGCTTAGTTGCTGGCTGGGGTTAAACCACGACAGTGGCTGTGAGCTCTTGGTTCCCCTTGAGTTTCCAATTCTGCTGAAGTTACTGCCTCCTATGGTGGCAAGCTGTCATCTCCCATCTGAACAGCTTGGGAGCACCTCAGAGCCCCTCTGGGCTCCTAGCAGCATGCCAGCCACTCATCCGAGGCAGAAGGATATACTCTGACACGTCACCTCCACTGAGCTGTCAGCCTACTCAACATACAACTGATGAAGGATGGAAGAGAGACATGTTCAGTTCCTGTGCCATCCTCCTCCTTCCTATTCAGTCCTCCTGTACACTTGTCAACTTACTCTGCTCCAGGTCTACAGCTGTAAAATGGGAACAGCACTTCTCAGCCTCAGACAGCTGGGATACAAACCCACCCCTGGCTCTCGGACTTCCAGGCAGTACTGTCTGTGGACTGTGTAGCTGGGTAAGTGAGCAGCTGGGGTCTTATGGTGAGTGATACTGGAAACTTTGTACCAAAATGTCTCTTTCGGATGTAGATCTGTACACAATGTTTATTTAGCCAACCATTCCTAACCCCACTGAAAAATGTCAGCTTCCTTTATCATGGACTCAGCAATGGCATTACAATTTAAAAGTGCAAATATGTACGGGTAAGCATTCATGCTAGATTAAATCTAAGCCAGAGAAAGATGGGTTCATTCTTGGGTAGTAACAGTGCTCTTTATCTATATCTCTTCTTTATCTTCACTAGATAAATTTTTAGTCCTCCCTTTCTAGAATTGCTAGTCCTTTTAATGTCAGGGACATCCTACTCACAAAGTGCTTATAATGTCAGTAAACATTTTATTGGTTTCACTCCCAGCTCTCTGACCTGGTGAATGAGCACGTGCTGCATTTCTCACTTCCCTTCAATCATGAGTAAGCACAGTGACTTTTTTTTTTCCTGTAGGGTATCTTGAAATATATTCACATAGGCCCAATCAATCAGCCATAGAAAGACTACACATTGACTTCAGCGGGCATAAATCATATCATACAAAACGTTGCACAAATACAATAGTAGTTACAGCAGAATACCAATTAGTAATATAGTATTATATCAGCATTTACACTTAGGGACAGAACTACAAGACATTTAAGTGCAGTGATCAGGCAATGCTGAAACAGCCCTGGTTGTTAGGATCTTCTGATTTATGTTTTTTAGTGCTTCACTTCCTAGTTCTTAACCAGATATTAATTATCTGAAGACAATTCCCCTTCCATGTTTTTGCTCCACATCTTTTAAATATGTTATGTCTGAAACTCTGTAAGGAACACTAAGAAGCTTGAAGTGCTTTATTTCCACAAGTGCAACTTTAACAAGCAGACTTTTCACTAGCTGTGACCACATAGTCACTGTGTATGCCTTTAAGTATGCACCTGCAGACTGAAAGGACACCGCTGACAGAAAAATGGCAATTTAGAAACACCTGTTCTCAGAATCCTGCCACCATAATTAATCTCTTCTGTTGTTTGGTTTTTGTCTTGGCAATAACAGCAATTGCAAGTACTACCTTCTAAGCTAGATCACTGCCATCTGCAGGGTTTATTCAGAAGGACAGGCGATATGGGTCCTCAGGAAAGGAGAGATTAATAAGGTCAGGCCTAAAATCAGGGGCTGGATCAAGAAAATAGCTCTCTTGTGCAGAAAAAGGAGACTATGAACCCTGTGTTTTCTCTCCATGCATGGTGTAAAGCCATTCTGTGCTAATCTGAGTAACTCATAAGCTTGAGCTGGAGTGAAAGCAATTCTGGGGAAAAGGAGAAAATACCTAATCTTCCTGTGGGGCATAATGGAGTTGGACTGCGTGAAAGGAGAAGCATGCTGCCCACACAGTTCCCCCACAGACACAGACCATACTACCATGGGGAAGTAGGAGCATCGGTCAAACTGTTCAGAAATCCATATATAAAGCAAACTATAAATCTGAGGAGTCATTTGGATAACAAATCTCTCTTTGTAACATCCAGGGCTTTTCCGGTAATGTCACTAATAAGACAACAGTATATGTTGTTGTTGTTAGGAACTACACTCTGTGCATGGCTCTTTCCTTCCTCACTTACCTATTTATACTGCAAGCTTTTCAAGGTGGAAGCTATTCTTCTGTGTTTATATGGAGACTTGCACAGTGAATACATTGTCTCTTGTGGGATTCCTATGTCCAGCTGAAATATAATAGAAAGACAAATATTAATTGCAGCAACTTAACATATACATAATGGAGAAGTGCATGCAGTTTATTTTATTCAATGTGGTTTCTTCCCCTCTGTTACTTGGAGAGTATTTGTATTCTGTGCCATATGTCTACATCATAAACACTATTTCATTGCAGGAAGACTTTCATCCTAAAATTCAAGGCTCGTCTGACTCTAATTCAATGTCCAAAATAGAATTCTAGTAAAGACAGATTAAAAATTCTTTGGCTTAGATAACTAAGCCTTATATGTCAAGTGAATTTTTTTACCCATTTAACTCATGCTACGAATATAATTATTGTATTTCATTAAAATAGTGTAAATTTTTTAAGCAACATTGTCTAGTCGAAGGTGTCCCTGCCCGTGGCAGGGAGGTTGGAACTAGATGAACTTTAACATGCCTTCCAACCCAAACCATTCTATGACTGTAAATACAGATTTAGAAGCCCAAGTTTCAATGACTTTAGATCTCAAAGAGCTGGAAGATTGAAAGGAGCTATACAGCCAGCCAGTAGAACTCTATTCTTACAGGTCAGGTTGAAGTATGAGCAAATAAGTGTGTATACACCCGATCACACACAAATATGCTCTTAAATTAGGACTGACAGAAACCATTCTCTTTAAGTCACTGTAACCTTGACCACTTTCAAGAGCTCTGAACTAGGTTGTAAAGCAAGCTGGCTTTAGTGCCCAGTTTCATCTGGATGAGAAAGTGCTATATAAAGGTGAGAGATTGCTATCACTAAGCCCTGTGTCTTCAGCCCTCAAGCTATCACTTCATTCATCATCTAGTACTTTGGTGCAAGGGGGGAAAAAGAATATTAAATGTTAATGGAGATGCTAACTTCACTCATAAATATTTCAGTGGATGAAAAAATGCTTAAAAGAGGGTCAGTGCAGCTAATATGCTCTATAAAAACAAACATCTATTCTTCCTCAGACTATTTTTTTCTTTAGATGAGCCTTTTCATAATGCTGGTAAGATGAATTACAGTTCACCTTTTATAGTACACTTCTTTCAAATCATTATAGACTCTGATCTCTTCAAAGATGCAGGACTCTTCATTTTAGCAGGCTTTGGATCAGATGTCACTACTTCACTCAAAGAAAAGATTTTTGGAAGAAAACATGTGACTTTTCCTGAGAGATACTAGCCTATTCTGCAGTTACAGTGTAGAGTAAATTCCAGTATGAAACGCTTCATTGGTTTTATATCCCTGGATGCCTATAAGACAGAAGAATATCAAACAAGGGCCATTCCTCGGCAGACTGAGATGCGGAAGCAAAAGGTCAAATTCTGATATATAGCTTCACAGAATGTATGTTTACATTCCTGACAATGTTGAATTCACCCTTACACTGATGAAACTGTACATACAAACTGCCTTGAAATTATATTCTTTGGTTATCATCTAACCAAAGAGATCCTTCCCAAATCCTGAGTTTCAGACTGCTGCTTAGATCACTGGACCAGAGCACGGTACATTCCTGTACGAATGTCAGTGAACAACATCCGTACAAAGTCACAGACACCTACAATGCAAGACTCTTTGGGGAACTGTTAGGGAAACTAGGCACACTAAGCTATACATAAAAACTAGGCTTCAGAAGAGATTCTGATGACATCTGGGTCTCTGTGGGTTCATTTCAAAAGGCAATGAATTTAAGGGCTACAAACCAACACCCTATTTCAGAGAACTCTTATTTCTTCTTAAACTCATGTACCTAACCCAGCATTCCCAAACAGTTATAAAAGGAAGGCAGGGTGGGGATGGGGGGTGGGGAGGTACAGCTGGAGAGGAAATAATTTTATAAAGAGACTCAAAACCAGTTCATTTCTGTTTATAGATAATGTAATGCAACTCATTAGAGTAATATTGCCAGACACTTTTTCTTGACATTTAATTGTGATCTCTAATGTAATTAAATAATTAGTATAGCACTCGTTATTCCATTAAATTATTTACATGTTGGAATAACAATTTAAGTTATTGCACACTGCCTTAGGACTTAATATTACTTTTAATATGTTTTATTAGCACATCTTAATGTCTCTATGTGTATTCTGTGGAATAAAGGAAGCTTTGCTTAAAGGATGGACAACAAAACAGAGCCCTCTATTCTTCCTTAGCTTTTACTCAAACAAATGTCTGCCTGAAGTTGACTGTAGTTTAGCTTGTGGTAAGATTAAGTGTGTGGGGGGGAAAGGTCTGGATCTATAATAATAAAGATAAATAGCACCCATACAGCATTTACTCATCGTTAGTAAATTATTCTATTAAAAATTGTGTAGTATCATTTCTCAACCATTAACAACATAGTTTGAATGCCCTATTTTTACAAATTCATTGGAACATCATTTGCAGCCAGCAGAAAAGACTGTTCTTTACTCTGCTTACCAGTGTTATACTTTGTAACCCATTCCCTCCTGTCACCATCACAGGATGCTGCCACCATTTGTACTTAAGGCTGACATCAGTGTTACTTTAACCATAGATTTTTCTGCAGAAACCTTTTTTGATTAGCTGTTTCACAAACTACCCTATTTAAAATGAACTAAAGCCGATCTCAAAGCTGAGGACTTGGAAAGAAGCATTGGCATTGTCCTTGCCCTACCTCCAGGGCACTCCTGCCACAACTCTTTGGACACACCTGAGCCTCAGCCCTGCAGTGCCAGCTGGTGGGGTAAATGCTGAGAGACAGTGTGAGTACAGGCAGACAGCAGTGAGGGGCCATGAGGCACCTAGAAGCCGTCTCTGAACTATGTGGCAGATGGAGGGGGCAGGCAATGTCTCTGGATGATGTACAACATTTGGGAACACTGCACAGAGAAGAAAATCTCCAATAACTTTTAAGGTTTTTGTTTCTATTCTATTACTGATTGTGGTTTCAAGCTAAATGTATATATAATTCCAAACTCTTGTCCTTGGCTATGAATGCACTTGCAACTTGCTTTGCTGTGAGCTGGAATATTTTCTATAACTCAGTACTACTGTGTGGATTACTGCACCGACTTTCTCCTTTTTTGTTTCAGAAAAAGCCCTTTCTCCTTTACCATCTTACCATCTTGTAAGTTTGAAACACCTCCTACAGCAGCACTGGTTTTACTCAGCACCACCTGATATGTGTGACGTTCCCACAGCCTGGCTGAAGGCTCAGCACTGCTTTAGCGTTACCCACTCTCTGCTCCCTGACGGTGGGAAGGGACACGGGGGAACTGCAGTGCCAGCCACAGGCGTGCTGCTTTGGAGGTCTTTGCTGCTCCTCTGCTTTCTGCTTGTTGCTTCAGGAGCAAGTCACTGTGTTTGGGATGTGTAAGGTAATTTGTTGACAAATAGGTAGAGAAAGGCTGTTTGACTCAGTATGTGCTGGCTTTCTTTTCACGTTGGTCATGGAGAGCTTTGTCTCTTTTTTTGTTTCTGACGTCATGGAGCTTTTTGCTTTGGTTGTCAACTTTGTGTTCTCAAAATCTTTGTTCCACCACCTTCTCTCCCCCAGTCCTCTTCAGCAAGTTCTGCTCTGTTCTCTCCTCTCCTCTTCAAGAGCCCTTTTTAAAGAATTACTGGCAGCCTCAAGGAGCACAAGGAACAGCTGGCATGTGCAGTTCATTTCACTTTTTCACCCCTTCCCCAAGGAAAGGTTTGTGCATGCAGAGTGACGCTTTATTTCAGGAAGGCTTTGCTCTCATTTCTTATATATATGGTGCTATATAAGCTATGTTCTTGGATGGAAGGAGGTTCATTTTCTGACAGTTATTAGTTTCCATGGAAGTCTATTATGCAGGCTGAGAAATCTGTCTCCCTCACGTACGTGCTGTATCATGTCTTTCATCAAACCTTTCTCTTTAGAGGAAATACAGCTCTGCCTTCGCCTTCCCTGTGTCTTTCTCTCTCATTGTTTGCAGAACACTTAAGAGAGACTACGGTCAATTAAGAGGGATTACTGCTTGGGGGAGACTACAGATGTAACACTTGATATAAATCTATGTAGCTCCACTGGGTTCGGCTCATTTTGGCTTTGTAAGTGGTATTCATGTTTATGATGTTGGATTTATGATGCTATCCTCCTGGATGATAGATGTGTATTGCTATGTGGTAATACAGCTGGGATAGTGGCAATGACTTGTTATAAAACTAGATGGATTATATACTTTAAAATGTATTTTTGCTGCCCTGATTAGTGAGGTACTTTAGCATTTAATGTAGAAAGCCACACATGATAACATTAAGCCTGCGTTACAAATGTTCTCCAAATTCTGACATGTCAGTGTCAGTATCACTAGTCAGCTTTTGGTAGAAAAATTGCTTTGACCAAGCAGGACTACAGCTGTGTAATACAGGTGCAAATGCCTGAGCTGCTGGATGGTTCTTATTAAGTACATTGCCCCCCATACATCCATTGCATTTAGGAGAACTGATTCTTAAGAGGAGACTTTAGCCCTTTTTGAGTTTTAAATGCCCTTACAGAAAGCTTGATGGAATAAAGATCTGTAAGAAGCAATCTTCCTTGAGATGCGCAATTCTTTGTTAATAGAAGAATTGAGATTAATGGAAAGTAGAGCAAAAAATATGTAAATAACTGGAGCCGAAATGCAGCCCACTAGTAGGTGAACAAATAAAAGGCATGCCATGTGACAGAAGCATCAGGACGTAAATTAAGCTTTGCCAGGTTGAGATCTGAGTACAAGTTTGGAGCTTTTCTTTGGGTGTTTGTAGCTGTTTAAGTCTTGCCTCTACTAGACAGGATACTGAAATAGCAGAGCTATTGATAGGAAGTTGTCAGGTTGGATGAGTGCTAAGCTAAATGTAATCCCTTTTTAAGGATTTCCTAGAAGAACTAGGAAATGAATTAAGCTTGCTCAAACTTTTCACTTCAGGCTACCAGTGGGATTGATCTGTGATCCATATTTATAGATAGTTGCAAATGATCAAATTTCCCCATTTTAATGCTCTACTTTTCATCAAATAATACACAATAATTGGCAGTATAATGTGCTCTTACACTGCTGCAGATGTGTAATGAAACATGACAGCTTAAGTGATTTAAGTTAACTCATTTTACTCCACAATTGCAAAGGCCTGGGAGATCACATACGTCCAGCTCACGTGGCTCAGCTGACAAGCTGGAAGCTGGTAAATCACAGCAACTTACTGATTACCTCTATGCAGTCACCAGGTAGTACAATTGTTATACCAGTTGCAGTGAAAGAAGTAATTGGGTCTATTTCATTCCCAGTTTTAAAAGTATTTAAGGCTGGAATAGCACACCATCCCTTAATGTTTATAATGACCTGGGGTGCTGGACTTACTCTATAATTATCTGTGCTGAAGCTTAATAGTCCTACCAAACAGAAATGGCCTTTTGGAGCTATGCTTTTCTCTTGAATGTTTAACAACAAAAATAGGGGAAAATACCTTAAAAATGTAAAATGCAGAAGATAGCAACGAACCATTGTGGTCTGTCTGGTAGAACAAGAACTACAGCCATACTGAAAGAAGTGAAAAGCTCTTATGCATTTGACAAAGTCTGTTTAGCACCTTTTCATTATCATTTTCAGGACTTTTGTACTAGGCATATGCTTTAGCAGGCACTGTGTAAGAATTTTTGCTATTAATCCCAAAACCAGCATAGCAAATGAGATGCCAAAGTCATCTGCTTTTGTTTTATCACCAAAAGCAGCACAAAGGATCTGACTTCATTCTTGTCTTTGCATGAGGGACAAGGATGAGCAAAGATATGTTCTCAAAGAAAATTGTACACACTCATTCTGGTTTTGGCTGGGATAGAGTTAATTTCCTTCTTAGTAGCTGGTACAGTGTGTTTTGGATTTAGTGTGAGAATAATGTTGGTAACACACTGATGTTTTAGCTGTTGCTAAGTAGTGCTTAAGTCAAGGACATGCTTTGCCAGCAAGCAAGAACTAGCTAGAGGGCTATTCCATACCACAGAACATCACGGTCAATATATAAACTGGGGGGAATTGGCTGGGAGGGGTGGATCACTGCTCAGGCATCGTTTGGTGGGTGGTGAGCAATTGCATTGTGCATCACTTGTCTTTTCTTGGATTTTTTTTTTTAAATTATATTCCTTTTCATTATTATTGTTGTTGTTGTTGTTAGTATTTTACTATTATTTTACTTTAGTTATTAAATCATTCTTATTTCAACCCACGAGTTTTACTTTTTTTCCACTTCCTGATTTTGTGAATCAGGTAGTCTGCTTGGTCTCTGGTCTAGATTACAGCAGTTTTGGTCCATATAGCTCCACATGGGCATTTTCTAATCTGACTTATTTAATTATCCTTACTGCAGTATAGCTGAAAACAAATTCACATCATGCTGCATTGCAGCCTTCCTGAGAAAGCATTTCTAAATCATTTGAATGAGTTTTAGAGAAAGCCTTTCCTTCTTAGTTAGCTGATTGTTTATACTGCTGATGGGCACGCCTTTGTACAGACTCCAGTAAATCCATTTGGTCTTGTCTTTCCATGTGCTTCTTCCTTTGGCTACCTTCTTGTTATAGGCGCCTCTCATCAGGTGTTTATATGCATTGATCAGGTCCCCCTGAGCTTTCCCTTTTCAAGGCTAAAAAACTGCAGCGCACTCAGCCTCTTATGCGAGATGCTCCAATTCTTTAATCATCTTAGTTGCCCTTCCCTGAACTCATCCCAGTAGCTCCATCTCCCTCTTGTACTGGGGACCCCAGAACTGGACACAGCATCCCAGTTGTGGTCTCACCAGGGCTGAGCAGAGGGGAAGGATCACCTCCCTCCACCTGCTGGCAATGATCCTCATGCAGCCCCACATGCTGTCGGCTGCCTCTGCTGCAAGGTCACACTGCTGGCTCGTGGTTAACTTTTTGTCCCTCGAGCCCAGCTCCTCTTCTGTAAAGCTGCTTTCCAGCCAGCTAGCCCTATTGTGTACTGGTGTTGAAGGTTATTCCTTCCCAGGTGCAGGATTTTGCAGTTTCCTTTGTTCAACTTCATGAGATTGCTGTTGGTCCATTCTCCACCATGTCCAGGTGCCTCTGGATGGCAGCACAACCCTCTGGTGTATGAGCCACTCCTCTCAGTTTTTTATCATCTGCAAACTTGCTGAGAGTGCACTCTGGTCCATCACCTAGGTCATTAATGAAGATATTAGGCAGTATCAATCCTAGTATTGACTCCTGGGGTATGCCATTAGTGACTGGCCTCCAGCTGGACTTCGTGTTGCTGATCACAACTATCTAAGCCCGGCCATTCAGTCCACCTTGCTGTCCGCTTATCTGGTCTGCTCTTCATCAGCTTGTCTATGAGGATGTGCATATCCATATATACATAGCTTAAACCTTGAGTTTCAGAGTTTCCACTCTTGGCATGTGGCTATACTGAAACCAAATTGCTCAAGAATCAAGCCCTGTCATGCAACAAAATGCTGTATGTATGAAAAAAACCCAACTGGGTCTCAGCTCCTGAGCAGGAATATCTGTTTAGACTGTGTTCATATGAAATTCACTCTTGGAAGCCAAATGTATTTAAATTATTTCAACAGCTTGAACATATGGCAAGCTGTATCGTGAGGACTTTATTTCCAGAAGTTCTGTGCAGGAATGCTTGGAAACTGAAAGTGAGTTTGAGGGTTGTATTCTATGTCTGCCCAAAATTGACCAGTGAATTGTATTACATAATTCTTCTTTTAAAGGCTAAAATAATCAATACACGGACGTAGTTAATAAAGAATACTCTTTCCCCAAATACATATAGTCTGAATAGACAATACCAAAAGCTGAGAGCAGAATAATTTTTATTCCTATTTTACAGGTGGGCAGCTGAAAAAACAGAGATTAAATAGGTCGCTTTCAGAGGGAGCCTCTAACTATGCATAATCTTTTAGATCTTCATCCAAGGTCCAAATCACAAAACAACTCTTCCTTAAGCGAGTAATTAACAACTGAGAGCTGAGACAAGTGCACTGCAGTGGTAGGCAGATTTCAACAAAATGTCTCTCACTGAGTCCCATTAAGAGGAGAAAGAGAGGGTTTAAATAGCTTTATATAAGAAAAAAATTAGTTTCTGCCTACCAGGTTAAGTAAAAATATCTAATCATAAAGTTCCCTGAAATAAGCTTACAGTGGAGTCAGCTCAGCCCATTAGATGCTGGACTAGGAGCCATGAGAGTTGAGACACGGGCTTTCTTTACTACTGTAACACTCCAGTCAAGTCATTGCACTTTAATGTGCATCAGTTTCCTCATTGAGACATTGGTCACAGCAATGCTTACTTTTTTCATATAATCTTTTAATGATAAATATAATTGGATTTATTCATTCAGTTTTTATCTCTCTTTACAGGGCTCTAGGTTTAAACCTGTTGACTGCAAAGAAACTTACGCCAGCATAGCTGAAATTCTAATATTGTTTTATCTATCACATCCCTCTCCCAGCAGCTATTTACACTGAATCCTGCCTGTTTATTATTAATTATTATTAACTTATATTTGCCACTAGTATCAGCTGAAAGCTTAGAACTTCAGAAGCATATGAGTCAGGAGAAACATTGTCTTCCTTTTCGTATATTGTTCCTTGAGTGGTTGTTTCAATTTTCAATGTAAAAAAAATTATTCTGGGATGTATTTTTGCAAATGCCTTCTACAGCATCAGACTGACTTTTCTTCCACTTTCAATCACTGACCAAAGATATTTACTGCCAAGCAAACCCACTATGCACATCATCTCAAAGAAGCTGTAGAAAAACACTGAAGCATCTCAGTCTATTGCAAACTGAAACTCTATAAATGTCATGTTAAACTACAAACCACACAAACACAGCTGGGTCAAGCATTTATCTCCCTTTCCTAGAGCAATTGTGAATCATAGTGGTTTACTACATGAGGATCCTTTTTTCCCCAAATCTCTTGTTCTTGTCATATTCCAAATGTATTTGTGCATGAGAAGTTGCTGTATATCATGTTATCAAATCATGAGAATGAACTCCTTAAAAAAGCAATCTTTTGGTGCTGCTTATTGACTTACAGAGATAACTCAATACAGGGCTGGCAGCATTCCTGTTTGACATGTTCTCATGGCTTCCATTCAATTAAGAGTTGAAAAAGAAGTCACTGCTCAGAAGTATGTCTTTTGAATACTGAAGAGGAACAGACATGAAACTGAGCCATTTAAACTTTATCAGTAGGAACCTATAAGCAAATTCTATAGAGGACTACATTATCAAACAACAAACAAAATGAGCATAAGTAACGAGGAATATGGATGTTGTTTAGAACATAAATTTTGACTAGCAGCAGATGGGCATTCAGTACCTACGCTTACAGATTATTCCATCTTCCTGCATAGTCTGCTCTGGAACCATGGACATGAATACCATGGACCTGCATATCAGAATAGTTTCACGAAGCCCTTTTACACCTCTTGGAAAGCAAATGAATGAGGCATTTCTGTGATATTGTCTGAAGAATGAAGATCCAGACTAAGCAATATCTGATTCATGTACTTCTTTTTAGGGGGTAGTTCTGGTTTAGGGTTTTTTATCTGGTTGTTAACTTCAAACAGCATCTATCAGAATTTAGCATAAAGCATTTCAGCTACAACATAAAAACTGTAGTCAAAACCAGCATATACTTTCTGTCCTTCCGGAACAGTGAATTAGCTAGTGGGTTACAATTCAGTGAGTAAAGGAAGTCCTAACAGAAAGCTTTTTCCATTTTTAATTACAACATTATGGACTCAATTCATCATTTTGTTAGAAAACTTTTACCCTGATCCGACTGCAGTGGAATTTGGCACACTGATCAGTACAGGAGCCTCCTTGTATTGTACTTCACATTCATATAAAACCACAGCAATTGCACCAAAGCTCAGCTGAGTCTCAAGGGTATTAAACTGGCTTCATGAAGTGATATTTCAGGACTTTAGATTTAGAGAGGGATTCCACGCCCTAAAAAAATCTTTGTGAGGAAAGGGCCTACTCTTCAGCTGTTACAGAGAGATCCTTCTTGAACTGCAAATATTAATCAAGTTTCATATCATTAAAATTCAATCTTGCTTGCAAACCCAGAAAGCTAAATTTTATTTACCTGGCAAAATTAAATTAAAAGGGCTCCATTATAAAAATAATCACATGCAACCTGAGGATGAAGGTGAGGGATTACACCCACCGCCTAGGGAGGCCTGCTTCCTCACATCAGCCAGGGAAAGCGTCATTGCATTGACCCATGTCATGCCAGCACAGTCAAGTTACTTTTGCACAAAGCCAGTTAACGGAAACTGCAGCCTAGGGAATGTAGCCCGTTCACAGGCCAGGAAGATCAACTCCACCTCCTGTCATCTTTGTTTAGTTCTTCATCAAAAGCCAGGTTACTTTTGTCATAGATATAAAACACAATTATCCAGCCAGTCTGAATTACCAAAGATACATTCTCTTCTTCCTCTTCTGCAGCAGTGTGACTCCTCATTATAACTAATGTTTAGAACAAGCCCCTCAACCAACAGTGGATTCACTGAAGTATCATTTTGTAAGTGAAGAAATGTGGGACCAACCTACATTGACCTGCCTGGCACAAATGATCCGTCACAAGGGGCAGCTCTGAGAAGGCTGCAGCAAACGGTGCTCGCTGTTATGAGGGACATCTACACTATCACATAAGCCCAGGACTTTAATAAAAAGAAGTACTTCTTAGGGGTTCTTAACGGTATGAGATGAAAGTTCAAGCAGATAACTGTAGATAGCAAGACATTTCCTCAGCAAAGAAAACAGTAACTTCTGTGTAACAAAGAGGCCTTTCATTTTAACCCCTAGCTCCTCCAGGCTGCAGATGTTTCAGTGTTCTGCGATTGTGTGGGGTTTACTAGAGAGATAAGATCTTAGATGT
Source organism: Buteo buteo (assembly GCF_964188355.1). NCBI lineage: Eukaryota > Metazoa > Chordata > Aves > Accipitriformes > Accipitridae > Buteo > Buteo buteo. The sequence goes on along the minus strand of NC_134189.1, from coordinate 27,039,459 downwards.
GATTTCTCAGGGGAATGCAAGAAGGACTGGTTCTTCTGTTCATAAGGAATCTACCTCAATGGAGCGATGCCAATTTAATTTGGACAAGGGTGTGGCCCTGATTTCTTAAGTAGAAAGTTATTTTTCCCTTCCTGATGTTTCCACTGCTTGTCCTTTCAGGTTTGCACAAAATTAATTCTCACCAGATGATAGAATAAGTTCCAAGTTCTCATCTTTCTAACGGAACCTTCATATTTCCTTATGGACACATGAAAGATTTCTAATTTAAGGAGATCAATGGCTCAGTGAGTCATGCTGCTCCGATCTGTGCACAGATGGGACCCCCACTCAGCACATAAGTCTGTTCCTGTGCTGAGTGAATGTAGGATGGGGCTTATCTCCATCACACCGGTCCCTTTTTAACAAAGCAGTTTGCAGAGCTCTTCTGTACGCGCAAAGAGACTCTATTAGGAAAGGAGCAAGAGAGACCCTGAAAATAAATCCTGAGGCCATGTTAATAGGTGTGTAGATTTTACGATCAGAAGTTAATGCTCCTTGTGGCAGCAACGAAGGACAGAAATACTTCTCCAGGAAGCCAAAGACATATCAAAGAGATTTCAGAACTGAACAAAAGTACCAGGCATCCATGTGGCCTTTGTGCAGTGGATCTTGTGAGATGTGAAGCTCCTACTGTCTTGAAGTGTTCTGGGAAGACTTTGAGAGAGAGAAATGTCATAAAATGTATTTCACCTCCTGCTTCAGTGAGGAGTTTTCTCTCTGGATAAATGGGAAGTTTCTCCCTTTTATCTGCAGCCTTATGATATAAATACAGTGCAGTAGTGTCTGCAAGTTATTTACCATTAGATGAAAGTTTCCATTGCCAGGATAGCTTGGATTTCCAGACGCTGCCCATGACAATCTCTTACTAATACCAGCCCCCAGAACAGCCACTACTGAAGTCTGTAGTAGCTGACCAGTAATCTCTCTGAATAGATTTTTTGGTTTCAGTGCCACTGTCAAATGGACTGATTTACAGCAGTATGACAGCTGCTTCCCTTGCAGTTAACCTCTGCAGACCAGATGGTGCATAAAACTGGGCAGTAGAGGTGGTTATAGTTCCTGCCAGATCATGTCTGAAGAACAGTGACTGGACAGAAGGAAAAACTTTTCCATTGTTTCTCATTCCAGCTTGTCCTCACTTTCACAATATTTTATAATGCTACATCTCTGTACTTCCCCATTTTTTAACCATGTCAGCTCTCCACCACTGTACCAAGCTTTGATCACCTGTTTTATCAACTTTTTTTTAACCATCTCTGCGCCCTTGTCCAGATGTCCCATATTCATGGAATGCTTTTTAAAAATTAATTCACAAAGGAATTACATGTCTCCTTCTTCAGCCCATTCCTCAAGATCTACACCCACCAGGATATCTGCAGGAAATTACAAGCTAATAATAGCTATGCAGAAAACTAGTAAGGATCTTCAAAATAATTTAAAATGGATTCTATGGTTTATTTGTCTTCCTCACCCTTTGGATTAGATTATCTCTTGACGGGTAGATGTCACCACCATGCTTTTTAATCTCTTTATTAAACACTGTAATGTCTCTACATGGAGCTGGGCTTGTAAGTGGCCCATAAATTTTAGCCCGTGTAGTGGACCGGAGAGATGGAGCACAGCAGAGTATGGAGGGTTATCTCCACTATGCCCACAGCTGAGAATGTAAAGAAGGTTTGGACTTCAGATCCTGGAGTGTCGCATACATTTTACGGCCTTTCAGGAGTTCAGGCCTCATCCTCTTCAAACCCTTACGGGCTTCACATAGCCCTGGAAAGCCAAAGCTACAGGCAAGTTTTGTTCTCACAGAGCTATCAATCCAAACTGACTCTGGAGGCTTCTATGAATTACTCCAGAATTGCCCACAAAGCAACGTAGAGCAAGAAAATTGGCATTGTTGCTTAAACAAAGACATAGGAATTTACACTGATTTCTTCTCTTGCACTTCCTTTGGGGAACACTGTGATTTTACTGAGGTTTAGTTTGTTCATGGTAACATCCTTGAAATCCAGACCAGCTCCCCTGACTTCAGTGGAGTTAATATGGATTTACGCAAGTGTAAGCAAGGATGAGATCTGGTCCTAATTTAGGACACATCTGCCAGCACAGATGGAGCTGAGAGAGTTTATTGTCATGTTAATTTTCTACCTTTGTTTGAGATTCTTCTGAGCATGGAACAAACCCAACAATTTTAAAATCTTGCAACATAGGCAATGTTATCCCTCTTATTGTGGCTGGTGAATTCCACCAGAGCATAAGATGACCTTGTACTGAAGTAAATCATGATGGCTTAAAAAAATAGCGTCATGGAAAATAATGGCTAAAATTGTCATCCTGTAGCCACTTTGAAAGGTGATTAACTTTCTGTGATGAGCAGCTCTATTGATATACTCCTGGCTGTTTTCAAATGAATCGCGTGAGTAACAGTTTGCATGACTGTAGCCCGAGGAGCAGTTTGCCACACTCTTCATCCAGGCAAGACTCCAAGAAGGTCATGCAGAGTTTTGCCTGAGTAATAAGTGTTAAATTTATTGTTTGAAGGCTGTGAATCTAAAAAACATAATTGCTACCTTTAAATTAAATATTTTATTGTGATTCTGGGCCTTAATCTGTTGATTTTTAAAATAGATATCTTTTTCTGTTGTCTGTTTTGATGCTTTAGAAAGTGAATGAGGGAGCAGTGCTTTCTTATAAAACTTGAAAAAGTATTTTGTAGTACATGCAAATGGCTTGCATGCCATGAAATAGAATATTGCGTTTTCCCTGCCATCCAGTATGTGCTGGTATCTTTTTTTTTTTTTTTTTTAATTAGGCAAATAATGTGTCTATTTTCTGTCTTAAAGGAAAAAAGCTACTGATGATTGCTCTGGAAGGGTTACTTGTGTAAAGAATTCAGGATCTGATTTTACAGGAATCACTGTTTGGAGAAAGTATCGATTTTATGATGGAGAAAGAGATCTTGTTGTTCTTAAGCTCTGCTTTTACTGTGGAGTCAGAAACCTTACAGTTTTTGAGCATTATTATAGTGCTTTAAGGGATCAAAACATTCTTGAGCAGATCAGTACCAAGTTTGTACAACTAACCCCCCTAGTGTAAATGTTAAAAATCAGATTCCTAGGAATAAAAGACAGAATCTGGTTCAATCTGATTTATCTGAGTATTAATGCCAGCACAGGTTTGAGTGCATTGTAGAGTAAGAAGGAATACTGCAACTCATTCTTATCCTATAGCAGTGCAAATCTATGGTAACTCCTGTATTCAATATTCTCCCTCAAAAGTAGTGTGAGAAAAAAGTCAAACCAAACACACTGAAGATGATGTGCAGAATTTGAAACAAAATGAGACACATATGGGGAGGAAATTGCATTATAATAATTTGATTACATATTTCAAACAGATTTCTGGGGCCCATGGCATACCCATAAAGGAGATGAATTTGGTAATGTAGCTGTAGTGATATTAGTGTAAATCTGGAGTTGCTGCAGTAACATCATGTTAGCCCCATTAATTCTGTAAAATCTTGCTGATAGTTATTTTTTCCCCTCAGCCTATTTTAAGTGGGTGATTAATAATTTTGTAACCTGAGCTCTTACGTAATAGACCATTCATAATAGCAGTTACTCATCAAGAATATTCTCAGCTGAACAATTTGGTACAGCAGGACAGATTCAGATTTCCCAGTGGTTTGCTCTTCATGTAGTTGCTCTGAATCACATTAGGGTTAACCAGAAGCAGAAAGCTTATGTTTTTCAGGATGTAACCCAGAAAACACAATTCAGAAAGCAATTGTAACCTCTGTTAAGGCTGCCCAAATTTAGAGCTCTGAATCAGAACTATCCATGATGCAGACTGGATGAAGGGTTCAGATATTCAGTTCCAAATTTTTCCTACATGAGAGATTTAAAAAATTTTTAGACAGAAGGTCAAGAACAAAGCCACCTATCAATTACGCAGGTGGAGAAAAAACCTCTTTACACCCATAGCACTGTTGAGAACTACACTGGTGCCCACTATCAGGTGGAAATCAAAGCTGCAACACCCTTCCTCACCTGGGAGCAGGTAATAGCTGGGGGATTGGTGACATCTGAGCAGGAGGGGCAATAAGCATATAGGGAGGTGCTGGGGGGAGTAGGTCACTTCTAACCACAGGGAGCTTGTGGAAAGGAGTAGGTGTGGTTGACTTCAGGGAGGGAGCGGAATTGGGAGCTCTTCAATGGGTGCTGCCTCCAGCACTGTTTTTCCTTTCCTGGCAGGTTTCTGGAGGGCTCAAGCATGAGCAGCTCTTGGGTTGTATTAGCCTTTTGCTGCTTGGGACAGCTGTGTGCAGGTAACAGGCATCTATCTGCAGTCTCTCCTTTCCTGTTGCTCCTCTCCTGGTACCTCTTCCCTTTCTGTTTTTCTTGTGTTTTTTTTTGTTTTGTCTTGGGTGTCAAGTCTCTGCTCTCAAAGACCTGTGTTGGGAGGGGAGTTTAGGGCTTCAAACGTGTATTCTGCTGGAATGTTGTGAAAGTGTCTCTACTGCAGCTAGGCTGGGAAGGAGGAGGTGCTGCTGAATCTCTCTCTTTGTTTTTAGTTAATCTTCCCCGGCAGACTGGAGATGGGATGAGCTTGTGTGGAGAGGGAGGAAGTATCTGACATAAACTTTATTCTAAGACTACTTGCTCTTTCCAGTGCCTCTCCCAGACCGTTTTCCTTTTTTGTAAGGTTTTGCTATCTCTCTCTGAATGTTAACAAGCCTGGTCTTAAAAACCTTAAGATTCCTTACTGCTAATTGATTTGAGAACTGACTGTACTGCTTCTGGTGCTGCCACTGGAGGGGGGAGTCTGTATGTGGGACCCTGAAGACAGATGTTCAAGTATCCCCTATAATGAGGCTTTGCCTTTCACCTTCTGAGGTGGTGTGACCTGTATGTTTGAGGAGCAACATCTCTTGTCTCCTTTCCCAAATCCTTGGGGTCCCCGTTTTGCATTAAAGCAAACCCCCTACCTCTCAAACTTTCACAGGGCAGGTAGGCTGTTTCCTGCTCAGCTGCAGTTCATATCCCTCTTTTATGCTTTAATGTTTGTTAGTGCTGCCAGATCCCCCCTTTTGAGTCAGAGCTTGCAGGGGGAGAGGAGGAAGATTTTTCATACACTTTTTTGGTAACTCTCTTCTAGATCAAAGCCTGAAGCCTCAGATTGCAGCCCCTCAGCTTGCTACAAACAATCCCACTCTTACTACAGTTGCTCTAGAAAAACCTTTCTGTATGTTTGACAGCTCACTGCATCCAAATAAATCTTATGTAATCTACTTGTATGCAATGAAGGAAACAGGTGAGTATCAAGCATTATGCCTCTCTGGAAGATAACTACATTATGTGGCCATTGCATGCAATTCTTCACAATTTGATGGGAGTGGGTTTGAATGGGGGAAAAGAGAAAAATCTGTTGCTGTAAGCTATGTACAAGCTGAGCCTCTGGACTCAGTTTTGTCTAGGGTATTATTACAAAATATAAATAACCATAGTATTTCAATGGGGCTGGTTAATGATAGCAAGTGTTAGTACTGTGCTAGCTGACTCCCAGTAGGTGTGGAGCAGTGCTATCAGCTATAAGCCTTTGCCCAAATCTTGGTAATGAAACCAAGTGGTCCACAGTCTGATACCTTACTTTTGTCTAAACACAAATGCCTTGTATAAAAGTCTGAATTCCCCTAAGTAAACCTGCTAAGAGAAACTGGGTAACGCTGCTGTTTGCATCATAGTTAGGGTAGCCAGCCCTTACAAGGACTACTTTTTTTTTTGTAGACAAAGGCAAGTCATGCTAGACTTGTCAAAGATGCCTGTCCCATGGGCTCATTCATAAAATGAGTTTCATAACTGCTTGGCAATGAAACATTGCTGGCAGTGACCAAGAACTGCCTTCTCTGTTCCCTGCTGTTCTGGCAGACTGTTTTGAATGTCAGTTAGAGCTACTCCATAAGCTGACAGAAACAAATTACTTCCTTATATCACGCCTTCTCCCCTGAAGGCTGTATGCAGCCTCCTTTTCTGAGAGGCACCGAGAAGAGAGCTTGAGGGGGAAGTAGTGAAACCCACCAACAGACAAAACAGGCTTGAAACTTCACTGCTGATGGTTGCCACTTTGGACAAGGTGAAAAGAGGGTGCCTTGGGGCAGAAGCTGTAATCAGAGACACCATCCCATACAGCTAACATAGACAATTGTGAATGCATGGTCTTCTGAGACACATCCCATGACTGAAGTGCACATCTTTATATGTTTAAAACAGACTATAAGTGCATTATAATTATATAAAAGGCTACTGATACCTAGTTAGACCTGCAAATAAGGTTTGTGTTAGAAATTACCTCAACCACCCCATCTTCTGTAGTTTCTGTGGCAAAAGCTTCCTACACAGATGGATGAATCCCTACAAAAGGGGTTATATACAGAGAAATCTCTTCTGCTGCTTTTAAGGCAAGCAGACACAAACTTGTTACTTTGCAAACTGGGAGGAATTTTGTTTGGATTTATCTCTGGTCTGCAGAGAAGCAGGTTGGCTCACCCTTGGATGCCTCCTGGAGCAGGGAGAAGGAAAATTTAAGAGAACTTAATTTTCTTTAATGCCTTATGTTCAGCTCTGCTGGTAAGGAAATGTGTCAGCATACTACAAAGCTGAGGGTCTCGCAAATTTCTGAGGAAGTAATGTAACTTCTAGCTCTCCTCTTGTTAATGTTGCTAGTAAACCTAGTAAAGTTTAAAAAAAACAAACAAACCAACTAACCCCAACAAAAAAACCCCAAAACCACAAAATGAACTTGCTTAAGCATCAGCTCTTACTTGCTCACCAGAGCCAGGCGAAGTTATTGAAGTGGATGGAGACTGGGAGAGCAGTAAGACCTAGCTGTGAGAAGTATAATTTGGGAAAGCAAGCCCAAGAATAGAGCAGGTCTTAGCTAGTATTTGCTTTCATGTTATTGGCTCCCATTGAACAGAGGGATGTCAGAGCTCAACAAACTTGAGCGCTGAACCTTAAGTTGTATTTCTAACCTGTGCTAGAAACTTTTCCCTTTTAAAACAGGTTTAATTTTGCATTGGGTCATAGCATAAACTCATGGCCAAGCAGCTGCAGGAACTCTGCTCCAGGAGCACAGCAGAATGCTTCCAAACTGAAGTAGTTCCCAATGTACCGCAGCTTTGTAAAAACTGGCCTTCTTTTGCTGCTGATACCACTGAACAGCTGGAGGGAGCTCTCAAAAAAAATGTAACCTGCAGTTGCAGAACTTGGGAGCATGTCTTGGGATTCGTGCCTTGGCTTTGCAACAGGAAAGGTTTGAGAGCTGCAACTGAGCTTCCAAACTATGCTTTAGGGCTGGGCAGAGATTCACACTTTGCTTGAAGCTGTGAGGACTTTCAGACTTTGAGGCATGCTGCCTGGAAGCAGTGACAAGCCTCGCTGGCCAGAAATGGAGATACTGCATCCATTCATGCAGCCCCTACACACTGCTCTGTGTACTGTGTGGTTCTGGGAGGTCCAGCTGCTGCATGACCAGAGGTCTAAGGGTTTCTGTTCCAGGAGATGGGAGAGTTGTGACTCTATAGGAACTCTGCCTTGGCTATAGTATCAAATCTGAAATGGCAGCATTTACTGAATGTTTATTGGAGCCATGTGTGGCATGGCCTTTGCCATCCTCCCCCCTGCTCCACCAGATTCTCCTTGGAAAAGAGGAATTTGGGGAGGGTGGCTACTAAAGTAGTGCTCTGAGATACTCTATGGATCCCTCTCAGTTTCTGAGGGACAAGTGTAAAGAGCTTCATCACCAAATAAGGAGGAAGTGGTAAGATCACTACACAGCCAAATTGGTAGCAGGTTTTTTGTTTCCCTTTTGAGTGTTTTGGGGTAGAAGAGCAAGTTGCCAAGTAAATACAGGGTGAATGGAAAGGGCTGAACTAGTTCTAACAGCCTTGTGAAAAAGCATCTCTCCTGCAGCAAGTGCAATAAGCTCCCTGGTGACCGACAACAGCGGCAAACCACTCGACAGCACCTTCCATCAAACAAGTGGCGGGCAGCTTGGACCTTACAAAGCTGCCTTGTTCGATGTACCCAATTGTGCATCGCCTCCCAAACTTGCCGATGTAGGAGATGTCAACAAAGTTTCTGATGTCCTGAAACAATACCTCTTCAGAGTTGGGGATGATGGGACCTGTTTGTATGACCCAAACTTCCTAGCTGTCTGTAACCCACCTCTTGCACCAGATACAACGTACAGGTATAATTCTTACTTCTTACAAGGTGATTGCTGCTCTTAAAACACAATAGGAAGCAATGGAGCAAAATAGGAGTTTGTAATGTTCTTTTGTAATGGTATGGTGTGAATTACCAGTCCCTAACCGAAATGCTCTATTGCAAGGGTAGTTGTGAAGAAGGCTTGGCTTTGGTCTAGCACCCTGCAGATGGTGCCGTATGGTACCCTAGCAGTGGTGAGCTCTGTCAGGTTCAATTCAGTGATCAGCAGGAAAATTCAATGTGTGAACTGCTGAATCTATACCTTTGTTGGAGTAGGTAATCCAGTGACAGCATCTGATGAGAAACTGCTTGTAGAAAAGGATTTTGACTGGAAAATGATGTTGAGATTATTCACCATGTATTTTGTGTTAGATGATTCTGCCAAATTGCAGACAGATCTGGCTCTGCTTGCTTTGTTTTGATGGGATTCTGGGGAGCCAAAGCTCTCCTTGGTCTCCAGCTCCAGGAAGCCATTAATGTTACTGGAGTCTTCACAGTGGCTTGCAGACTTGTCTGACCCCTGTTGTCTGGGGAAGCTGGCCATCTGGGGAATTCAGGCACACTGACAGCCGTTACCCAAAACACTTGCTTTGCTCTTGCCAGCTACTTAAAAGCTGTAGTAAAAATGGCAGTCATGTGGAGCCATATCTGCTGTGGAGACCTAATACACTTCTGAAACAAAATACTATCAGCTCTTAGTTTTGCAAAAACTGTCTTGCCTCTTCTGTCTCCTCAGGACATTTCTGAAAACTCAAACTATTGTGGAATGGAAACTTAATTTCTTTGCCAAATCTGATGTTGGCCTGTCTCTTCAATACTCTCCTCTAGCAGTGAAAGTGCCAAAGGTCTCTATTGTTGGACAAAATCTTTGACTTCCATATGGAAATCAAAACCACTTGCTGTCCTAAATAATGAGGCTCTTCACAACAGGAAATAGCAAGCTGGGAAAAACTGTTGTTGGAAAGCTATCATCTGCCAAGGCTCAGAAGAACAAAGTACAAACTCTGCATGACATAGCATGGAATGCTTTTCCATGATTAATTCTATTTTTTCTTTGTAAGGTCTCTGAAAATAGTCAGTTACCTTTGTCTCCATCTAATGCTTTGACAAAACCTGCAGTCTGACCAGCTAATCCAATACCTTAAAAATGCTGGTAAGAAAGCTCCAATTTAAAACACCTAATTTAACGCTTTTTCCCTATAGGTTTAAATATGTGTTGCTAGATAGCACTGAAGGTATCATGAAAGCCCAAACTCTCTGGTCTGATCCAATCAAAACCAGAAGAGGTAAGTCTGTGGCTTTGCTCAGGTCTTCTGAGTAGTTGTGCTTGCCTTAGGACACTATTGCTCTATGAGCAACACCTAGTCCTTTCCCAAAGTTTTAACAATTTTGTCAGCCTTTCAGTATTGGAGTAGCAGACTTAAATATGGAATAATTCTCTACTTTTGTGTACTTCAGAACAATTCTTTTAGTAAAGAGAAAGTTTGTACATGCAGTTTCAGATTTGATGCACATCATGGTATCTGGTGCTGTTGACATTTCTCAGTAATACAGGTACTTGTCATACTGGCTAAACTGCTGAGGAAAGCTTATAAACTCTAAATGCTGACATCGAGTCTTAAACCTGTTTCCCATAAATCATCTAAGACTTCAAGTATAGACATAATCAGTTTGCCTCTCCTAAATCACCAGCTTTCTCCTATTTGGTAGGGGTGTTCATGGTCAAAAATAGATCATAGGAACAGTCTTTCTATGCTTTTCTAGTTAAAATTCCCTTGAAAATTGACACCTGGCCTGGTCGAAGGAGTGGAGACATGATTGTCATTACATCGATCCTAAGTGTTCTTGTGTTCCTTCTGCTTGCTGGCTTTCTTGCCTCTGTGTCCTCTGCTGCCATGTAAGTACTGCTACACCTTACAACTTCCAGTAAGAGTACCTAACCTCTCAGTCATCAGCCTTCTTCCATATGGCTTCAAGCCACTGTTGCTGGTCTTGTTTGAGATGACAGACCAGATGGTGTCCTCCAAATTTTGAAGCTGGTAATGGGAAAAGACTACTTTATCATAATCTTCCCTAAGATCAGCAGCTCTTGTAATTATTACACAGCCTTAAGCTTACTAGCTGCCAGGCTTTAGTAGGGACTACTGGAAGAAAAACAGTAGAGTTGTACATAAAGCCTGCATATTTTTTTCTTGCATATTGCAGCTTTCCTTCTATTCAAGAGTTTGGAAACTGTCTTTAGGAGTGCAGGCATTTGTAAAGATTACATAATGTCCTAATTAATGCCTTGATTTTAATTTATTTGCCTCCTCCACAAGAGAAATAAGTTACCCCTTTCAATTAATAAGTGAGGCTTTGCTGGAGCTGTATAACTCAACTAGTCTATGCATGTTCATTTTGGAGGGAATTAACTAAATTTTAGAAATGGTGGGTAGCAGGGCTGCTAACACTCTCTTCTTTCATTCACTTGAAAATGATGCAAGTGCTCTGTATTCTGTCAGCTCTGCCAGGCTCTCCTGGATTAAAGATGTGGAAAGCAAAAACTGCATTGCAAATGATTATTTAAAAAAATCTATGGGCTTCTCTGATGCTGAATGATTTAAATAGCAATCAGCCTTTGCAAAGTGTTGTGACAGTAGGCTCCACTCAGTCTCTACTGGAACTTAATAAAGCCTTTCACTTGCCCACCAGGGGATCAAAAGATTCTTCTGCAGAGACGAGGTGCATGTCTCAGACTATTCAACAAAGTGAACCAAGACCGCAGTTAAGCTCTGAGTGAACAACCTGATTCAAGTCAATGGTGGAAATGCAACTGAATTGCTACATGTGCTAGACCTAAGGGACTGTCTCTTCTACTCAACACTAGTCCAAAACAAGCTACAGAACGCAACCCAGGCAACTGAAGATGAATGGCATACATGAAATAAGGACAACTTTTTTGAAGTCTTGCAGTATGTGATATCTTGTCTTGTCCTAATGAGATTTGATTTAGTTAATTGCCCTGTATAGAACATATCGAATGCCTGGACTGAAGAAAGAATCGTCACAAGATCCTTCAACTTCACTGGTGTGATCAGAACTTGTCTAGTACACGCATCTCATCTGGAGTAAGCATTACTGCAGACCTCTCATTTGCTTCTTGTGATCAGATGAACGTGATGTAGCCATTTGTGTCTCAAACTTTCTCTATAGTAACTGATGAGGAATAAAGAAAAACAGGCTGCTTTAGAAAAAGATGTTCTTAGAGAAAACTAGGGATTAAAAGGTAGACAACAGGGAGCTACTGCTGCTTACTCAGGATTTTAGTGACTATTTGTGTCATAAGACTTCCCTTTTTTCCTTTCCTTCCCTAAAAGAAAGCAAGAAAGTGCCCTGTATGTAGCAGAGTAATTCTGATCTCAAATACTTAAATACTCTCAAACAGCTTTGCAGGGATGAAAGCTAACAAAACTGCTTCAAAGAAGGTGTGTTCTTTCAGAGCTCTGTATAATTTGTTGGTGGGCTAGTGAAGAGGAGATACTGCTTTAGTGGGACACATGAGTATATTCACTGTTGTCAGGCTTAGCCTCATTCTTTATCTTAGGCAGCTGCAAGCCAGCACTCTTCACTGCTTAGTATCTAGACTGGTGGGGTTTTTTTAAGCTAATTCTCTTTCTTCATTTCATGATCTCAGTTGGTGACTAAAAATAAAACTTTGCCCCAAGTTTGAGTTATGTACTGCTTTTTTCCATTGATGCCAACTTCCATATGCAGTTTTGTCTCTACAAAACACTTGAGGAAGATTCAACTTCAAAGCCCTACTTTTTGCCTCTTGAGTATGTATAAGCAACCATGCTATTGCAGCAACCACTTACTTGTGATATGTACAGAGCTACCACTTGTTATTGATGTGCTCCTAGTTTATCAGTAAACTTAAACTGCCTCAGATTATAAATACATAAGGATTCTGTTTTGACACAGGTAGTTCACCATCACTGTCATGACTGGATGATCTTGCAGTGATACTTATTTCAAGGAGTGGGACTTATTCTCTTCAGATTTTGAAAATTAAAAAGTTTTGTGTAAAGTCAAACATTGTCAGGGTGGAGTGTTGAGATTGTAGCCTGGTGATTGTAAATTTTTCCATTTTAAACTTCAGGACTTAGGCCCAAGAGATTTGTATATGAGCTTCTGATGTTTGGGTATTCTAACTACAGCATGCTAAAGCTTGCCTGCTCACCATCTTGGTTTCAGCCATGCAAGGGCTGGCAGGGAGAAGGGAGAAAGCACTTTAAGCTAGAGATGTGTGCTGTGCCTTCTGACTAGAAATGGATGCTGAAGTACCTGGAATGATATTTTTCTGGGTTTTGGCCATTGGTGCCTTCCTTATAATTTTCTGCCATACAGGCTGCTACAAACACCATTTTGAGATGCTTTCTCATTTGTGTATTGGGTAGTAACTTGGAAGCAATGGATATTTGAAGAAAAAAGGGAGTATGAATTGTAGATGTGTAATGCTGAACATTAGAGTACTTGAGAGATCCTTGGCGTGTTTGCCTCCTTTATAAAGCCAAAGTACTACTTCATTGCTATAGAGGACTCAACTCCTTGCTCTGGACCCAGTGGAAAAACAGGCTATCTAACAGTAGGATCAATAAAATTAATAAAGACAAGTAAGTATCCTTTCAACTGCAGACAGTCAATACATTATATTTGATGCCATATCAGTTAATTCTATTACTGGAATAAGTTCTCTTTCATTTTGTTTAAAGGAGTTGCATGAGACTATGTCAGGACATACAGCTATCATTTAAACTACAGCACTAGAATAATCCAATCTGTTTTCTGCCAATATCTATTAAGACATACACATCAAGCAGTTTGTCTCTCACTCAACATATAACTGATTTTAGTCAGTTTAATCCTGCTAATGGGCCTAATTGAATAGCTTGTATTTCTTCCTGTGCTTCTCTTGCAGCTTTCATTTAAAAGATCTTACCTTCATTTCTTTATGGAAAAATTCAGAATGGATTATTTGGGTTGGGTTTTTTTTTCCCTCCACACAAACAAAGCAGAATTAACAGTCTCACTTGTTCCTATATTGCCATGCATACAGGCTTTGTGAATTTTCATTTTAGCTTTTCAAAACTTCCCCAGTGTTCATAAAGTTTGTGTGAAGAAGAATTCTACCTTTCACCAGTGTCATGGTTTAACCCCAGCCAGCAACTAAGCACCACACAGCCGCTCACTCACTCCCCCCCATCCAGTGGGATGGGGAAAAAATCAGGAAAAAGTAGTAAAACTCGTGGGTTGAGATAAGAACGGTTTAATAGAACAGAAAAGAAGAAACTGATAATGATAACACTAATAAAATGACAACAGTAGTAATAAAAGGATTGGAATGTACAAATGATGCTCAGTGCAATTGCTCACCACCTGCTGACCGACACCCAGTTAGTCCCCGAGCGGCGATCCCCCTGCCCCCACTCCCCCCAGTTTATACACCAGATGTGCCGTCCCATGGTATGGAATACACCGTTGGCCAGTTTGGGTCAGCTGCCCTGGCTGTGTCCTGTGCCAATGTCTTGTGCCCCTCCAGCTTTCTTGCTGGCTGGGCATGAGAAGCTGAAAAATCCTTGACTATAGTCTAAACACTACTGAGCAACAACTGAGAACATCAGTGTTATCAACATTCTTTGCATACTGAACTCAAAACATAGCACAGTACCAGCTACTAGGAAGACAGTTAACTCTATCCCAGCTGAAACCAGGACAACTAGCTTCAAAACTTAGGATGTTTCTTTCTCAAAGAACATGGGAAGGAAGAGAAACTCTAACATATTATGATTTTTATGAAAATTTCCTGTTGAAATATTTTGTTGAAAATGACAACTCTACTTTTTCTATGCAACCCTGCCTTTAGACAGGGAGAACTATGCTCGGAGCAGCTCTAACTTTTCACAGGATCTTGCATGTCAGTACCCATTCATTATGCTGTGAACTGTATTTCAGGACTGTGCCCAGTCTAAACAACAGTCATGATAAATACCAGAACAGGGTAAGAACTACTTTTGCCTCTCCATGTGGTATTTCCATTGATCTAAATACTGACTTCTTTCTGCTCTGCTTTTGACTCCTCACTGAAGAAAGTGTATGGAAATTCCCATTTGGAGCCTGTCAGAGATATGTTCTGACTCTTATCTGTCCATGCAGAAGAAATACAAGGTATTGATGATTAACAGCATTTCTCTAGTACATAGACTTAAACAGAAAGGTAAGGTTGGGGGGGCACTGCTTAATTTTTGAAGGAATGGGGATACAAAAGACTACATTAGGCTTTTTCAGGACTTTTTGCCAACATTGCCTGTATTTTTGTTCAGATATGCCTTTCACAGTCAGCCTGCCACACTGAAGGAAGGAATATGTATGGGTAAAACAAAAAGTTCTTGAGCCTTATGTATTTACATTAAAAGCATCAACAGAAATGAGACAAAACTGAACAGTGATATTTGCTAGGTGTTCCTAGGTATTGTTCATCTATTCCTAGCTCTTGCTTTGGGCACTCAATGATAGTTATCATTCCTTCAACGACCCTGTAAAATGTATTGAAAATGCTGATTGCAAGTAGATATGGTAGAAAATAAAGGTAAGAATTACACCTATGGAGAGAGGCCAGGAACCACTACTGAAGTCCTGCTTGCTTAAGACTTTGTTTAAGACTTCAAGGTTGTGCTTAGGTTTTATCAATGTTACATGTGATGGTTGTGAACAAGTTGAACTTGAGATCTCTTTTCAAGAGAACCTCTAAGAAGACTTTGACCCATGCCTGCTGGTCTGCACTGAGATGAATGTAACCCTAATAGCATTAAGTTGCTAGGAGTATAGTTGTATACTCCATTTCTGGTATCTTTTACTTGGGTCCTGGTATTTGTCTGGGCAGAAAGTAAGTAATACGAACTGTGCTGTAGAAAAAACTAGTGCTGGGATGAGGTTATTGTACATATTTGCACCCGTACTCTAGGTAAAGATTCAAACGTCTGGTCTCCAGGACTGAAAACCAACTTGCATTCAATTCTCTTTGCATCACTTGCTCCAGCACGCTCTCAGCTGAGGCCCTGGCAGAAAGGCTGCTTTAGGCCTGTTTAGCAGATGGACTGACCGCACTAAGATTTGGTACAGTTGAAAGCTGAGGTGGCCCACTGGCAGTTTTGTGACCCAAGTTGTCTGTGGAGCTGCCTGAGCTTGGATGTGGAAGAAAAGTGGGAAAAAAGACTGAGAGCTAGACAAGATTTGTGTGGTTTCAAGCACTCCCTTGCTTGTATGGTTTGTTTGGTCCTGGGGCTGTCTGCTGCTAAAACATGGCTATGTGAGTCTTGAGTTGACCAAAAGACTCCTTTCTGTGCCAACTGTAATAACTTTTGTGAGGCATTTATAAGCATATTGTTAAACTGTAGTATACCAAATAAAACCAACTTTTTAATGGGATGAATGAGCAAAAAGATGGTAAAGATGTGAATACGGAGAGGTGTTACAGTGTATTTCTTGAACATGGTGTGTTCATGAAGATAATGCCCTCTGCATCTTCAAACAAGTTTCTTCTGGTCTACTTTCACCAGGACAAATGCATAATTAATCAGAATTAATACATGGGCAGGGTGAGGGAAGAGGTCATTTCCTTCAGAACTACTTGTCTTTTATTTAGTAAGTGATTCTGCAGATTATTTAATTGACTAGTCATTAGTAACATTAGAGACTTTTTTAAAAGATCCCTTCTTAGATAAAGGAGGAAGCAGCACATTTGATTGTAACAGGTGATGTTTTGGGGCATACTACAGAAAATTAGCATTCTCAGAAGCTCCTGGTAAGAAACTCTGGATTATACTCTCAGTTGTATAGGAACTGGGCTGGGAACCTAGCAGATACAATATTTAATACTATTCTTCAGTTAAGTTGGGGCATATAGCATTAGGTTGCTTGGATGCTGAAATAACCATGGCCAGTTTACTGAATTTGCTTTCCTTTTGTTTAGCTTGGGCATAAATGCAGCTCACTTGCTAGATATATTTAGAACCACGGAAGGAACCTGAGGAAAAGGATGCTAGTGAGAGCCATACTGTAAAGCAGTCACAGTACTTTGTATCAATATTCATGATAGATCTGGTCAGCTGTGATCAGGAAACCTACCTCAAGATCAGGACCAAATTGCAAAAGGCATTTATCAATGCCTAATGGTACTGAGCGCTGGTAGAGTGCTGGATGCCTTTTCTAATGAGCAAAGAACCTGATATTTCCCACTAGAAAGAGTTTACAGGCTTGTTCAGGAAGGAAAAACAATCTGACAACAGAATATAATTTTCCCTGTGGGAGGAAAATTTGCTCTAGAAATTAGGTATTCAAAAATCAGTAGCATGATTTTTGAAGCAGTCTGAGCATTCAGGAACTCATATTTCCTTATGGTTTTACCAAAGAAATGTAAAAAACTCTCTGAAAAAAAAATTCTTTTTTTTTGGTGTATGGTACTTTCTCAGAAAAGTACTGACTTCCAGGTGTAGCTCTGCCACTCTGGTCACTGCACTTGAGCCATCTTCATGGCTCGGACTGCTCTTTGCTTGTATTTTTCTGCTTCTACTGTTTAGTCCATGCCTATGTCACTACAGCCAATGTAGTAATCCATGCACAATGTTAAGGTCCATCACTCACTGGTGAACTCCCATTTTGACCTGACCTACCCTCTAATGCTTGGAAACAGGACTAAGATGCAAGACATTGGTCTCAGCAACACAAATAACCTTATTACTAAATTCCCATCCTTTGAATTTATTTAAATTGTTTCTACTCTTTTTTAAATTTCAGAAATTATTTGAGAATTCTGGCTGTAACTGCATACATAGGCTGTTGTTTCAGAGAGACCCTGGTGTACTTGTCTTCTACTTAGACACATGTGCCTACTTCTGGGGAAAAAAAATAAAATCTGAGTGCTATTGCAATAGAAACTACAACAGCATGCTACTGAACTGCTGGCGCTAATTTTTCAACTTGATTACAGTTTAGTTCTGTCTTTGCAAGGTCACAGTCCTATGAGATATCAAGACATCTAGCAACTACAGAGAAAATGTAATAGTATGGCACCAACACCCCCCAAATCTAAATCCTAATCAATTATAGAAATGAGGTCTTGGCCCTAAGTAAGCAGCTGTCTTCTCACTCCCCTCCCTTCTTACACCTTGTCCTTTCTAATAATACCTGCCTGGGTAAGCTCAATGTTCAGCTGTCCTGAAAAGAAAAGTACACTCACTATTATCTGACCGAAAAATAGTAACAGGCTGGCATGTCTTTCATGTACAGTTCATGCATAACTGAAGCTGATTGTAACCAAAAATTATTATAATCAGCTGGCTGCTTTTTTGGGAGACAAGTTTGAGTTTTGAGCCATTCCCATTTGAACAAGTGTGCATATACTACACATCCTCTCCTGTAATTAATACCATCTTTCACTTTCGTTGCAAAAGTTTCAGCAGAATGACCAGCTTTCAAATGGTTTTTAAATGGCATTCAAGCCTTCTTTGGTTATGCTTTGTAAAATGCACTGTCCTCCATATGTGATTTATTGCTAATTCTGACCCTGACAAAGTCAAGTATGATAACTTTCAATCCTAGTATTGCCAGTGCTTCTTGAAGAAATGCTCTGACCTTTTATTTGCCTGCAGGGGCTATGTGCCTAGCTAAGCAAAATAACTGAACTGAAAAGTGATCAAGTCTCATGCATATGGCTGTTTCTCAGAGTGATTCAGCTTTCGCAGTAGGTGAGTCAATGTATAAAGAGCTTTTGAAATTGTCTGGATTAAAAAAAATATTAGTTTGGTGTATGCTGAATGCTAGGTAGAGTTTCTCCCCCTTCATATATTATATAAATTCATGGATAGGCCTCTAAATGGTTAAATTGAACCTGTTTTGATTCCTTGTTCTAAAGGGAAGTTTGCAGCAAGCACCTCTATACTAAGCCAGTTAAGATTTAATGACAGAAAAAGGATGGCAGTATCAACACACTGAGATCACAATTGCTGTAAATGTCCTTTGGTCTGACATCATGAAGGTGATTTTAAGTCATGGTGTCATGTCTTGAAGTTAAAATGCATGAACAAACTTTACCAATGCCACAATTATTCCAGATGTTATGCCTCCACAAGCTTTTTTGCTTGCCTGAGAGACATGATGTGAACCACACAATGAAAAATTGCTCTGAATCTGGGAGGATGAGAGTCTACCTGGAGAAGGGGGACAGTCAGAATAAACTGTGGCCATCAGGATCAATCAGACCAGTTGCTGGCTTACTGTGTTTATCCACTCAGGGATACTGAGTGGAAGGCTTTGCATTAGAAAACAGTACCAAAAAACCCCCACGAGACAACTTTTCTTCCAGAGGCCCTTCAAAGGGTATTCTAGATTGGGGTACAATGTGGTAGACATTCCTTGTTGGCACCATTATAATGTATTGGACAGCAGCTTCCCAGGCATGAAATACCTGCAGAGTGAAACTACAAAACACTTTGCAACGAAAGATCATCAAGCTTAAATTTGCTGGTGTGATGTTTATCAATTATCAAAATTATCCAAGCATTACCTTCCTCTGTGGGTTTGATGTTTCATCTTGTATCGAGTTGTAAATTCCTCAAGATAAAGACTGTCTTTTGGTAACATATTAGCATAATATACTGCCGTTTCCCAACTAGGCATACTGTGATGCATAATGTTGTTAATACTGTCAACAAGTGTTAACACTCCCAGATGAATTTGCCTTAGCAGAACGTAAGTATCTATGACTTGTTTGGTGAGGGCACTAGTTTTATACTCCCATCCTGTGACATTAAGTTCTATTTGACTGCAAACAATAGCATGTCATTTATCGTCATTCACTTCCTCAACCTCCAGCACCAAGGTTTTCATCTAATGCTTTGTCTGCACAGCTCTAGACCTAGCCAAGTTTTAGTAACGTTGATAAATAAGTCTGGAATGTCTGATTTTTATTTTCTGTTTTCCTTCCATATCTATATATATCCAAATCTATACTATTGCTTCACATGGCTCAGTCAGTATTTGAAGGCTGAAGTTATTTGCTATCACTTCTTCCTCAAGCCTTCTAAAAAACATTCAAAGATGCCAGAAAATACGACTTATGTTCTCTGACAAAGTTGACTATATTATATGCATTACTGCTATAACCCAAAGCTGGATGTAAAGAATAAGGTAGAAAGTCTCCCTGGAAACTTTAATGTATCATATTTAGAAAAAACTTCCTGAAAACTAGATGGACTTTTCCACATCTTTGGCTGATCCACTCATTGATAACTATCTTCCACATGCGGTAAAGAAAACTGAAAGAATACAACTCTGATAAGAGAGTAATGGGTTGTTTTCTCATATCTAATTGATAAGGACCTCATTATATTAGTCTTCTTGCAATAACCCTGGTTCTTTCCAGGATAAGATTTCTAATCCCTTCTTTATATAAATAGTGATTTGGAAAGAGAAAACAGATGTCACACTTCTAGCAGAATATTATAGTTCTTCCCTACAAACTGTACAAACTCAGCTGAAGTTTCCTTCAGTCAAAAAGTAGTAACCAGGGAACTGCAGAATCTTTTACTCCTATTTGTCTTGTCGGGTTTTTTTTTCAATGAATGCATTTCCTGGTGAAATTTTTGACGTAATGTTGGATTGTCTTACTCTTGAAACTGGCTGCGGCATCTAAGCAAATGCTTTCTATTGGACTGAATTTTTTTCATTTTAAAAAGAAATAGGATTCTGGCTTGTGCTACAACATGGATCTGTTATCTAAGTATCATTTCCTGTGAATTATTGAACAGAAGTTTATTAATTTCTGAGCAAGTCAACCATCTTTAGCATTTAATATCAAATCTAAGTTTTTTTGTTAAAAGTCTACATGTGATAAAAAGTATTGTCTTAAAGAGTACATACATCAGCATTTTCTCTTTCCCTTTTTTTTGTATCTTCCTTCTTTGCTTCTATTTAATGAATGCAAATCTGTCCCTCCCTCATGTTATACCAACTTGGCAGCCCCAGAACTACCTCTCAATTGATGGACAAGCTGGACTACTTCCCCACTGTGTCCTATTCCACTTGGAATAGGAAAGGCTGTTCAGTTTAGACAATGTCTGTAGGTGCCCTTTTGTCATCTCAGCAGTAACGAATAACATTTGGGTTTTATACTGTAATATACACCAAATTGCTATTTGGGGGGTTGTTAAAGAATATGTTGTAACTGAGTAATTGAAATCTAGAGGACAAGAAAATGGCAATACTTTAGTTTTATATTCTGTAGCAATTCTTACATACCTAGTTCTGTGTGTGTCTATAGCTGTATAGACAGCTGTGTTGGAAACTATCATTTCTTTCCATTGGAAATAATGATTTGTAAGAGATGTTTGTATGCATTACACACTTTACATACAACCAAATTCTATGAAAATAGATCTGAAGTATTTCTACTGATGTTAAATTAACTACTAAGCTGAAGAAATTATTCATATATTTAAAAAATATTTTTATAATTTAGCATTATTAATGCTAAATTATTTAATAATTAAATATTAATAGCATATTTTAAAAGTAACGTATACAATCATTTTCATGGTTGCTTCTGATGGTATTAAAATATTAATAATATTCAATTAATTATTCTGGATACATCCAGCTGTAAGGCATATTGACCTTTCAAAATGCATAATAATAGCATACCTACCGAAGAACACGAGAGGACTGAGATGGCATCATACGTGACTAAAAAGAAATCATAAAAAAATCTTGTACTTTCCTAATAACTATGTTAATTTGGCCTGAATACAGGAACTTCTTTCTTCTGAGGTAGCTTGCAAAAGTAAGCTTGGGATAAGCATCTGCTGCCATATAACTGTTTTCCCTAGTCCAAGCAG
The DNA here is from genome assembly GCF_964188355.1 of Buteo buteo. Lineage (NCBI taxonomy): Eukaryota > Metazoa > Chordata > Aves > Accipitriformes > Accipitridae > Buteo > Buteo buteo. Next base: position 27,018,224 of record NC_134189.1, on the reverse strand, counting down.
AATTCAGCAGTAGAGATCTGAAGGTTTCAAAGCACTAGGAGTAGTTTTCTCATGATGAAAGAAGGCAAAAAGGAAAATTGTTTATAATCCCTAGTTTTGTATCAACAGGTTCAAGATTAAAAGTGGGTATGGAGGTATATGGGTGTAGCATGTAAGTTTGTTATTTCTATTCACCTGAATAGTTTTATTTATGATTTTAATACGAGAGAGACAGAGATGGTATTATATTCTGGGAGTCTGATATTTTTGAGGGTAATGCTTTGTTTCCTCATTTATCCACAAACTAGTATTCATAAACAGGATCTGTGACGTTTCATTATTGCACTTAGTCATGTAGTGCCTTATGGCTAAAATGAAGCACCAGCTGAATTCAGTTAGTCTCTCCATTGATTTTTTTTTTTTTTAAATAGCTCTTGTATCATGACTTTGGAGAATGATATATATTTTGTTCAAAACATTGTAAATTCTTTCTGGATGAAAGGAGTTATTTAAATACAATGGGTTGTTATTTCCTTAATGGTATGAGTAACTTTGGGATAGATACTCTTCCACACTTGCCAGCATAATCCAAGCCAAATCCACTGAAGCCTGCCCATTTTCTCTGCACTTACACAAGCATGTCTTAGCAGCTGAATGTATTCAGGACTGCAGCCCTTTCTCAGCAAACATCCCCACTGAGATTTGCCTACAGTTTGAAAGATTATGCACAGTTGGAATCAGTTTATCAATATATGATTTCTCCCACATTTCCTCCCACTCCCTGGCATCAGAACAACTGGCCAGAGCCCAGCTAGAGTGCACAAGGACTAGTCCCACAGAAGAACATCACTCTGCAGTCTCGTTGAAACGGTGGATCTACTCTTGGCAGCCGCAAGAGAACCCCAGGGTTTTCTCGGATTTGGCTCAGGAAGAGGAATTCTCAGCTTAAATGTCAGTAAAGATTCATGCATTACTGATAGCATACAAGGTAATTACAAGAGAATATGATGAGGCTAATTCTACACATTCTTGTATCACTTTTAAACTCTAGTTTAATGAAGAGTTTGAGCCTGAATCTAGTTTTAAGCATGTGAGTATTGGAAAAAGACTTTTCAATACACAGAATTCTAGCAAAAGGTATTGTTTTTATCAGTAATGTGTTTTCACAAAGGAAAAAAAGAACGTGAAAAATGTCAGTGAACATCAAAACACTTGATCCAGGTTATCTGGGGGTTTTTAGTTGGTTTTGGTAGGTTTTTGGGGAGGAAGGCAGAAATAATTTCCTAACCAGCTGAAATAGAGATGTCATGTTTTACTAGATTTCTGTCCATCACACACTTGCGTGGGAATGAATTTACTCTGATGTGGTCTTTTATTTTAACATTGCCTTTCTGTCCACTTAATGAACAAAATTGTAGCAACAAGAATGGTTATTTCTTATGTTGGTCATATTCCCAAAAGTATCCCCCTCACACCTTTTCAGTTTATACCCAGCCATCAAGGCAACAGAAGCTATTCTTGCAGATTGAATTGCTGCACCAAGTACTTCATGTTTGCCCTGTTTATTTTTGGATTCATAGGAGTTTTTGAACTTATTGGAGCATTACCAGTTAGAAACGTGGGAAAAGTCTTGCCACCCTCACAAATATGTTTCTGATCTTCACTGAAAGTCAAGGCAATGAAAGTGTCTTCCTCATCTATGACTTTCTAGCACATTGCCTCTATATGGAAAAGGTTAGTTCCATGTCTGTGTCCATCATGCCTTGGTGCTTCAAAGGATTTAAAAGCTAGTTATAATTTGACGGCTTTCTTGCATACAGCTTGCAGTCTACAACAAACTGAATGAAAACCATTTAGATAATTTCAGATGTCAATGTCTTCCACTTGTTTCCCAGTAGTATTCCCAGGCAAGCTTTAACTGAGAACATGCCCATAACAGACTACAGTCACCTTCAGTGTACTACTGCTGAAATCATCACTGTGTAGGAAGACCGTGGGATCATGCCAAAGGCAATGGTAATCGTTTACTGGTGCAAGACCAGTTGTCCTCATGTTTAAGCCAGTCCTTTTTAATGCATTGGTCACCACTGGGCTGACCCTGCATCCTGAGATCAGAATAGGTCTGTCTATGCATGTCTGTTCTTTATTTTTATCATTAAAATGCACAGTTAAACTAAGTTAACACCCTGCAACATTTAAAAAAATAATTAAAAAGGAACAGATGGATGCTGTCAGATGAACAGTGACTATATGTCTTAGCCTATTGGAGCTGTAAGCAGATGACTAAATTGCTGATTAGGCCCTGGCCTGAGGTTAAGCTCACTCAACAGGATGTGAGAAACTACCGAACACGATGGGAAAAATTGCTGGATGTGACAGATAACGATGTGAGAAGCTGACAAAAGTTACAGATAGTGCTGTAAGGAGTGGCTGGACTTCACATGCGGTTAAAGGGGAGTTATATGAGAAGTGGACAAGCTTCATGGGCGATTGGAGAGCAGTGCTGGGGACCTTTAAGGGAGCAGAACCTTGCAAAGCCATCTCAGTAATATCTTAAGGCCAAGACAACCTAGGAAAGCATATCAGAAATTACACATTTGGGTATGCATGTAGCAAAACTGGGACTGGTAGGGAAAAGTGAGACTATTTGTTTAGGAGGGGCCTGAGCTGGAGAAAGGGATGGTTAAGAAACACAAAAAGGTCAATAAGGCATGCAGATACTTTAACTGGGACTGTCCATAGCTCACAGGCAGTGCTGTGTTTGATCATTGCAGCTTGGAACAGGACAATAAGCCAAACCTGTTGTGATGTTGCCACACATCAAGCCTGCTTCCACGGTTAGGAGAGCTGCAGTGCCTATCCTTGCTAGCAAGCAAACGCCCAGGACAGACTGATGCTAGTTATCGCTGTGTAGGAGCCCTTTCCAGGCCTGACAGCACCATCCTGATAGAGTTACGGTTCAGATTATGCTTTTTCCTCTGTTGGGAGGGATACAACATGTGACAGCTATCTTCAGCTGGCTTCCCTCCTTGTGCCACTGCTCAGCCAGACATTGTTTGTGTCTTGGAGGACAAAATACACCCCCAGGGACGCTGCTTCCCCTCCTGCTTTAACACCCTCAATCTCTATACAAAAGATCTCTTTGTACAGCTGCCTTTTCCTGGCACACTTTACTACAATTTATGTTACATCCTGAGCTAACACTTTCATAGTCTAGTATAAATATTTTGTTGTGCTCCTTCAATTGCATAGTTAACACTTTCATTTCCTGCTATTCTTTGCAAGCTGTGCTGGACATGAATTGGATCACATCTGTGCATAATTTCTCTGCTATACAAATATACTGCTGGGGAGAATCCCAGTGTCTTCTACTATAGCAGCTAGGAATCTTTTTTTTAAATGGACATTGATGGGAACTATAGTGTGATGACTGTTACAAGCTGTTAGGTGGGGGTCTTCCACAATCACATCCTTAAGTCATCATCATTTTAAACGTATTGCATCAGCCAAGTGAAATAATAATATCGTTGTTTCATTTAACTTGTTTAGAAGCTTTTACCTCTTAAAAAAAAATAACTCTTACGCTAGTACCAATGATAGGAAGGTACAAGGTTTTGTGGTGGACAGGGGTTACTTACTTGCCTAAAACTAAAACATCTTTTCCTGATTGCATTCTATCCTTACGTAGAACTAGGAGATGTACTGGAGAATTATAAGAACGACTAGTCCATAGGCAGTAACTTTAAAAAAAGTACAGCAGAACTGATAGTAACAGAGACAGTTCATTCTTAAAAGCAAAGAGATGTTTTCTTGTCTACAGTCACAAATTGATATCTGAACACTCAGTAATACATGAGCATTATGTGACTAGGATATGAATTGGGTTTTATGTTGCACCATTTCAAGTATGTCTAAATTCTATCCAGAATGTAATGCATTAGCTTCACAAACCTCTCCCTTTTGCCAAATACCATGAATAACAGTTTCCAATTTTAAGGGTGTGAGATTTACAGCCTAATTCCAAACACACTAAAGTCTATAGGAGTCTTTCTTATGATGGATGGCTTTAGACCAGACTCTTAAATTGTCTTGCTGGTAGAGTAATGAAAGGGCTCCATTTAAATGGATAACCTAAAAATGGATTAAGTGACTATATTTAGGATAAACTCAGAAGCACAGGTACAGATTTAGGGCAAGTTTGAAAGTAAAAATAAACATTTCTTAAGAAGATAAGAAGTAGTGACAAATCTAACCTAAATTCTGTTTCCAAAACTCCTTCCTCTGAACAACGGTAAATCAAATCCTGTGGAGGGCTTTGATCTAGATTTTTCCAATGACTGATATCACATGCTCCTGCCCTTTTCAGTCTCCCTCTATTAAAACAATATTCATTACTGTTTGGACTGGAGTGACATAATAAATAGAACATAATATATAGACATAAAATATAGAAAAAAACATAATGCAGAGCTAATGAATAAAACAAATACAGTATGCTAATTTCATAAGACTCTACTAAAGTGACTCTTTGTACTCTTTTTGGTCTTTCCCATGGTTAAGTTCTTTATTTTGGATGAAGGAGCTACAATACTCACGCATATTGCCCAGTCTTTAAGATCATAATGTAATCGTTTAGCTGTTCTAATCAATTCTCTTTATTTGGTCTTACCTTGCACTACCTTGCAGTAGACACACCCAGTTCTGAAACTTTTCTCTAAACAATAACCTGGCAAAATTTCTACTGCTCTTTTACAATTCACTTCGCATAACTGTTTACATATGTACTATATTCAAATGGCAACATTTATTTTTCCAAACGGAGTCAGATCCCTGGCTACATCCACACTGGTAAATAAAAGAGATCACAGCCCTTTCTTTGACCTTCACAGCAAGTGACACAGCATGGCTTACTTCCACCTGGCTAAACACTTTCCTCTTGAAACAGAGGGGCATTGTCCATACTGTTGTGGGGAATGGCACCTGGGTGTCACCCAGTCCTGTCACCAAAGTTCTGTCTGGACATTGATTTTGAGAGTGCTTGTTGTCATAAACCAAAACTCTGCCGGGAACTAGCCTGGCAGTAGAACAGTACGGACAACCATGGGGCAGAGCTCAATTTCATAATTTGATCCTGCTTATTAGTATGTTTGTAGCTGGTGGTTAAAGCTGCACTGATAGCCGGCATTGATTCCTGCCCACCCAAGCCAGTATGAGCTACATCAACATTTTACAGCCTGCACCACAGCCCCCACTGCAGCTTAGATCAAATGTAGAGGCCTTTTAGGAGTCAGCCTTCTCTTTTCTGGCCTTCCTCGTTCACAGGCAATAGCCTCTGTCTAAATTGTAAGGCCCAGCTACATCCTGCTCTATGTTGAGGTGAGACCAATACCCATCTATTCTTCCCATCTTTCATTTCTACAGGAAAAAAAACTTCTCAGAGGGCTGCACTGTGCCTTGCCAGTTCTCTGGTGTGTGGGATGAGGGAATACAAGTGTGTCCTAGAAAACACATGGCTCATCGTGTAAATGTAGCCAGAGAGAGAAGAGCTGTGGAACAATGTAGAAGGAAGGTGAGAGCTGGAGGACTTCATGGGCTCAAGAGGTGTCCTGTGCCCAGGGAACCTGCAGACCCAAGACAGTGAGGGGCAGGACTGAAGGGTGAGCACTGACAAAAATATACAGAAGTTCCAAACGGCTTCTGCATCTGGGCAATATTGCTCCAAAGGGCTGATACACAGAAACTGAACTTGCATAACACACACTATGTATATATGTGGCAAATTTTTCTATCACAGTAGACTTCCCTTGGAAGTCTGTAGTGTAATTGTTCTAGAGATAAGAAAAATCTGTTTTGGTTCAATACTTTATTGATTTAACATTTTTCCTAAGACATCTAAAAGCTTACCTGCAGGCAATATATTATATTGGCTTAATTATACAGACTATAAAACTTAATCAATCCACTGCAATATCTTAATGAAAGTAGTCTTAGATCAATTTACATCTAATTTTACTAAAATAACCCTGAGTCCTTGCTGCATTGACTGAGTCCAGTCTTACTGAACTTAATTTCTGTAGCTGACGTAGTTAATCTAAAGACATACCTTCAGCTAAACTGCAATGAGTCTGAATGCATGAGTGTTTAAATCCATATATGTCATGGTTTAACCCCAGCCAGCAACTAAGCACCACACAGCTGCTCACTCACTCCCCCCCCCAGTGGGATGGGGGAGAAAATAGGGAAAAGAAATAAAACTCATGGGTTGAGATAAGAACAGTTTAGTAGAACAGAAAAGAAGAAACTAATAATGATAATGATAACACTAATAAAATGACAACAGCAAGAATAAAAGGATTGGAATGTACAAATGATGCTCAGTGCAATTGCTCACCACCCGCTGACCGACACCCAGTTAGTCCCTGAGCGGCGATCCCCCTGCCCCCACTCCCCCCAGTTTATACACCAGATGTGCCGTCCCATGGTATGGAATACACCGTTGGCCAGTTTGGGTCAGCTGCCCTGGCTGTGTCCTGTGCCAACTTCTTGTGCCCCTCCAGCTTTCTCACTGGCTGGGTATGAGAAGCTGAAAAATCCTTGACTTCAGACTAAACACTACTGAGCAACAACTGAAACCATCAGTGTTATCAACATTCTTTGCATACTGAACTCAAAACATAGCACTGTACTAGCTAGTAGGAAGACAACTAACTCTATCCCAGCTGAAACCAGGACAATATAAAATCTTATATTTGGATTTTTAAATACTGTTTATATTCTTACTCTCAGATACAGAACCAAAAAAGGCAACTTTGAAAATCTGCTGCACCTTCTTTAATGTCATGTAGTTTTAGGGTTTGGGGTTTTTTTTTGCTTTTTAGTGGTAAGTTTCACATAGCATGGGTCATTTGAAGGCCAAGTGGCAAGAACGTCAGTGAGTGCCATTCTGCTTTTTGTTGTTAGATGCTTCCTGTTTTTTGGCTTATTTGTAGCAACATCTCTTGAAAGTAAAAAAACCCAAACCAAACCATAAAGCAGCCAAATCATGATTTACTTCCAGATATTAGGAACTGCAAATATAAAATAACTGATTTTGAAAGTAACATGATGTAAAGAGTAGTATATCATGCAGGTAGCATAAATAATTAGAAATAATGCAAACTGGGTAGTGAAGATGTGCAATTTATGAAGTGTGTGCAGTGACAGTGTTTACCTCAAGTCCTTACGGAAGAGATGAGCCAAATCAAATCTCTAAGCTGAAGATGAAGAGTGATGATTACTTTGAACCTTTAATTAATGTCCTCTGGGGCATAATAGAAAACTTGCTGTTAATTGAGATATTAATATAGGAGAAGGCATAACTTCTAATTTTTTGAGAACTTCTGACAGACAGACCAGACTTTGCATCGCAACATATACATATATGACGTGTAATAGCCAACTATGAGCATACTATCCTGGGTATGTATCCTTTGACATTCTATTTATAGCCTTGAGTCAAAGGTCTTCTGCCTTATAGATTCAAATCTAATATTTCATATCAGTACGACAATTTATGATACGCTGTAGTGGTGTCTAATCTTCAGAGTACCTGAAGATCAGTTATTCTGCTAACTCAGCTCTGCAGGCTCCTTACTAATACTTGAGAGCTGCAGGCCTCAGCCCATCTCCAGATCCAGACTTATAGCTATGCTGGAGATGACCTGAGGAGTTGCCTGCTTCTTGTGCCAAATTACAGTATCATTTAATCTCCTAAACCTTCTGTGTCCATTACCACTTGAAATATTTTGGTGGAGGCTACCTAGACTGCTCACATAACTGATTAGTTTTCACCTGCAATAGTTTTGCTGGTTGCAGATCTAATCTCAGTGATTAGAATTTATTTTGATCTTATAACAGTTGCAGTTGCATCTAAAAAGCTTCTGCTGTGATCTCAAGGAGGAAAGATGCTAACTAATTTTTGCAAAAGAAAGCAATGTTGCAAATTGTTATAGTGATGCCTGAATGAATAAAATAACAATATACCAAGCCTCTGCAAAATTCTGTAATAACTTTCATATAATGTATTGTCTATAATTAAGTAGAAATTACAGAAATTGCCCTCAACTTCAATTGACCATTCTCACTTGAATTCTATTCTCAGTCCAACCCATGAAAGGCCCATTGAATTCAATGGGACCTCACATGTTTAAGCACAGACTACTACTTTGGAGTTGATCCAAAGCCTATTGAATTCATACAGAAAACATTCTGTACACACACAGTGGACTTAAAATTAATCTCTTTCTGGTTTTTATCTTTCAGAAAATGAACTTTCCCAATACCTAAGAATTAGCTAAAGACAGTAATTGGTGATTACTTTCATAAAATGACAATGGTATATCAAAGTGCATAACAACCCACAATAAGAAATAAAAAAGAATTATGCTAATAGAAATGTAGCTGTAGTTCTCAGATAACCCATACCGAGGAAAAGAGTCCTCTTCTAGCCTATATTGGGGAAAGAGAGCTCTGCAGCACTCCATGGAATGTGCTGACTGATTTAAAAGCCATAAATACAATGCTAATTCAGCTTACACTTTTGCTGAAATAAAAAAACCAAAACAACCCACAAGCTATACACCTGAAATATATTAACAGTGATCTATTAGCAAAGTTGTCTTGCATCTACTGATACCATTACTTACAATTTACTATTTCACTACTCAGATTCTCACTAGGCATTCACATTTTTAGCTGAAAAATGCACAATTATCTACTTTTTATGGTCTTGATAAATTATAACATTTGGGTTTTCAACAAATGTGAATTCTTTTCCGACTTCTCCCACTCCAGTTTTTCTCCCCCCCCCGGCCATTACTTTGAGTGTCAAGTAAAAATGAGTGATGTTCATAAGCTAAAGATAACCACAAATACATCCTAATTCAAATTGCAATAACACTCAATCTTGTTTGAAAGAAAGACTGTTCTTTAATAAAAAAAATAAAAATAAAATAATTTGCTTGTAAAGGTGAATTATTAAAGAAGCCAAAATCACATCATAAAACATTTAATAAGAATTTTTTAGTACCTTCTATATACTTTCTAAATTCAACTAGACCTGCTCAATACTTGAGAGTTACACCTATTTTAAAGTGGGCTATATATATATATTTTAATCCTATGAAACCATATTTACAAGCAAAAGCTCTTCTGTGGATGAAACTGCATATTCACACTGTGGGTGGCCCCAGTCAGTACGCTAGGAAGCATACTTGTTATGTGTGAGAGAGTCTGAGAGTATTTAGGAAAACAGTGATTGAAAAGCAGCTTTGACAAGCAGTGTATCCCAGCTGGTAGCATCTGCCATAGCGTAAAGCTTGGCAAAGGCGTGGGTGAAGCAGAAGTTGGCTGTTACTAAAAATTTTAGATACAGATACATTTTAAAATCATAGTATTAGAGAACACCTGAACTCTCCTATAATGCAGTCAAACCACAGGTCAGATGGGTCAGTTTTAGCCCTCTATGACAAGTCTTGGTACTGCCTTCTGTTTGCTAAAGAAAACCTGAAGATTAGCCCTGGAGTACCCAGATAATTTATTTCCTTGGTGGTGAGGGCAGGGAGGCTTATCCAAAGCCAAAGGTACAACTGACACTCGTGGCACTGATCTGGAATCAGAGGAGTGGTGGAACCTATGGATGGCAAAGATTTACTCACATGTGACGTGAAAAATACGGTCCGCTCAGATGCATAAATATGCATTTTAGAGTCTGCAGGAAGGAAGATGCATTCTCTATTTCTGAGACTCACCCAACATTCAGGTGTGGGAGATGCCAGCACAGAGATTTGGACAAGCCAAACCCAGGCAGGACCGTGATGTCAGTGCCAACAGACGGAGCCAGCGTGTTGCCTGCGGGACCCCTGCTCCATGGGCTGGGAGCCTGGGCGCTGCCCTGGGCGGTGTGACTGCTGCCACGCAGCAGAGGTTTTGTGATGCTGGTGCTGAATGTAGCAGGGCAGGAGCACTTCGGTGGTTCTCACCCTGCTTAAAACCTAGGCCTGAGCTCTGCCGTCCGATGGCAAAGGCTGAGCTGGCTTAGTCGCTTCAAAACTGTCGCAGAATACGTGACTTAGCTGAGAAAACTGCAAAGCTGATGAAAAGAGAAGGCTTTCTCCCACAGAAGGCAAACAGAAATAGGGCACAGCAAAAGAAAAATAATGTAAGGTAAGACAACAAGATTATTATAGATAAGGAATGTATATGCAGTAATATTACTGAGACCTAGAAGTAAGCTCTTATCAAGCCAATGGATAAGAGGGACTGAACTGGTGAAGGTGTGTTTGATGTGGAGAGGAAGCGAGGGGTGCTCAAGCCCCTTCTTTCAGTAGTGAGATGCCACTGCAGTTCCCGAGAACTGAGACTTTTTGAACAGTAGAGAGACCTAAAGTGTGACTCTGACAAGGTTGATCACCTGAAGGAAAGAGTGTATGTTATTGATGCAGCCTAACTTTTCCCTTGCACGTAATTAACTACAAGCACCTTTAAGAGTTTTTTGAGGCCTAATGTGAGGCAAGTTGTGTTCTGTAACTTTCTAGAGAGATTAAAACAATCTAAGTTGTACTCTGTGACTTTATGGGAAGATCAAAGCAATCTAACTTTCTGTTGCAGTTGTGGCTTTATTCTACATCACGTCCCCCTCATTTAATAGTCCACGTGTATTCAAAGTGAACACAAACTGTTACTGAACCATGGTGTGTGGAAGATAACCTCCACACCCACATGTGCAGACCTTTGCTTCTGCATTCCTGTGCTGCACTGGAACTTGGTCCTTTGGAAGACAGGTAGCCACACTAGCACAGCTCTGAACCTGTGATGGTATGTCCTATTTCCCAGCTAATTCACAGTCCCAGAACCAGATATGGCTGGTGGCAGGCCAGCTCAGACTACATTTGCAAGCAAAAAACTTGACTACACTCGTTCATGTAGATATACCCTAACATCATGCTAGTACAAGTTTCTATACCACCAACAGAATAACAGAGGCCAATACGTTTTATTTCAAGCGGAGTAACTGGTTTTAGACCCAGGAGAGAAAAGTGAAAGAAGGCACTGTGGTATTTCTTAGGCTTCAAGAAACTCTGATAGTTCCAAATATTGCCTTGGAAGTTTGTACCTGCAGTCTTGTTACTTTGCTTCTCTAGCGCTTTCAGGTGCTAACTACTTCGACCATTTTGAACTAAATGACACACAAAGCCTACCTGTGTACTGTTAATTAGTACCTGATCCTGGATAGTAAAGAATTTCTTCAGAGAAGTCTAAAAGGTTCTCAGTTAATAGGGAAATCTGCAGATATATATCTACTCAAGGTTAAAAACTGTGTAGGAGAATCTGTGCAGTGCATAAAAAAGCCACAGTAGAAGGCAGTAAATTATTTGAATTTCATATAGGTGTTTTTAATAAGAGCTAGCTAGGATTTTTAAAGGCCTAAAATATTATGTCTACAACTAGTGGCAAAATGTCCATTAGCTTCCATGACTCTAAGATTTCACTCTTTTTTTACCTCCAGATTTTTTTTCCTGTTTGTGAAAACTCATGGTGAATTCTGTCTTTGCTGATAATTGGAAGGTTTGTCTGCTATACAAGGTGAGAGAAGAGCATCTATCCTTCTTATCACTGAGAATGTCAATGCGGGGCATGTTTCAATAGCTTTAGCAGATTAAGCTGCCAATAAATTACATGAGGGCATCAAACTCTAAATATTTATTAATAACCTGGATGATAGGATGCAGTACACTTTCAGCAACACCAAATTAGAGTGAGCAATCAGTATACTGAGGGACAGGGCTACTATTCAGAGGGACTTTGACAGGCTGGAAAAAATGGCTGACAGGAACCTCATGAAGTTCGGCAGAGGCAAATGCCAGGTCTTGTGCCTGAGATGGAATAACCCCATGCAACAGTCCAGCCTAGATGATTTCCAGAGGTTCCTTCCAACCTAAATTTTATCATATGATACTGTTTACATGCTCACATATACACACTAGGAACCAAGTGTGTATTGGTTTTGTAATACAGAAATAAACTACCCACAAATGTACAATTATATAGTTAAAAATAAATATGGTATGAACAGAGTACATAAGCTATACAGCAGAGCTGCCACACACACAAACTACAATACAAAGTGCATCCTCCAAACAATTATTATCAGAATGCATTATAGGTCTTACTTTTCTCTGAAGACCATCTGACGGATGCCTGAGCTGCAGGGCATTATCCCAAGCAATGCTTAAAATGTCCTAGAAGTCATAAAGCACTTTGCACAGAGTTCATCAATAAAGGGAATTATTTCTGCTTGAGTACACAGCTATGGTTCCTAGGAACTATTAAGATACACAAGGCATTGAGAGTTGAACTACTTGTGTATATACTGTTGCCCTTATTGCACTGAGATCATCTCTTGTAAAAACAAGAGCTCCTTGTGCTATCTGTTCTGCAGAGAGCAAACCTGGCTCAGACTGTAGGATGGCACAGTGCTGCTTTGTTTGGTACCACAGAATCTGCTCCACACAACAGAGAAAAGCTCCAGATCCAATACCTGGAAAAGACTGATTTTTGCAAACCTCTGTACTCTTATACACCAGGTTATTAGTATGGAGTTAACATAAATGGAATGCAGGATCCCCCTTATATTATTCAAGATACTTCACCCCAGGATGAAAAAGATATTTGCTTGAAGATAAACATTTATATCATACATTTTATTACTTCAAGCCCATATATTCCTTTTTTTATTCCTCCACTGTGTTTGAAACCTGGGGTATTGCATATGCCTGGCACATGCCCAATGTTACGCACAATTTTCTTAGAAATGGAATATTAACGTCATTATTTCCAAAGACTTATCAACACTGAATCATCTATAGCTGAACCAGTGTATATTGTTTCGGTTACAATGCCCCCTGGGCACTCATCCCGCAAGTCCTGGATTTGCACCTAGAGAAGCAGTGGGTTCTGGGAGAATTTTAAAACCACTTTTGAGCTGTTGGAAAACAGACAACCCAGTAAAATTTTAAAATGCATTTAGTTAACAAGATAAAACTCCAGGAGACATTTAAATTTTTTTACTGGTAGTGATCTAGTTTGATTTGGCAAGTTATATCCTGCATCAGCTTCGTGTATTACCTATACCAAGCTTGCTCATGTATAGCAGAAGCGCATGTATTTTCAGTACATACTACGCATTATTACTGATCATCTGAAAATAGGAGTCAGGTAAAATAGCTCACTGTTTCTGGCAGAAGTTTCTTCACGACTAGTCTGGAATTTCTACCACGTCTCTATTCTGTAAGTTATCTTTTTTATAATAGCACTGATAATAACATATACAGGTAAGTTTTCCCACCACTTTCCATTAAAGGACCCAGTCTTTAGCTACTTTACGATCTTCCCAACATCTAACCATTCCAGCTTACATTTTGCAATAGGCTAAAAAATACTGTAGAAAATAGACTTAAACAATTCAGCACTTTCTAAGAGCAAGGCTGAGGAAAATAATTTGGTTTGTCCCTGGTTTTTTTCCCTTTGAGTACCTGCAGCTCTGCAGTGTTTTCTGCCAGGAGCTTGAAACCTCACGTGAGAGACAAGAGGAGGGGAAAAGATGTAGCATACATGCAGAGTAGAAATTGCCTCACCTTCTTCTCCTCATAAAAGTAAACCATAACAAGCTAAAACATATTTAAACAAGCTTCCATGTGGAGAAGGCTAAGTAAGCTCCTGGTAAGACCTAGCAATCTCATCGTCTGACTTTGCTCTTACCTTTCAAGCGCCCCTCTCCAAAATGGGGAAACAAGTTCCAGCTGGAGACACCAGAGGGTCGTCAATGGCTGTCACCTTTAGCTCTGGGCCCACAAAATCTAGCAGCCCAGGGGCTGAAGGTGACATGGCCCTGTGCCTGGCTGCTGCATAACCAGCTTCTACTTGACAGTGTCGGGGGGGGGGGGGGGCTCTTTTTCTGGTGTTTGAGAGAAAACAGGGCTGAATATACAGATATCTCTTGGAGAACTGGGGGTGAAGCAGAGCTCGGGGGCTGCAGGGAAGCTGGCAGGCTGGCAGGGACCCTGGTTCCCAGGCACGAAGGGACGGCTGAGGCAAGATGGTGCTGCTGTGGCTGTGTGGGGGGAAGATGGCTCCTTGGGGCTGCTGCCACCCTGGCGGCAGGCTGGGGAGTGGGTCCTGGTTCTCAGGCAGACCCATAAAAAGCGCTGAGGGGACTAATCTCATAAAGGGCTCTTTTCTCCATTAAGAAAAAAAACAGTCCCAGCTACTTACAGCTCTAGCTTGCTGAGGCGGCTGAACCCGTCCTGACAGGAGAAGGGTTGAGCTTTCCTGAGCGCAGGCAGGAGAGCGGAGCAGCCCAACGCAGGCCCCAAGAGGCAGCCACCAGCCATGGCCATAGCTGAAAACACAGCAGCGAACAGCTGACACCCGCCAGGGTGAAGGATCTCTCCTGGCATCTGGGCCAGGAACTTAAGCTCCCTTTTATTTTTCAGCTTGATCACCTGTGGAAATAGGGCGCACACCAACACGCCAGCTCCTCCAACGGTTCTTGAACCACTGGGTGCCTCCGGCCAAGTGAAGTGTGGTGATCTCAAAAATAATTACAATTCCACTTAATTAGCAGCCAGGGCAGCAGCTGGGCAGAGGAGGTAAGTGCCCTGCTACAGGGAAGGCAGGCAGGCAGAAACTGTTGCCTCTCCCTTGGCAGCAGAAGCAGCACGAATCTGGCTTTAAACCAGCAGCTGCACTGGTATAACTAACTCATTGGAAAGATGCTAATGTATAGGAGAGCAGGTTTGTTAGTTCTGCTGATTAGGAAGTAATTGACTGCAATTTATTTTCATCTGGCGAAAAAAGGCTCTCCCCAGTGTTTCATTGCAGCAGTAGCTGCTTTCATTTGCCGTTGCTCCCCATGCTCCCGACCAGGGTTTGCTGGTAGGTGATGGTGGGAGGGTTTGGATGGGTCATGAGATGTTTCCCACAGGGCCTGACAGAATCCCTGGCTGAGGCCACGGCGGTGGCAGTCGTGGTGGTGGTGGCCTTGGTGGCCCAGGTGCCATGCACGCTGCCCTGGGAAGTTGTTCACAGCTGTGAAAGCCTGGCTCCTGCCTGCAGCAGGTATCTGTGGGCCTCATCCTGTTCCCCACCCTGAGTGGGCTGTGAGTGAGCCGGTGAGGGTGCCTTGCCTCAGGAGTACAGCTGGGAGGCTGCCCTTCCCTGCAATGGTTGCTCAAGGGCTTAGGTTACTCTTGACAAGATTTCCCAGGGGTGATCTTGTCTCAGTAGCTACAGGACTGCAGAGGAGGGAGGAAACCGTTTGGGTTAAATGTCTCAAGGGAGAAAGTGCATAATGGGAGAAGGAAGAGATAAGGGCAATCCCACCCAGTAAAACTGGGATTGATTGGTAAAACTATGTTGAAGGGAAGGATAGAGAGTGATTATGAATGGGATCTGTGGAGCAAACAGACCAGAATTAGGCAACCGGAAGAAAGGGAAGCTGAAATGTGATGTGCAGGGTAACTGAGATGGGAAGAAACCATATATTCGGGTGATGGCAGAGGAAAAGAAGAAGAGGGGATAGCCAGATCTAGTTGTCTGCACGTAAAACAGAAGGAGGGACTCTGACTGTGAGGGAAGCAGATGCCTGTAATGGGCAGTGAGCCTGGGGAAGAAATGACAAGTCTGACAGGGAGCCAAGATGCTCAAGGAAAAGAGGGTTGTTTGACACAAAGAGCCAGAAAGGGACAAAGTAGGACTGCACCTCATGGTGCAAAGTGATGCCAGTTAAGGGTCTTGTCTGGTAGTTTTCCATCAGGCTCAGGCTTCAAAAGAAAGGACAAGAGCAGGGTAAGTGCTGAGGGATAAGGAAAGAGGAAACTAAATGGGACCTGGCAAAGAAACTACATTGAATGTACTGAGAATCAATCATTTTTTCTCAAAATGAGAGTACTGCTGGCTGGGTAAAGAAATCAAGATTGGAATAGGAAGAATGAGAAACATAGAAGGAGCTAGGGAGAAAGGATCAACTTGGAATAGAGGCAGGACCCTCTAACAGACCAGGAGGAACAGAATGGAGGTGGTGCTGCTGCGTGCATAAAATTGAGAATAAAATGCTTCCCTGCAAACCTGAAAAGGAGACCGGGGTTCCTGAATCTCACCATTCCTCTGCTGTTCCTGGTATCTGTGAAACCTACAGGGAAAGAGCTCTAGCCGTCATAAGTATCTATGTATTTAGAGCATGCCAAATCTTCTCCTGTTATCAGTTCCTTTCTTCACTTAGGTGACAAAGGTCCTTGAATTGCTTCTAAAGTCTCCAGTCCTAAAACCACATAATGCAATTTCGTCTGTTTGTCTTGCACTAACCTCACACTCATAACAGTGTTAAAAGAATGCTATGGCTGCAAAGTCAAGTTAGTTAAGAGTAGAAATCTGTATTATGGGTATTTCTGCACTATTTATTTAACATCTTACTTATAGGTGTTATGGTACTTGAATTACACAGTCACAGATTATTTCTTCTGCTTCTGTCTCTGCAGATGAATCAGGTCTGTGTGCTAGATAACACCACTGCTTTAGATCAAACAAGGAATGAAAAGAAATGACAGTCTCAAAGTTCAGGCAGTCCATCCCTACTTAGGACGTAGATTCAGTCTCTTCAGCTACCATAGAGTTCTTGTGCTAATCTGGACAAAACACCTCAACAAAAATTTTCTAGTCTGATCAGTAGTACTTTGTTCTTTGTTATCTGGGTACAAAGTTTGAGGATCCATATGTGATTTGGGCAAATACTTAACACTCCCACCTACTGCTGTAGTCAGTGGAAACCATGCTTTGAATATTTAAGGTACTATAAAATGCAAAGTAGTAGAACAAAATAGATTCTAGTAATCTAAAAATAGGCAACCAAATTATAAATATTATTTTACTTTAATTTCTACATGCATTTTTTCTCCCATCAGTCAAACAGAGATAATTTTCCTCTCCAACTCACAGGAATTTTAAAAATAAATTACAAGACATTATATAAAGAGAATATTTCATTGCAAATACGCAAGTAGCTTCATCTTCAGTGATGGTTTAGAGAATGTGCACTATGTTAAGCACAAAGGCTGCACATTTGACAATAATGAGAAAAATTTTTGAAGCAAACACCATCCATCCTATGTACTAAAAGATGGAGAGGTAGGACAGGGGAAAGAAGTATGCATTCCTATAAAGTAGCATCATAATGCAAATCCATGGTGAAGCAAATCAGGGATGCACAGGCAATGCTACCTTTTCTATTTCCTGGCTTCTTAGCATTTGAGCTTGAACCTTACTGTAATGTTCTTTTAACACAGTTTTGCAAGGGATTTATTTTAATTTGCTTATATTAACATACAAACCTTGCAGTGGGTTTCTCCAAGGTAGTCTGCAATTCTCTTCAGCCTCCAGTTAAATCATTTATTCTGCTCACTTTCAGTCCCTTAAATTACTCTTTTTAGATTAATCATTAGTACATTTACATAATGCTTTCATTCCAAAGCGTTTAAGTCAGCTAGCAACTGCTGTGCCCACTGGTGCAACTCAGTTTCCTACTGTTTACTAATGCACCTAAAGCACAGAACTGGACTTGTAAACCGAAGGGATTCTTTTTAAACCTATTCCCTGTGTTCCTGTATAAAATCATGGAATGGTTTAAGCACATGGACAGGAGGCATCCAATTAAAACTACTAGAGGAAGTTAAACAGAACTGAACTATTCAACTAGGGATTTGACTAAGTCACAAGTATTAATACTTAGGTCATTTAAGTTTCTGTGTCCTCAGAAGAATAGCACAGTTTTTTGTTGTTGTCTTCCTTGAATTTTGTTTTAGTTAGTATGGGCAAAAGAAAGATCTTGCTGACTTACCTATGGGCACCAAATTCTATGTATACTAACTGTTGCTGTGAATCCCCTTGCCCAAATACCGATTTCTGTAGCTTCTGCTATGTAACAGGAACACAGCCCACAATAGGATGGCTGCAGACTGAATTTGACCTTTCTGTGATTGTTAACAGCCTCGCATTACTAGAACATACTCTGATGCCTTTCCAGGAAATATTTCCGGGATGCCTGTCTTTGCAAATATTCTTTATAAATGTTAACCAGACAGATATCTGTGGTGTGTATATGCTTATGCTGTCCAGTCTAGTGATAGTACAGATTTTCTTTTTTATTTCTACAGATCTTTTGTTGCAGAAAAATTGAAAGACTGGCTTTTTAGTTTGCCGAGAAGTTGAAGAGTGAAGAATAAAAGGCAATGGCTTTTTGTACGAAAACTCTTGAAAAGCTTTAATCACAGTGCTGGTTCACTTCAAGACACCAAATCAAACCTTAGCCTTTTACGTAGGAGTAATAGAATGCCATTGCACAGGATTTCTTCTGGCTCTGACATCTCATGGTGTGCAGTGCAAGTATTTGCTCTAGCTAGCAGGTGAGGAGATACCGAGTGAAAATGAACAATGAGCCTGAATGAGATTGAAATCTTGGGAAATTCCTGTTACTCAAACCTTTTAACTGTCTTATCTTTCCACAAAAACCAGGACTAACAACCTGGTGAAACTACCTGGAGGTATCTGGATTTTCTTACAAGGAAATTTTTCAGCCTGGAACACACTGCATAGGTAAATTGGGTTTGACATCTTTTAATTTTTTTTTTCATCTCCACTGCAAAGAGTCACTGTAAGGGATGTAGCAGGAGAAGGCAGCCATTATTAGGAAGCTGACTTTTTAAAAGTTACCCCCAAACTAACTAGCACTTGCTATAATCAAGATTGCATTAGTAGAATAAACCTAATTCTACTTTCATTGTTTCTTATTAAGAACGAGGAATTCTGGAGAGAGCCATATTGCAATATGAGTCTCTACTGGAGTTAATAACTTCCACAATAAATCCAGTAAAACCGGAGAATATGGAGCTTTTTATGCCTCGTCTAGTTAAAAAGACCCAGAGCCAGTTAACAAAACAACAGACTGGAAATTTCTTACAGAAATTCCTTATTGTAGTATACTAGTAAAATATTTAAACTCAAAAGTAACCTTAGAGCTTTTTTCTTCTGTAGGATACAGGACCTTCACATTATAACTCTTCAAGCATTTATGGGTTACATAGTATTCAAGTAGTTAAAGGTGAGGCCTGAAGACATCGCTACAATAATGCTGCCTGAATGTCTTCCTTCTGTGATATAGTATCTATGAGTGTCTGCGTGAAGGGCCAGATTCTCAAATGAAAAAATAGAAGGTAAGTGTCCAAATATCCCTGGGCTGGGATCTGTAATCTTTATTGGAATGATAGCCTACATTATAGCAAAACACTTTGTTACAACATGCATTAAATGAGATTTGTAGCTGAGATCTCACACCAAAAATCATATACGATACATAACATGGTTCTCATCTGTTGGTGATGTTAATCCAAGCAAGTGTAACGTAAATGTGGTATAACGCTTCATTTCTCTTTAGGCATACTAGAGGGTATAAGGCATGGCAGCTGGCTGGATACAAAGAACTTTGCTTCTTGAGTAAGATTTCATTTGGCTTACCTCCCTGGACTTAAGTGCTACATTTGCAGCTTCCTTTGTAGAGTTGATCCTGACTTGATAGGAATTACAAATATAGATAACCTCAACTATACCCCAAATTAGGAGTTAGGCACAAATATTTAAACTACAGGAGAGATCATATTACCAACCACCTCAAACCAAAAGTCTGCTTACTAGAAAATACATGAGATCTGGGCAGTCAATAGTATTATTATGCAAACAATTCTGCAGTGATCCTCCTGGATCAGACAGCCAGTCTGACTGGCCACCACTGCAGAGGGTCATGGGGTTCCTGTCCTCAAGGCTCCTTTTTGCTGCAGTTCAAGAAAAGTCGAAGATCTTAACCTATGCTTCTCCACTGCACTTCTGCAATGCATACTGGACCCATGTGCTGGTCGCCTTTATACCTCTCTGCTTGCTGATCTGTTGATTGTGGTTTTAATCTTGTTAAATATCTGCCTAGGTAGAAGAAGTAGCCACTGGACTACAAAAGCCCAGCCAAGCAATAAAAAAAAACAAACAACCAAACCCAAAAGTTAGTACTGCACCTGATATGTTCTAACAGAGCAGGGTAACACCTCTACTTTTGTCCCTATTTTATATATATTTTTTTAGCTAAAATATTTGCAGAAGTATCTTCAACATCTGATATTTGACAACCAAGACAGACGTTTAAGGCAGTTCACCAACAACTTCTTAAAATAATATTCCCACGGTTCATTTCTCTGATCTAGTTATGTTTTTTAACAGCAGCAACTTATTCAAGCAAAATTTGAGTATTTGCAACTTCCTGTCTGGCTTTGTCTCTGCCCATTCTTTACAGTAATATGCTTGATTAAAATCCATTCCTTCCAGTCTCTATAATGTTTTATTTCCTTTTACCTTTTCTCTTTTTTTTTTTATACTGTCTCCTCTTTGGTTTTGTTTTTGCTCCTTTTTTCCATTACAGTTCTGCCTCTCCTTTGAAATGGCTTTTCTCCCTTTCACACTGCTTCACCCGTTGTTGCTGTTCAGAACAGATAAGGACCCTGTGACAAATCTGCTTTGGGTTTTTTTGTTAGAAAGGTGCAAAAGACAACCTGTTTAATCAAAGGACATTCCAGTCAGTTACACTCCTTAGGTCTTCAAAGCAAACTCATATATTCAGACTCTGTTATGAACAGTTCAAACTAAATTCAAGGTCAGAAAGACTGCAGCTAACAGACCCAATTTCCCCCATCATTTTTTTAATATGTATTTTTTCCACATATGACTATACTGAAATGATTACACTCTCACTGATGCTAATGTTGCTGGACTCTAGACAATGGGTTTTAATTATAGGAATTAATTTATTATTAATTCAGTAATTATTAGTTTAATAATTGTTAATTATTGGATTAATTATTGGGGGCAAAAAAAGCCATGGTAAATGGAGAGAACAGGTTGTATTTAATCGTAAAAGGGAGCATGCTATAAAATTATATTCTGGCCTTTTGTCCTGTATTCAGTGTAGAGTCAAATCTGTTATTAAAGCCTTTTAATAGTAAAGCTTACACTGCTATTCAAAAGAGACCTCAAAAAAATTCCCCAAGAAGCTGTAGCTTACCATCTCTTCCCTGTCTCATTGAAAGCATAGGACAGCAGCAGCAAATTGTACACACTGAAGAATACTGACTGCGATTCAGTCAGTGTGAGAGAGGTGGGTGCGAGGTAACGCAGAACTTGCATGTAGTTATCCTCTGTTAAGTAAAAGTTGACTGTAGGGAGACCTTGTTGGTGTCTGTCACTGAAGATGTGCTTGTCACTTGGCAGCTTTACAAATCAGCTCTAGTGTACATCTGCAGTTACATACAGAATTATTTTATGCATCATGTCACTCTGCAGGGCTTAGACACACATAATGCTGGAAGTAAAAATTAAAAGGTTGTCTTTGAAAATTAATCTCTATATTCAATCATAGGTAAACTCTAAGTGAGCTGACACTGGCTTTTGAAAACATACTTTGAATTTCTGATAGCATCCTTCTTCTTCAAAGCATTTTATAAACTATTCTGTTTACAAAGTTGACAAACTAGTAAGATCCAGTCAGCTCCAAGGTAGAAAAAAGTACTGACCTAACAGGAAGTAACTAGTAGTTCCATTGTGCATGTAGAAGGAATTTTATCTCAATCAAAAGGGGCAAATTGGCTTCCTGCTATGAAAAAAATTAAGACATGAGTTAGTTGGTGTCTTAAAGATGCTTCTCAGCAAGCTCAATAAACTTTCATTACGAGTTTTACTTGTTTTCTTTCTAACCAGCAGTTTCTGGCATAATGTAAACTAGGGTTTATTTTATCATAACGTATTAAACAGCAAGATGTCAAAAGTAAATCAACATTACATCTTGGTGCATAAAACCACAGCTGAATAATCAGATGCATTGGCTCTTCCAGCCAAAACCAACCAGCTGCATTTCTTGTCCTGATTACATCACTTTGAGTAGTATTTCCAAAGCCTGCAAAGAAAGCCCAAAATAAACAACTGAATTAACATATTGTTTGGTACACTTGGATAAACATATGAATTTACTATAGTATGAGAAATAAATCTTAGGTTGAATCAAGTGGGAAGCTTCTGTAGTTATTTAGAGTATGCATTTTACCCCTCAGTGTTTCTTGACTGTAGCAGAACAGTACTTGCCTTTGTTGCTTCTTGAAAGAAACTCCTTCCTATTTCAAAGCTTACAGGTTTCAACACACTTCAGCATCCTCTTCTCACTGTGACTTTTGCTACTGAACTTTATGCCAATTTTCTTGTAAAGGCATTTGCCTGTCTGTCATATACATTTTCAGTAATAACAAGGAAATATAATGGAAAACAATACATTGTTACCTCTTGTTGTACATTTGGAAAAGTATACCAAACCTCCTTTTGATTGTGTTTTATATGGTTACTTTTGTACTGTATTTGATTGGAAAGTATTGATATTCTTTGTCCTTAGTGACTTTCCTAACCACTTGCAAGGGAATTCAGAGCTTATGTAATTTATTATTGTTGTGAGTACTGTTGGGGTTTTTTAAATAATAGTTATTGTAGTCTAAGGATATAAAAGGAACAAGGCTTACATGAAAAGGTAATAACATTTATCAGATGAATTGACTCAGACTGAAAAATGGAAAAGCTTTCAAGGGCCTTTCTTCACAAATATTTCCTCTCATTACTTTTTAAATTAATGCGAAACAAAGAAGAATATTGGGTATTGTAAATCTACAGGATAGGTCTGACCTTGAGTCTCAAGCTCTGGAAAATATTTAGCAAGTCTTTGTGACTCCTATCTACAGCTGACAAAATATTCTAAGATATGCAGCAACTTATTTAGTAATACATTCCAACGTTATTACAATGCAGTGTCAAATGGCATTGCAGGCTGGATTTCAGACATAGTTACTGGGGTTTAGGGAGCAGACTATCACCTGGTTCTTCTAAAACACAAGGTCTTTGACCTTCAGGATTACTGAACCCTAAATATCAGCATGTTAAAATACATTGCTGACTGACTGGCAGTAGCGAAGGGTGGAAGGCGAAGAGCTAGAAGCATTGCAGAGCTTCTCTAACGCCATCAAACCTCCATTTTCAGGTGAGACTGTCGTTACATTCTTTTTTCTCCCTTTCTGTTCTCTCTCATCCTATCCTCCATCTTCCTTATTGCTATGAATATGATGCTCCAAATCTTTGTAAAGACTTTCTAGGGACACTGCAAGGTAGTGATATAAAAAAATGACAAAGTGAGAAGTGATGTCTAGGGCATATTACAGACAGTTCACAAGGACACAATGTTCTTACACAAACTGAAAGTGAAGTCAGTGCGGTCAACACGACTACTCTTGCCAAAAGTAAGACTGGGTATGGAGTAAAAGCAGTGGGTTTATGTTTTATCTGCAAAACTGGCCATGCTTACCAAAATTCCTCCTAAAACTATACCAGAATATCAATGCAACACTGATGTTTAACAAACAAAAGGGAGTGGTCAAATCTATCATACAGTCATGCAAAACCTGTGAATCTTGATTGTACCCCAAAATGATAGAAGTGACTGACTAGAGAAACAAAGAAAATCTTTTAAGACCTATGTTTGGGAAGCCAACGCCAGTAAGTAGTTCAAGTCCGCAAAAGTCTGTAAAATGGTACCGCGAGTAGTTTTTAGAACGCCGGCTACGAAATCAAAATTGGAGGACACATTTTCAACACAGTTTTGCAACTGGAATTTGGGGGTATGGTTCTGTAACAGTGTCCTTAGGCACCACGAGCGGCCTTTACACACCGGACCGCCGTGGCAAACTCCTCCCGTGGGGTCACCCCACTGAAGCCCCAGCGCTGCAACGCCAGCTGGGCACCGCTGTCGGAAAACGTGGTGGAGCCGGGCGACGTGCTGTCAGTCAAACACCTCGATAACCCGTGGCGAAGGACCTGCGAGTTTTTTAGGCTTTAAGAGACTAAAAAAGAAAAGCAACGCGCTTTGGAGAGGAGGAGAGCTTCGGCCGTGGGCTCTCTGGTGCGCGGGGAGCTGCCCGCAGTGGGCTGCCACGCCGCCCCTCCGGTGGAGCCACGGAAGGTACCCGCAGGGTCTCTTTGTGCGGTTTGTTTATCTTTTTTTTTTTATTTTCGTGTTTTGTTTTGCTTTCTCCTGGCCCTACTGCTTCGCATCTTCCGTGCTTCCACCATCCGTAAGTTTTCACGGCACTAACGCCGTTCACCTTCGAGCTCCCTTTCTCCTGCAGCCCGGAGTCGGGTCTCCCGTTTCACACAGACCCGCGGGCTGCTCGTTCCGGGTTTTGCCTGGAAAAGGGCTTCGGGGATTTTTCGGCGGTGCGTGAGCGTCACCCCTCTCCGCCGCGGGGAACCGGCCGAGGCGCGGCAGCGCCGCTCCCTCTCGCCCGGCGTCGCCCCGCCGTGACCGAGACGGCGAGCGGCGTTCAAGCGGGTCTTAACGAGGCGAGTGCTGCCCGGCGGGGCCGAGCCGCTTCTCGGGCGGAATCTTCCTCCCGGGGCGGCTGTTTCCCGGCCGGCGGGGAAGGTCTTCGGGGAGGGGACGGTCCCGCCGGCCGGTGGGGCGGGAGAAGCCCCGCTGCCGCTGGGCCCGCCCCGCCGGAGCGAGGCGGCTCCCGTGAGGTAACGGCGGCGGGGGGTGAGGGCCGGGGTCACCGCTCGGGTCCGCGGCCGCCGTCCTCCCCCCGGCCCGGCGGTGAGGGGCGGGCGGGGGGCCGCCGGCTACCGGACCGAACCGGACCGGACCGGACCGGACCGAAGGGAACCGCCGCTCCGGCTGCCGTTCGACGCGGGGGCTTCCCGGGCAGGCCGGGCGGCAGCGGCGCCGCCGGGGAGGGCCGGGCCCGGCCCGGGGCGGCCGGAGTCGGCAGCGTTGCCGGGGGAGCGGGTCCTCCTCCCTCGCCGCTGAGGGAGGAGGAGGAGGAGGAGGAGGGAGGTAACGGCTCCGTTACCGGAGGGAGAGGCTGCTGCCCTGCCTTCACCCCCCTGCTGCTCTTGGCCTTTTTCCAGAGAGAATCAGCGGGTGTGCGGGGTGGACAGGGGAAAGAGGCTTTCCTTCGCCCCGCTGCTTTTGCCTTGAACGTTTTAGGCTGTTTTCCTATATTAAGCTGCCTGGAAGAAGCGTTTGGTTCAGTCAGAGCATTGGCTTGGCGTTTCAGTCAGCGGATAGAGCTCCGATTTCACGGGTAGAGCCTTAAATAAAACCTGCTTTCTTGAACAGGAAGAAAAGACAAAATCAGAATTTGTTCTGATGAACCCCCCTTGTGTTTGAAGTAGAGACCCAGCTCCCATTCAGCGCTTTCTGGTGAATCTGGATTATAGAGGGGTCCGATTTCCAGGCTGCCATGAGGAAAGGTTGTTGAAAAGCAACTGTGCGTGCCGTTGGTTGGTCCGGTGTCTCTTTTAAAAAGCAAACCAGTCTTGAATGCTGGTGCCCAGGTCCTCTGTTTTTCTAGGTATGCTCACTGAAGAAGTGTTTCTTAAATTAAATAAGAGAATTTTCAAGACTAGTCACAATTACTCCCCACTCAAAGGCATGGAGAAATTCAGACTTTATCGTTTGCAGCCATTTAGCTACTAGGGGGTGGTGGCAATTGCTGCCACTTATTTGCACAGCTTCTCCTTCCAGGAAGCAACTTTAAGGGATAAAAGGAAACAATGAGGTCCAAAATGTTGGTACTGACAGCATCCTGTGGCGAGATGCTTATTTTATTAATTTTGGTAAGTTATTAATGTAATTATTAAAGCTTTCTTAGGGATTCTTTCCCAAACACTTCACTGGATGGGGTAATAAAATAATACAATGCTTTTCAGAATAAGTAAGTTGCACTTCCTTCATGTGTTGGTTTTGCACTGTGAACTCGTAACTTTTCCATATATGATGGAAACTTGTTCTCTAGATTTTGAAGTGTTTTGCTCTAGGCAGGTTATTGTTCTGAGTTTTGGATGTGCTGCTGTTCTTCAGATGATAGTGTAGCATCTTTGTAGGATACTGTCAAGGAAGGAAGCATGGAGAAAATAAGTATCTCAACAAGAAAAGATTTTTCCACTTGAAAAGACATTCTGGGTGCATTTGCAGAAGAGATCTCTGTTTTCCACAGAAATGCTCATGTCCCTCTGTCACAGGGTGGGGATTTTTTTGGTTTTGTTCTTTTCTTTGGGGTTGGTGGGGGGTTTTTTTGGTCAAATGATCTCCAAACTCAGGCCTCCTGCTTCCAAATTAGCTTCCAGCATGTGAACCTGGGAGCTGGCAAGTAGCCAATGAGTCATAGGGTCTGGCAGAATGCTTATTTGAGGGATTAGGGTCTGCAATCTCCACAAGCACAAACTAAGATGTGTTTCAAAGCCAAACAAAAAATACATCCTTATAAAAACAAACCCCAGAATCATTGTAATGAAACTTGGGGATTTCTAAGTGATGATGTTGTAGCCAAATTGTCTTGCCAAGATGCAGTCCTTCTCATGCTTCAGACATAAGACAATATAGATGACACTAAAGTTTTCATTTAATGTACTTGCTGAGAAGAAAAATCTTTCATGTTATATGATCTGGTAGTGTAGCCAGGTGGTTAGCAGAGGGCGTCTCGTGTTGCAGAAGTCCAGTTTGCACAAACTTGGTTGAATCAGCTGATTATTATGAAAAAAATAAATTCAAGAGATGCATTCATTGCTTGAAAAGAATTAACATTTTAGTAGGTATGATAAAATTTATCTTGAATTTAGGCACAAGTATTTTTCAGCTGCGTGAATAGCTATATCTGTGTTAGCTTCAAAATGTCAATCAACTGAGCTTAAATGGAGCTCATCATTTGTCAGCTTTGTTTCTATCAGTGCGTTGCTTAACTAGGATGTGATATCCAGAGTCTTGATTATAAAATACTTAATAAGAATAAATAGAAAATGCTAACAGTCATACATATGGTTTTAATTTTGGCCTTTTTTAAGGGAGAAGCATCAAGAATTATTTTACTTTTTGTTTTACTTAGGGCTCAGAGATGGATTCATCAGAACGATCAACAATTAGAAGTGAGCAGAAATCCAGGTAACTTGTGTTGCAAAGGTTATATAAAACTGTCTCTTAATGGAAATCTGAAAACACAATGGAAATACATTACTGAAAATTGGATACATCATGCTTGGAAACTTGAAATGATCCCAGAAACTAGTTTCTCCACTGACTGAGTGCTTCATACTCAGAGTTAAGCTGTTCGTGAGGAATAAATAATACACTTGCTGAGAGGAAACAATTCGTGCTGAATGTAGCAGGAAGGCATGGGGATTATCAGCAACATATTCTTTGTAGGCATTAGCTAGCAACCTTATCTGCATGTTTATTAATTGCTTTGCCTAGGGCTATTTCAAGTTAAATAACGTTTTAGCTAGATCCTTTCAGATGATCGTGAAATAAGAGGTGTTAAACACCCAGATTATCAGATTAACAGGAATTAAAAATCTGTAAAGGTAGTTTTGAAAGTCAAGGGAATTCTAAGGTTCTGTATTACTGAAATCCTTGCTTGTATACAGTCATTTCACTGTATGGTTTAAATGCATTTTCACTTCTTCGCAGAGTAGTCATGAAAGCCAGACTTTCTCGACAGTTTCTTGTGCTGGTTTGCGCAGTGAATACTGACGTGGAACCAAATACGCCTTTGAGAGTAATCTGTGGTTAGTAACATCTGAATAGTGGGCTAGATGAACCCTTGATCGGAACAAGCATGACTGTTCTTACGTTCATGTATCCTAAAGTGAGAATAAATGAGAATAAAAGATACTGCTTTTTCCCAGAAAAAACCACAAAAATTTGTTTCTTTGAAATACTGTGACTTGTCCCTTTGAAATAGTTCTACTTACTTTCTATCAGGCATGTTTCAAGTAAGTCATTGGACTGTTTTGACTACTTTTTTCAAAATTCCATTTGAAATGGTGTTTGGCTAGCCCAGTGGACTGAAAATTGGTAATTGTCAATTTGGATCTCAAAGACATTAGTGATTTGAAGTTGACGTTTTTTGGCTTAAATTAATTATGCACACTTACTTGTCTAAAATGACAAAAAGACTTAAAGTACATTGTCGGTTTGGGGAAGGCTGTGAACTGCTGCCAATACTATTCTTCTGTGTAGCAATGGAGAACTTGGTTCCTTTTGGCTGGTTAGTATTTTGCACAAGTGTTAATAGTTCATATGGACTTCTTGAGTCAGTCACGAGATCTTCAGACAAGTTAGAAAATGCACTGTAAAAAATGAAGATTTTTGTTTTCTGTTTTAAAGGAAGTTCTTAAAAAGTCTAATAAGAAAGCAGCCTCGGGACCTTCTTCTTGTAATTGGAACCGGGGTAAGTGCTGCAGTAGCACCAGGAATCCCAGCGCTGTGCTCCTGGAGAAGTTGCATTGAGGCGGTAATTGAAGCAGCTGAGCAGCTGGAGGTGCTTCATCCAGGAGATGTTGCTGAATTTCGTAAAAAAGTAATCAAAGATAGAGACCTGCTTGTGGTTGCACATGATCTCATCAGGAAAATGTCACCAGTGAGTCTGTTTATAACATACATTGATTTCTAAAATTATTATATACTTTTATTTTGTTATCAACAAAAATTCTTTTCAGCTTTCTAAAACTGGAAATTTTTCTGGTAAAAAATTGAAATTTTGGTGGTAATCATATAGTACACTGTACATTTTGGAGAGGCTAAAAAATCCTTGTTTTTAGTGTAAGTAAGCTTTTGTCTTAATTAATGCAAGCAAGAGTCCCAACTATTAAATATTCGCAATAATGTTTCTTGGAACTGAAAGAGGAATTTATAGCTGTGCCGGCTAAAACTAGAGATACCCTGAAAGTACAGGTAGACCTTGACCCTGTCGATAGCCTTAGATCACACAGACTTAATCACCGCTGCAGCTCACACTTCGCTGAAGACAGTCCATACATGCCCAGGTTCTCAGCTGTTCATCTTAGGTTCCGGAGATTTTCAGATCGTGTCAATAGGTTTGCCAAGTCTTCTAGTTGAAATAATTAGGGTGACATACACACTGCTAAGTTGCAGGATGTGTTGAGTGTTTTGCAAACCGTGGTGGGCTTCTCTACAGGCAAAGTGTAATAACCACCACTCTCTTTTGGGAGGAGTCTGCATGTATGGTTAGGCTTTGTAGCAGATTTAATGATTAATACATTTTTCTCAACCAGGAAGCAAAAAAAACCCCAACTCAAACCCCTTTAATGGTATATCCCAGACTCTGAATCCAGGGAATGATAATTTTAGCACACCAACTCATTTTAACAGCAGTAAAAGCATATTGAGAAAGGTGAGGTTTCCATGTAGTTAGGCCAGTAACTCTATTGGGCTTATAAACAGACAGTTGTTCTGCGTCTAATACAATTTATTGAATAGGAAGCCTGTATATTTTACAGAATTATTACAAGTTCCTGTCAGTCTCAGCAGATACTCTGGACAAATGGAGCCTACGCTTTTAGGAAAGCGTACCTTCATGTTTGTTTAGAAGTGACGAGTGAGGATTTAACTGTAGCAAAATAATTTTGTTTATTGTACCTGTGTTACAAGCTTCCTTGAGAAAACCAGACTACTATTTTGAGCTACATTAAGTAGAGGCAAGAGCACCTGAATAATTTGAGATTGTTGTTTTTGATGGTTTTGTACATTGAGACCTTTATGCTTTGTATACCATATAAGCCCTCTTTTAAAGAAACGCTTTGGCATTAAGTAGACAAATGAGGTGGATGTTCTGTTGGAGGCAATTCTAATGGTGCATGTGGTCCTTATGAAGTGTTCCTCTTTTTCTTTCTTCAGCGTACTGGGGATACAAAGCCCAACTTCTTCCAGGATTGCTTAATGGAGGTGTTTGATAATTTAGAACAACACATTCAGAATCCTGTTGTTCTGCAATCCATCCTGAGACTCATGGAGAGAGGCACAATGGTTCTGACTACAAACTATGATAATTTACTTGAAATATTTGGTCAGCAACAGGGTAAACCTATGGAATCTTTAGACTTGAAAGATAAGGATAAGGTATGATGAGAGCGGTAAAATTTTAAGACTTCTAATAAGAGAAGGCAGACTGTAAGCTTCATTGAAAGATGTTTTCCTGTTTAAAGAGTGTCAAGGCTAAAACTTCTTAATTGGTAAAGCATGTCTATAAGCTAAAAGCAGATGCACAGACATATATTTTACGTGTCTTTTTTATTCTGAATAATCTGGTAACAGTTACCTAAGGGAATTTCAGTGACACATTTATTAACCAATTCCCTCCCACTCCTTGGAAAAAACCCACAAAATTACTTAACTTACATGAAGTAATTGTTACAATCACAAATACGATTTCACCTAGCTGGTAGTTAATTTGCTGTTCGTATCTTTTGTGCCAGCGTTGCTGGAACTTGCTGCTTGGTTGAATGCTTGTTTAGACCAAAAAGCCAGAGGTATCTTCAGTATCGACAATCACCTCTTTATTAAAGTAAGCTGTGTAATTAGTAATTAAAATTACCTCTTGCTGCAGAAAAGTGCAAAAGAAGTTACTTCTGCTTTAGGTGGCTTTGTAAGTTAGGACAACTGTATTTTTTTCAGAATCTCAGTTATTGTAGTATATTATAACAAAAGAATGTAACTTGCATGATATGCTTTAGGTTCTTCAGTGGGCAAGAGGTCATATAAAATATGGAGTTCTTCATATTCATGGCTTATATACTGATCCCTGTGGAATGGTGCTAGATCCCTCAGGATATAAGGATGTTACTCAAGATCCTGAAGTCATGGTTCGTGTGATCTTTAAAATTTTTACTACGTTTTGCCAAACTATTTTATTGTAATCACTGCATACGCACTACCTATCATGTAGATTAAATAATTGGGGCCCAGAAAAATGGCAGTATTCAGAAAGCCAGCTATGTTGCTAGGGCAATGTGTGCTCTTGTATACTGCTGCTTTGTAAATCACAATCAAAACCCTCAGCTGTATGTCATAGTTTTAGAGTTCTTTGTATTTATTTTGTGAAAGAACATTAGCCATAAAATACTAGACACCAGAACAAGGATTCATCACCATCTGATTGCTTGGATTCATTTTTTAGGGGCTTAAGCTGTTACCAGCTCTGGATTCTGGACTTAATGTCATATCTTAGGTATTTTAAGAAGTCAAACATTTGGTCAAGAATATTAATTTTCCTTATTTACAGATTGACCTAATGGGAGCCTGATATTCTGTCACCATAATTCTTTCAGTTTAAAATTCCCTTACTGGAAATATTTACGTGTGTACTTATTTTTGTACAGTAACTTTGATTTTGAACATAACATTTTTGTAGAAAGAGTACTTATGAAATGTCAGTTTGCCCTGATCCTAAAACATACGCTTAATTCAGTTCAATAGTGATGTCTGCTCTGCTTCTCCTTTTAAGTCTGATGTTCTAGAAGTTCTTACCTTGGCCTTTTGACTACTGAAGTAAATGTAGCTCTTGCATGTTTCTATTTCTTAACAGGAAGTTCTTCAAAATTTGTATCGAACCAAGTCTTTTTTGTTTTTGGGCTGTGGAGAGACTCTGCGCGATCAGATATTCCAAGCTCTTTTCCTTTATACTGTAAAGAATAAAGTGGATTTAGAACATTATATGTTGGTGCTTAAAGAAAATGAAGACCACTTTTTTAAGCTCCAGGCAGATATGCTGCTGCACGGAATAAAAGTAGTGTCCTACGGGGACTGTTTTAAACAGTTCCCAGAGTACGTACAAGATCTGACTGCTCAAATCTGCAAGCAGAGAAGTCCAGGTAATGTGTCCTCTTTCTTTAATAAGAAAATTTTGAGCAGCTATGTAGCAGGATGCCATGTCTGAACAATCAGCAGTTGGTCTGAGGTGTTGACCTCATGTGTAGCTGGCCTGTGTAGCATCTTTGCTTATGAATGGCATGCAGAGTTGGAACACGTGACAAAATTCCAACCAAATTTCTTTCTGTAAGGTCTGTGGATTCTTGCAAATTTAATCTTTAATTCTGAATTTGTCTTTTTGTTAGCATTTAGTTAAGATGTTTACTTTGTGTATATTTTGGCGTGAATTACTCCAATATATTGAGTATTAAATTATATGAAATATGACATGTCAGTAAAAAAGACTAAAAGAATTGAAGGAATTAACTGGTGGGATAAGCTGGTTGAGCCACAATATCTGATTAAGCATAGAATGGGAAATTAAATCAGTACACCTGATAGTGTTTGGTTTAACGCAGTTAGGACAAATGGGGAGAAAACCTGAGTGTGAGGGTAACGTTTTATGACAATAAAATAGAAGAGGCTGTGGAGTAATACTCTATTTGCGACAGCAAATGGTGTTCTGTAGAGGGCATTTAATGCTAAAATGGGAAATATCTTGATACCTTTGCTGAAGGTAACGACTAGTCCTGCATCAACAGGGAGCTAAATTTTCCTAACTAGGTCCATTCACTTACTTCCCCCCCTGCTCCCTTCCATCCTGTTGTCTCTCAACTCATAAAATTCCTTAGCTGTAGCAATGAAGAGCCTTTAATACAAAACCAGGGAAAAACAACTGTATGTTGAAGGAAGGACATTTCTTCAGTGTTTTCCAAACAAGGACAGTTCTACTCTGGCTTAGCCAGAGAGTTGAGGAGAATAACTAGAGTAAATGACCTTGGGAAGAATACTGTTTCACAGCTCTTTTATCATGTCAGGGAAGCTTTTGTCTAAAATTATTCCCAAGTGGTGCATAGCAGGAACCTTCCCCTTGCCCTCCGTAAAAGAAAACTGCAGGTGTATGCCCAAATTATGTAATGGTTTTTGTAACTGGATGAACATTACATTTACACTGGATTAGATTTTTCTTTCCATGAAGGCTAGAAAAAATACTGAGCACAGCATCTAGGTTTCAGGAAGTTTGTCTGCGGTGTAGACTCCCAGAAGTAAGTTGGGGTGCAATTTCAGACACTGAAGTAGCCTCAGACTGCTAGTTTTTTTCTTTGACATGCTGCTGTTGATGGATGTGATGGACATACTTCTCACAGTCTGGGCAGTGTCTAGAGCCTGTGGAGTCTGGAGTATCCAGTTTATTGTGAAGCAGCCATTGATATCAAAACAGGGTGGGAGATATATTTACATAAGCTCTAAATGGAAATGATTGCAAAATCGGACTATAATCCTCCCTTTTTTGTTCAGTGGAATTACTGATTGGGATTAATACTTGCAAGAAGAGGGACCTTACTCTGACTGCAGAATCTTGTTGATCTCATTTGCAAGTCAAGATCCCAAACCACACTGTTTTCAATTCAAGTGTGCATTAACTGCTCTTCACATTACCAAACTGTCAGGTTTCATTTTTTCATGCTTATTTACAAACTCTCTTTTAAAAAAAATAGCAGAAGGAGTTTGTTAAAAGGCTTATATGAAAGAAATGAGAAATGCAGGCCCCGATCCTGATAGCAGACTTCAGCCACCCCGGCATCTGCTGGAAAAGCAGCACAGTGAACTGCAAACAGCCCAGGAAACTACTGGAGTGTGTTGAGGACAACTTCCTAGTACAGGTGACGGAGAGCCCAGCCAGAGGAGAGGCGCTGCTGGACCTGTTGCTCACTATTGGAGAGGTCAAGATGGGAGGTGGCCTGGGCTGCAGCAATGATGCCCTGATAGAATTCTCAATTTAGTGATGAAGCAGAAGTTGCTAAGCCATTATCCATATTTGAAAAGTTGTGGCAAACTGGGGAAGTTCCCACTGAGTGGAAAAGGGGAAACGTAGCCCCGGTTTTTAAAAAGGGGAAAAAAGGGAGACCCAGGGAACTACAGGCCAATCAATCTCACCTCTATGCCCAGCAAGATCATCAAGCGGATCCTCCCAGAAACTATGCTAAGGCACATGGAAAATAAGGAGGTGATTGGTGACAGCCAGCATGGCTTCACTAAGGGCAGATCACGCCTGACAAATTTGGTGGCCTTTTATGACAGGGTTACAGTGTTGGTGGATAAGGGAAGAGCAACTGACATCATCTACCTGAACTTGTGCAAAGTGTTTGACACTGTCCCATGTGACATCCGTGTCTCTAAATTGGAGAGACATGGATTTGACAGATGGACCACTCAGTGGATAAGGAATTGGCTGGATGGTCGCACTCAAAGAGTTGTGGTCAACGGCTCGATGTCTGAGTGGAGAACAGTGACAAGTGGCGTTCCTCAGGGGTCGGTATTGGGACTGGCCATGTTTAACATGTTTGTCGGCAACGTGGACAGTGGGATTAAGGGCACCCCCAGCAAGTTTGCTGACAGCACCGAGTTGTGTGGTGTGGTCGACACGCTGGAGGGAAGGGATGCCGTCCAGAGGGTCCTTGACAGGATCGAGAGGTGGGGCCCGTGCAAACCTCATGAAGTTCAACAAGGCCAAGTGCAAGGTCCTGCACATGGGTCGGGGCAATCCCAAGCACAAATACAGGATGGGCGATGAGTGGATTGAGAGCAGCCCTGAGGAGAGGGACTTGGGGCTGTTGGTTGATGAAAAACTCAACATGACCTGGCAATGTGCGCTTCCAGCCCAGAAAGCCAACTGTATCCTGGGCTGCATCAGAAGAAGCGTGACCAGCAGGTCGAGGGAGGTGATTCTCCCCCTCTACTCCGCTCTCGTGAGACCCCACCTGCAGTACTGCATTCAGGTCTGGGGCCTCCAACATAAGAAGGACATGGACCTGTTGGAGTTAGTCCAGAGGTTTCCACGAAGGTGATCAGAGGGCTGGAGCACTTCTCCTGTGAAGACAGGCTGAGAGAATTGGGGTTGTTCAGCCTGGAGAAGGCTCTGGGGAGACCTTATAGAGGCCTTCCAGTACCCAAAGGGGGCCTGCAAGAAAGCTGGAGAAGTACCTTTTACAAGGGTGTGTAGTGACAGGATATGTGGTAATGACTTCAAACTGAAAGAGGGTAGATTTAGATTAGATGTAAGGAAGAAATTCTTCACTGTGAGGGGGATGAGGCACTGGAACAGGTTTGCCCAGAGAGGTTGTGGATGCCCCATCCCTGGCAGTGTTCAAGGCCAGGCTGGATGGGGCTTTGAGCAGCCTGGTCTGGTGGAAGGTGTCCCTGCCATAGGACATATGATTCTAAATGCAACCTTGCCATTTTGGGATGTTGCATAAAAGTGTAAAAGCTTTTTTGACGCTAACTTGTGCTGTTCCTGTCTCTGACACTTCTCTAGATGCTGATCGAGTGGATAGCACAACACTATTGGGTAAGTAACTTTCTTATTTTTACAGAAATTTCCATAATCTATCAGAGAGATAAAAATAAGTCTCTGATTACAAAGTAATTAAATTATTATTGTGCAGCGCTCTCATTTAGCTCTGAAAGTCTGCTTACCAGATTCTCTTTTTACCCTCTTTCTACCTATTAGCAGATAACTGCTGGCTTTCAGCTGTCAATAAAATGAGAAATGATAGAATGGAAAAGCTCCAGAAAATGTATATTAAAAATTACTGATGATGATATTCCCAGATAATATTAACATCCTTGTGGTTTTGGCTTAAACTTCCAAACATGTTTGGCTATTTTGAGTGCCCTCCTTAAGGTATAGAAGAGTGAATCTCAAGCTTAAGTGTGTAGTACTGAAGGTGAATTTTTGGCTAAGTGTTGTTCAGGCATCTTTTGTGATACTTCTGTGAATAAGCAGAGCAGTAATACATCCCAATTTATGGTATAAAATAGCAAAACTTCCATTTGAAACACCACTTCAACTTAAAAAAGATTACATTTCTAAGATACTTGTGCTGCTGCTGCAAATAATATCAAAATTGTATGGAAGTATCATTTCATTATTGGACATAAGGGTCTTTGGCATTGCAGTATATTAACCCCCCCCCCTACTTCCTCACCGTCAAAAAGTACAGAAGGTCCAAGATACTCGGGAGCAGATATAAAGTCAGAGATTACTTTTGTAATTCCAAATAGATGTTAAACTTATCTGTCTTTCTGATGAGTTCATAAATCCCTTTTTCAGTAAAGTACAATTAGGCATCAGTGGAAAATAAACAAAAAACTTGAGCACAATTTATTCCAGTTCCACTTAACATAAAGCTCCTTCACTAACTTGTTAGCATCCTCCTTACAAGTAATTTTAGCACCTATTTACTTGTATTTTGGAATACATCGCAAGTAAAAAAATAAAGGAGAATTATTCCTTAACACAGATTTGTATAATACCCTGCAAAAAAATATATCTAGAGTTTTAAGTGATGGATGTCCTGATTTGAAGGAATTTCCCTTCATTCGTTTTTACTGTCCAGCTATGCTGTTCGTACTCTCAACAGTAGCTCTCACCAAGAATTTTCTTCCTCTGAATAAGGGATCCAAACTTTTTAAAGAAGCTTCTCACCTCTGAACTCCACAGACATTATCACACAAAGTCAATAATTATTTTCTTCAAAAGGCAGCTGTATAACTAGCTACTTCCTGATTTATATGTTAGTACCAGAGCTCAGTGTTAGGGAAGAGCTGGAGATCACTGAACTGGTGCAGACTTTCAATAGGGTTAGGGTTATACTTCAGAATCCAAATACAAGAACCTCAGTGGACCACTGTTGTGTTTATCTTAATATTTGGTGCTTTTAATAAAAAGTATACAAAGCACACATATGTAGCAACATTAAATTTACTTTTTTTCTCCCTCCACAGGAACTTCATGTGTGGACTGTGCTAAAAGGAAGTTAGGAGAAAATGGCACTGACTCTTCTAAGAGAATCAAGCAGTCAGATAATGGTATACTCACTATTTAATGAAAAAAACCCCAAAGCCCAACCCAGAAGCTTTTTAACAGTAGGTGTTTTACATCTGCTGTATGGAAAGTTTTGAGCAGAGTGTTTCCATGGTTTTAAGTGGAATAAAAATTGTGCATCTTAGCCTTTTATTTTCTAAAGCTGTAAATGTGTAATGTGTGTAAAGCTTGAGTCGTACTAGTCACTCTCCAGGCACTTCCGTACTACTAAAACTGTATCTGCAGGGTCATTTACAAGTGGGTGCAGGTTTTCTCTGCCTGTCCTTCAAGTCAGTTGGACCAAACTCTTACCAAGGTGAAGCCACAACAGAGGTAATGTTTGAATCTGTCAAAAATTACTTTTAGCATACCTGTGACTATCTGTTAGGTGCCTTCAAAATGAAGGGTTTTCTATTCTCATCAGCTGAACTGCAGTTAGGCTGCTGCAGGTTGAACTCTTCAGGGGTCTGTTAGCACAAGGCTGCTTGCAGGCTTCAGATTCAGATCCCTAAGCTGTTAGGAACAGGAACTGTTGTTTCATGTTTATAGAACCTGCATCATGATAACCTGCCTGTTTTACACTTTTAGCGTATTTGTTTTCAGTTGTCCGTCTGTCAAGCATGAGATCACATGGAGAAAAAAAGGATGCAAAAGTCATGTATTGGCAAGGACATACCATATGTATATGGGGGCTTACTGACCTATTTGCAGTGTATTTCTATGGAAATAGTTAAAATAGTGTTGTTTAAATCACAGAGTATGCAGCTAGTTATCTCAGAAAGCAGATAATGGATAGTCTTAATGTGGCAGAATTAAAACCAGTTAGTATCTAATAATGTATTTGTAGACCATTTCTAATGTAGAAGTTTGACTTCATTTGAATTACTCAAATGATCAGTAGGCACTGAGAAGGTCAGGCACTGCATTAACTGTTTTTTTCTGAGGTGCTGTTACTTCACCTAGCACTCATCTCAGCACTGAACTGACATAATTAGCAGTTCAGTTGCTAACACTGCTAAGCTTCTGCAATTTTCTAGTCAGCTGCCTCTCACCTCAATGCCTGCAGGAGAGCACGTTCAGGACCATTCTTTGTTCTGCTGCCCGCACATTTGTATCTGGCAGTCCTGGACGGTTGCTTCAGTCACGTTTCTCTGCTTATGTGCCCTGGGGATTTGATCTGTTATGCCTTCTGAGACCACGCTATATGATAATGAGGTTTTACAGGGAATGGAAGTGATGGGTCTGTCAGGTGACCTTTATGTCTGAATTGTGGTATGTCAACTCTTTACTCCTATGTCACAAATCCAATTTCTCCTTGTTCTCTAATATCTATGTGTGCAAAATGAAAAGCTTAAAAGTGAGGTGCGTGCTTCTTTCTAGACTAGTAACTACTGGGATGGGAAGAGTTTTTGTGGTGTGGAAGTCTTTGTCCCTGTTCTGAAGCAGGTAAAGATCTGAAGACGTTTTGCCTAGAAAAGCAATCTTAAACAATGCATGCACACTGACTCTTCTACCCCAGGAGAAAACACCCAGTCATCTTTCATGATTGACAGTCTGGAAACTAGGGTTTTAGCATGCAGTATCATTGCTAAGCACCTTAAGTATCAGTTCTCAAGGTTTCAAGGTAAAAATCAAAAGCAAAACTAGCCTGAGTATAGACCATACTTACCTTCTCTCTTTGAGAGACTGTATTTATGCATACATCACTTCTGAAAATTAAGTCTTTTAGCACTGCATATAGCATTATCTGTAAGACTCTTAACTTCCAAAATGGCTTCTCTAGTCAGCATGAATTGGCTGTTTTGAAAAGTGATCTGTCACGCTATTTTGGATGCTGATTATCAGCTTATAACACTTAAATTGTTGCTTCAAGCTGCAGCAAAATTAATCAGATGAGCTGAGCTATTTATAGCCATGATTAATTATTTAAGCCCAACCCTAAAGTCATGTAACTCCTTATCTTGTGCCTGAAGTCAGATCCACATTAGGAAATCACATCCCCTCCCTGTATTAAGGATCAACTTACACCTAGCATTGACGATGAATCTTCCATTTTGTAGACACTGCTGAACTGCAAGTTATGCAACAGCCTCCCCCCGTTTAAGTGCCATTTATTCATATCCTGAAAAGCAGATGAGTAAGTAAGGAGTTATTTTAATTCCTAACATACACAATAAGAAGGTAGAAATGCCTAGTTTGGGTTTTGTTACACAACCCCCCCTCCCCTATATATTTTAAGTCATCTTGGGGATGGGATTGCCTTGCAGCTACCTCAAGGGTTTAAAATACAGTCAAAAGGGACAGAACCTGAAACTCATCTGTTCCATTTATCTGTTAAGTGAAAGAGTAAGGTTGTTTAAGGCCCTGTTCAAATTAGTAGTGGAGTGCCATGAAAGAACTAACCATACAGGCTGGCATACTAAATGATGTTTGCTGATTCTAATGTAGATTGCTCTTTTTCTACTTAATTCATAATTTTTTTTTAAATGGGAGTAAGATATTTACTGAAAACAAACTTGTTGACCATTTATTATCCTGTCTTGCTCAAGCTGTGTAACAATGTTGATAGGACATCTCTGATGATAGCATATGCTCTTTTAATAAAATATTTAAGGCCAAATAGACCATTCTTATATAGTAACTA
The DNA here is from genome assembly GCF_964188355.1 of Buteo buteo. Taxonomy (NCBI): domain Eukaryota; kingdom Metazoa; phylum Chordata; class Aves; order Accipitriformes; family Accipitridae; genus Buteo; species Buteo buteo. The sequence goes on along the minus strand of NC_134189.1, from coordinate 26,978,759 downwards.
AAATGTGTAGCTTTCATTGTTCTTCAGACAGTTTAATTCTTTACTGTATTTTTCTATTTCAATGAACTGTTCCTAGCAAATGGCTAAAAAAACCCACAAACCAAAACAAAACTTCTGTATTTGCAATACTCAGACTGATGTGGGTCAAAGGTCTTTGAAAATCACTAGAGGCTGCTCTTCTATTCATCCTTCACACTACTGCAAGCATTTCCACATCTGTCAATGGATTCTGAATTAAGGGACTGATGCTAACTCATAACTTACACTCAGAGTAAATAATTTTTATTAATAAAGTGTGGGAACAACATAAGGATTTGATAAACACTGGTCTACAGTGTAAGCGGACAGACTTACATTGTTATATTCCCATACGAACGCGTTACCTACTGCTCACGTCATTCCTTCCTTGTGCAGTAACCACACATGTCCAGACATCATCAGTTGTGTGCAACAAGTACAATATTAGCAACACATTACAAGGCAGACGTGTATAAGCAGCATGGTGGACAGAAGGAAGCTAGTATATGAACATAAGATATAATTATTATGAACAACAATAAACCAAATAAAGATCTTCAGCATACACTGAGGTGAAACTTAAGCCAGATGAAGTGATTCAAGCTCTGTGTTCTGTAATCAACTCAATTAACTTTGCTTCTTAGATGAAGTGTGGCCATCAAAATAAACTTGACACTACTGGGACAGCTACGCAACAAATCTCAACTGCAAACCAATTTACTTTTTTCTAAGGCTGCTAGGTGTATGGCATCTGACTCACACCTAGTTTTTGTATGGGGGTAGAATACCTCAAAGGTGAAATTTTTCCATGTTACAACACACCTATAGAGATATATCATGAGCCATTGTAAAGTTAACATTTTCATAAGGTTGCAGTGGAAGACTGAAGCCTTACTGGGTGTCACAAAAGCCACATAAGATAATGGGCAGATTTCAGTATCTTGTTTTAAAAAAAACAGGAAATAATCCTATCTAAGGGCAAATAGATGCAGCTGCAACATGAGAGAAATTGTGAAGGTCTTGACCAGTGGTAGCATGGATCTCAACAGTGCACTGAAGATGCAGCTAAACACATTACTTCTCATAAGAAAAGCAAGAGGCTGATCTTTGTAACAGTGTGCTTATGTGAACCTGTAATCCTTCATCTTAAGGCAAAAAAATCCCCAAAACATTCGAAGATAAAGCACTGCATACCAGAACATATACAAGTGACAATCTCTGGCTATCTCTTACTTGTTAACAAAACTGTATCAATGAATAACAATTACTTCCTTCAATATTTTAGAAAACTGCTTCTTTTGAAAGGTAAACATTTATCTATCAACCTCTAACAGCCACATCCAAACTCAGATTTGTAAGTTGGCTGTAAACCCAGTTCTTGCTGTTGTCACCTGGCCCTGAAATCATCCATGCTTTATTCTGAAACAGAACTGGGTTTGTCCTCTGTTCTCTCCTGGTCATCCACGTCTGGATACTCGGTAAGATCCAAAGTCAGTACTCGACTGAACATAATGTCATCATGCTGAGAAGAGGAAGGATCATACAATTTAAAACATTTCTGTTACATGAAATAAGCATTTTATAAATGACTATGATACACAATAATGAGCTTGAGTTACCAAAACGATCTTTTCATCAAGCCAGTACCTGCACTTATTTCTGAACACAAAGTAGTTCAAATCCAGCAGCACAATTATGTACATGATTCACTGTAGTAACCCTTAAGGTGTCAGTACTTCAACAAAAGCCAGCATGTATTATTTAACAAAACTTGGTAATAATTAATTGTTACCTCTGGACACACTCCAATCAATGCATCTGCTTTGGAATAAAACTCTTCCTTTAGAGAAATAACTATCATTTGAACTTGTTCATGTGCCTGTTCTCTAATGAAACTTGATACCTTTGGAAAGAAGCCAAATATTTCAGTAAGTTAGTTCTGGCAGACTTAAACCATGCTATAAATAGGGAATGCTGAGGAAAGAACTGAACTATGTTAGTTGCAGAATTCAGTAATTCAGTTATGAAATAAGCAGGATAAAATGAGAAATTTAATGGTCTTAAGACAGATACTTTGCACATTCTTAGAACAACCCCTCAGAGTTGCTGCTTTTTGAAAATGCTAAGAAAATAATCATTTACTCCAATGAATAAAAGTTAGAGAAAAAGGCCAGTGCCAATGAAAAATATTTTACTTAATATAACTACAAAGGAAGGTGGAAATTCTTGAATAAGGAAAGAAAGTATGAAAAGGTTGTTACTGGCTGTAAACTAAGACGTTAAACACATATTTCACTGCAGACAGCAGCATTTTTTCCAATGATCTGCAAAATAAAGGCACAAATGTTAAGTTGTAAATTAGTGACCGAATAAGGCAGTATCCCACAATATGAATTAAATGCTGAATAAAGGAAAAGCAGTACATTTTTAATTAGGCATTTCTCTGCACAGTTATATCTACATGATATGGAAGTCATTTTTTAGTGGAAGAACTGTCTTCGGTGAGTTACATAATTCACATTCATTTTACAGTATAATTACTGGTAAATTATTGGACATCTGCTTTAGTAAATCCTTAAGCTGAATGGAAAGAAAAACACTTAGTTCTAAGCATAAAACCTGGATATGAGTGAGCACCAGCAACACAATTTTCCATGTATCATTTTTGCTCACTTGCAATGTTTAATTCCTCTGTCTGAAGGTTTTGGTGCTTTCCAATAACAGCTGCATCTTACAGATAAGGAAAGAGATACGAAAGACCCTGGGAGCAGGGAAAAATTAACTTAATTATACTTGCAGATCACTGCAGGTTTGCTTTTGCTCATTCTGCAGTTTAAGACACTTTTCACACATGCTTAGAGAATCATCTAACCCTCCTTATAACAATAGCTAGATAGATACTGAAGCCAATTAAAGGAATTTTCTAGGAAACCACTATTTCATCACCCTCTTCCTGCATTCCACGGGCAGCTGCTCTCCAAGCATATTATATACATCACAGCCCGTACCACAGGTTGCCTGCTTCGCGTAGTTCAGGTGAAGAGAGCAGCCCTTTCAGTAATCCTGCCCCGAGCCCTCCACGCTGCGTCTCCTTCCAGCAGGAGAAGGAAGGGCTGCCGACGGGCAGTAAGGCAAGCGGGCATTCCGGACAGAGGCTCTGCAGCCGGATGGCCCAGCTGCAGGGAAGATGGGCGCGTCTCTAGCCACAAAGGTTACAAAACGGGGAGAAGCCCAATTCAACTTCAAAGCAGGAAGCTCAGCAAAACTTCCCAGTCAGATTAGATGGGCCCCATGGACTCGGCTAAAGGCTTAACATAGACAACTAAGGCAATTTCAGGGTTAACCTTAATGTGTAATATAATCCAAGTTTAATAGCTCTTTGGCCATAAAGTGGTATTTATGCATGTTATTTTTATGACTACACATTAGACCAGAACTTAAAATACTTAAGCTTTCCGCATTGATGTTCTTTATTTTCTTGAATATACATCTTAAAAACATACTGGTGTGTCAAATGAAATATGATACTTTCAAACTAAAAATACTACCGGTTGAGGGTTGTAAGCCTAGGAACCATTTGGCTAACAACTGTAAATATGACCATCTTTTGTGGGCTACAAATGTGATTTTTATCTGAAAAGTAAACCAGATTTGAAATGTTTGAATTGAGAAATGCAGTTACATAGAAGAAAAAAAATCAGCTATTCTTTATTTATAGTGTTCTGAAGAAGAATGCTGCTTAGCATGTTCTTAGGTATAAAGTGGACATCTCTTCTACCAGATGTGTCAGAATGAACCAAGTTTTTACAGTAAATAGTTATTAGCAAAAAGGGAAAGAGAAATTAAGAGGAGGACAGGAAGTTACTTCAATCAAGCAAGAATTCACATGACTAAAACGATGGGAGTGATAGCCCTTAATTGATGTTAATGTAAAAATATTTAGTAGGCTAATTATATAAAAGAAATACTCCAGTGACAGAATGACTTGACTTTCAACATGCAGATATGCTCCTTTCTGTTTCTTAGAGGTAGGGGAACTCAAAGGCCTTAAAAATTCCAACCAACCCACCCCAACCAGCAATTCACAAGTAAACTTCATGTCAGATTGCATCACGTGGTTATGCGGCATTCTTTTGCACTCCTGACCCATTCTTCTCAACTTCAGAGTTTGGGAACTGATTAAAACACATTTAGATTTATGAATTTAAACCTAGCCCTAGTCTAACATCTCATACAACCACTGTTTCCATCCTAAACCCAGTAGTATTTTAAAACAGGTTAAGACAGTGTAATCAATCTCTTTATCCCATCAACCTATAATGAAAGTAGCCATCCTTCTGCAAAAGATATCATTATATTGTCAATAAAAGGCTGAGGTGAAAGGGACCAACTTACTTTATCAATGTTTGTGTTATCCAAGGCAGCATCTATCTCATCTAAAACAAAAAAAGGTGCTGGCCGAAAACTGTAGAAGACAAGACAGTATTTTGCATTTAGATGCAAAAATGTTAATAACCATTCTAATTATTTTAGAGATTCACTTCCTATATCATAAAATTTTGACAAGAAGTAATGACAGATATAGAGTAAGGTCTTTAGTAATGTTTAAGTACGCTATTAGCAGATTTTTTGAACATGTTTGTAAGTGTAACAATGTCTATCTTCCTGCCACTTATTCAGCCACACACTTGGATAATACCATAATATTCCTTTTACCTGTGTATAGCAAACACAAGAGCCAGAGCTGCCACAGTTTTTTCACCTCCTGACAAATTGTCCATTGGCATAAAGCGTTTTCCTGGAGCCACGCAGTTAAAGCCAATGCCTTCCAAATAAGGCTCCTCAGGATTTTCAGGAGTAAGGAATGCCTGGAAACACATACATTTCATTATTAATAGTGACATTTATAAAATTAAGTGGATATTTTTTAGGTTTAAATACTGAGCTTGTGTTGAAACTGCTAAGTTAGCTTCATTTGTAGGAGACACCTGTTCATCTATACAGAAGAGCAGCACTATAAAATTTCCCAGTGAATATGCCTTCATTAACAAACCATGAGCTAGGAGAATAATTAACAAAACCATTTTTGAAATGGGTCCACATATTTGTTACTTACAAACTTTCAACGACTAAATAAACTTGATTTTATCACCTTTTATGTAATTGCTTTAATTTTTTTGAATTATTAAAATTTTAGACTTCAAAAGTAGTTTTCTTTTTTGTTTGGGAGTAAATATACTTCCAAAATTACACTTTTTTGTAAAAGGTTAGTTTTACAAAATCTAGCTTTGAGCTAGAGAAAGATTTTAATATAGGTAGGCTTTCTCTATACTTTGTATCCTGGTTCCCAGGTCCAAAAATTAGAAGTATTATTTTAAAGGAATAGCCATGTTACCAGACCATTAAAAAGTATGATGGATAAGCTAATTGCTACATGGTTTATTTTTCCCATTAAATAGAAGAGAAAATGAAATACAGTCTCTTCCCCTCTGCACAAATGCATAGAGATAGAAGAAAAATTTCCATAGTTGACACTCAAATAAGTTATCCTCTTGGATCACAGATGCAGTGGAAGAAAACAAACTACTACATGTACTTTGATTTAAAATAATTTCTATGGTAAATAGTCTGGAAGTAAGATACAGTGCTTGCAGTACCTTCGTTTTGTTGGAGGTATGCATATTTTTGTCTTTTTCTCTGCTGAGAGAATGCCTGTCATTGTTATTACAATGTTCTTCAGGCTGTAAACATATCAAATACCTTGCAATGCAACTCCCAGTTCTATGCCACTGCATGTATCTATGCAAGAGGAAGTGTTAAGATGTATAGACACTGTTAGCAGAAACCATCTTGTAGCTTGCTAGGGTACAGATATTCCTTGCTCATCAAAATATGATAAGAACAACACTTCTCTCTCCACAGAGGAAGAATGGAAAAGAACTGGTGGCAAACCCAGCAGCAAGTCTGTGTATGCACAATTTCTTGGCCAGTAGTTTCTTTTAAAGTACTTGCAACACACAATGTGCTGATGAAATAAATTTTACTGAGCAATATATTAAGTGCACCAATGTTCTGAGTCCAGAATCTCTAGAAGTTAAACTAACTCAATCTATCAAAGCTTCCCTTTTTTGGACTGGATAGTAAAGCATTATTAGTAAATGTTATCAATATAATATTATTAAGAAATATTAATTTTACTATCAAGAAATTTTCATGTTAAAAATCATTAAGGTTGCTTAAAAAACATCTGTTCAAGCTGCAACCTAGGCCACCTCCTCTAATAGCAAAACTCAGAGCTAACCCTTTCCTTAGCTAACCAGAAAAAAATCACCACACACAGAGCAATCGTTTACTCTTCCAATGCAATTAGACCAGCTTCCTTCAGCTGCTATATTAGCATCTAGTAGGCAGTTTTAGCTTCCCAGCTAATCACAGGATAAATCTCTTGACCAGGTTACCACTATGGCTCAAATCAAGGCGCAGCATCACAGACCTCAAAGAAAGCACTCAACTAATTATTTTTGACAATGCATCTGGAAAATACTGGTTGTTTCAGAGTGATGCAAAGTCAAGATCCTGCCTCATGTTTAGTCCAGGGGAAAAGGTATGCGCCCAGTAATTATGAAGAAATGCTTTAATTATCCTGTCCAACCTAGAAGCAGAAAGGATATATTTAAAGATATTTAAGGTATTCACTGAATATCTGACTCAGAGAAAACACAAAATCTGAAGTTTAAGACAGACAAGGAATTCAAGCCTGAGCCCTTTAAACATTCAACCGTCTACAGAATTTGTTGTAACTAAAGCATTTATGAGTTTCCTCTTTACTTTCAGCATTAATACTGGAATGCTAACAAAGATTAATACAATTGTGAAACAATTTTTCTACAGGTTTCCTAAAAGCTACAAATATATTAAGTCTCTCTTTTTAAAATATTTTAGTGGGGTATAAGGAGCTTCAAAACCTCATACAAAACACTAGCACAGAAAGAATGATTTATGATTTTTAGTTTTATCTATACTAATGATTAAGTGGTTTTAATTACTTATTATTGGTATCACTAGATCTGTAAACCAGTGTTATTTTTAAATGACATACTCAAATATATTTCACATTTGTGTCATGATAATTTACAAGTCTGCTAAATACAAAGAGTAAAACTAACCCAAACTGAGTAGCTCCCAATTCTGTTAACACTTTAGATCACATCTCTGTCTAATGTCAAGCATGCTTTGGCGTATTACCTATTCCTCCTCTGACCTTAAAATTCTGAAGTCTTTATGTAATTTTCCTCTTCAGGACTGAAACTGTCTTTGAAAAGTAAAAGTGTTATTAAGTTCTCTTATTCTAGATAACAAAGTATTGAGTAGGCCTTTTAAACCAAGCACCCAAGAACATGACACACCTGAGCACTACTGTTTCTGCAAAGTTTCTTGTAGATCTGATCAATAGCTATGGAGGCATGCTCAAAGCACTGGCTAAAAAGCTCATATCTCTTTTTTTTCACTTGTTCAAATTCTTTCTTGCATGTTCTGGCCTCCTTTCTGCTGGTCTCAAAAGCTACGAAAAAAATTACTGAAATTACTCCATAATAAGCCTCTAAGCAAATACACAGAACAAATATGTATTGTGTGCCATAACAAGCATGAAGGAAAATATTTATTGCACAAAAAGGTTCTCATGCACATACAAGGAACATACCAATATTATGGAGTTTCCTTCCAGATTTCAAATGGAGGCCCCAACCTGAGAAGTTGGGATGTATTCAATCTGCTCCATGCCACATTTGTCTGGAGCAATGAACAAAATTCTTCTAATTCCTTCTGTAAGCTGGGTAGCCTTCAGCAGCACCAGCATTTACCTGTTACAGCTTCAGAACTCCTTGGTTTTCTTAATATCTTAAAGTCTAGAATGTTCTTCAAGGATACCAGTAGTTTTGCAGTAATGCTCATGTCTGAGTTCTGGACAATACATATATGTTCCTTCAATTATTTAAGAAAAATTTAAAGAATTTTATAATAAGAGTCAGTAATTTTTAGAAAATAAGTAAAAATACTTTATGATGTCATTTGGCCAACAAAGTATCTTTCCAATCATTCAAACTGTATTTAGTAAACCACTACAGAGTAAAGTATATGTTAATAAATCATTTACATATAATTAAAAAGACAACCGAGATAAACATTTGAGCACAAAAATTACTTTAGTATCTGAAAGAAGCAAAGACAGCAGGACCAACTCCAGAAAGAAGAATTTCAATTAGGGTGAAAACTCTCACAGTCACAAAAGGGATTACTGTGAAAGACTCAGTGTTACCATCTATTGATTCTTGGAATTTGTCCCGAGCTATCTGTAATTTCTCTACTGCTTTCAGGTTCGGAGCAGCTGTCTTGATTAAAGTATTCTCTTTAAATTTTATTTCCTGCTGCATCTGTTTCAGATGATCCTCTATATCCTTCTCAGATTCTAGGTCCTAAAGAAAAAAAAAACCAAAACCAAAACCTAGAACAATAAAATTGGCCTTTAGGCCAAGACATTTCAACATATACAGCAAGCACTCATGGTTTCTGGAAGAAGTACCCCACTCATCTAATAGCTTTAACTGGAAGCACAACAAAACAAAAAACTGCACTCAGAGTCTTAGTTCTCAGAATAAATTTACTAGATCCTAAGCATTGTTCCAGAAGACCTTTAAAAACAGACAACAAATTCCCTTCAGGCTAGAAGTCCGAGTTAAAATACAACATAGGAGGATTAGTTGGTTTCTCTACTTGTTTTGTAAAGGAAACCTTTGAAGACAAGTTCTCAATGAATTCTTTGAGCCAAGCTCCAGTGATGACAGATTCATCCCTTACTCTGTACCTAGCCTCTGACATTTAATTATTTTCCTTATGATTAAAAAGGAAAAAAGAAAAAATTTACAAAAAACTGCTGAGAAAACATGACCTAATGGACTGTTACAGAGGGAAGTATGGTAAGTCTCAGTCTCTGAACATACTACAGAGAGAAGGTGGTACAACCCCCCCCAGCAGCCAATCATTGGTTTCTAGAGTTTTGAGTCATTAACCTATAGTGTTGGAACTTGAAGGCAGAAGGTAAAGGAGGAAGTAAAAATCAGAGTTATATTTACTATTTCTCCATTTTATTTTGATGGTTTAGGTAAGCTTTAAATTAGATTTAGTTATACGGGAAAGTGACGTCTCCAGAAATCCCATACATTAGTGCTACATATGATTGCAAAACCAGAACACAAACACACATGCACTTAAGCTTAACAGTGCTTTTAATAAGTTTCATTTAAAGACTAGGGTGAAGAATAAATAATTTCGACAACTAAAGTATTTTAAATAAAGATAAAAAACTCAATCTCTACTAATTTCAAACAAAAAAGATTACCTTCAGGTCTTCTGCTAGGCTGCTGTAGTCTATCTGAATCGCCTCTTCCCTTTCATAGATGCTTGATGTAGTCTGAGTGCCTTCTGTTTCAGTTCCTAGCTATAAATATGAAGGACATTCCAGTTCAGAAACATGACAATTAGCTTTTAAACTGTTAAACCAATACATTAAAAGGATATAAAATGAGGAGACAGTGGTAACATGGTACGAGGTAAACTTATTCCGTAGTTCCTCCCCTAGCCAAAATGGAGTGAACAGTTAGTTAAGACCTTATCAGTCTAATTAAAAAATGCACCTTTTAAACGAAGATGAAAGCATCAGCTAATTTCAGTTTGAAGCTAAGATGAAAGCAGCAGTAATTTATTTGTAATATATTTAGAACAATGTGCATACTGTAAATCTCCTGATTGGAAAGATTTACGTTCCCATGATAATTCAATTGCCTTTCAAGGAAAGGCTCTGAAGCGTGTAAGTCAAGGCATATCTTCCACTCAGTTGGCCTCAGAAGAAATGAGTAGCTTCAATTCTGTACAGCATAAGCAGAGTATCTTCTGGATGCTGTAAACCTGGATTTCAAACAGCTACTTTCCCTTGAATGAAACACGTGCTGCATGTTGTTATCAGTCCCTTTCCCACCAAGATATTCTCTCAGAACCCAATCTTACTGGTCTTCTCAGTGATATTAATTAGGAATTGAAGTTGTTATGCCTACTACACACCTCCTTGGTTTCATCTCTTCCTTATTCATAAACAGCAAGAGCTGAGCTGCCTACATACTCTGATGATTAGCCGTTCATGTCCTTTCCCTTCAAAGACTGCCTCCCTCACTGCCTTCATTTTGTCTTCTGACCCACTCAATTCATATCTATCCTCCAGTAAAAGTACTTTTCTAAGGAATGGGCTCAGCAAGACTCCTTCCAAATTTACAGACTTGTAACAAGTCCTTCAAAACCCATAGCTCTTTTTTGTAATAGTGGAGAAAGTTTAATTTCTCCTCACAAAAGATATGCTGGAAAAAGAGGGAAAACTGAGAAAAATAATGAGGGTAAATCCCCTGATAGCAGGAGTATTTCTATTGTAGTGTATCCCTGATTTCTGTGAGGATCTACATCTACTGAAGAGAAAAGGTTGATTTTAGACAGGATTTATATTATGGATGATTAACCAAATACCATCTCAGTCTATGTACATACCATAGCTATTTACATTTCTGAATTGACCCGCGTGTCCTCTTACATATGTGTATCTAGAATACTCCTTCATACCAATTTTCTTGTACCACAGCAATTTTACGTATTTCACAGGAATACAATTCAAGCACAAGCAAAAATACTTGCAAACAGTAGTCCCCTCTACAAAAAAAACCCCCAAATTATTCTCTTGAATGGATGAGGCCTGATCACATGGAAACAATGCATTTATTTTAACATTACTGTGCAAGACAAACAGTCCTGTAAGGAAAAAATAAGTATCTTTAAATTCAAGACTGAAGAATTGCTGCTCCATGATACCTATCTTCTGTAAACCTTTTAAATACCTCTACTTCACTGATGTCATCCAGTGATCCAGACAGGAGCTTTATTTTCAAGTCCTGCAGCTTGCATTCAAGAAGCATATTATGTCGTCTTAATCTTTTCTCTTCCAGAGAGGTTTCTATAGCTGTAGCTTCCTTTTGTAATTTTGTAGTTTCCCTACATACACAAAAGGCACCAACCGGTTGAAGAGCAGAAGCATTGCTACCAATAACATCCACAGCCATACAGCATGAAAAACAGTTACTAAGCACAAAAAGAGGGCTTTTTCCTCTATAGTCCCTACTAAACATAAAGGAAAATGGTGCTTAAAATGGTACATAACTTCTTCCATCTCCTTAATTTTCCCAAATTACTAAAGAGGGAGCTGGGAACCATGCACTATTCTAGCACACAAGCTAACACCTTGCTATCTGTATTAACTCTTCTATTGCAAGGTAAATGCTAGCAGCACGGACATAGTTTCAGTACATTGCTAAGTTCACACTATAGCATTTTCAAATATCCACTTTTCTAACTACAACTAAACTCTGTTGTGTTCAGCTGTGCTGAAGATGTACGGAGATTTGATCCTTTCAATATTTAATCAAGTATCTTTTATCATTACCCTACTTGAAATACACCTCAATTCTTTGCAACAAATTCATTTGATAGCATCAGGTTGCTAAATAAGGCAAAGACATTAACAGTCTTATATTGTTAAACTTACACACTAGAAAATTAATTACTAGGCATACAATCTATGTTTATGTAAAATTCCACAAGTCTACCTCGCCATAGTGACAATTTTTAAACATAAAGACTCCTGATTAACAGACATTAAACATATCAACAATAAGCAAGCATAAGAAAACCAAAGTATAAACTGTCCCCAAAGCTGCTGATATAGAAGAACAGCAAGGACAAAATAGTGACCTAAAATTAATATTAGTTTAAGGTATCCAACACTTGAAAGGCCTAGAGAAGATGAGAACACTGAAATCAGGAAAAAAAGCCTTATTAACCGAACCAACTATACAACTCAAACAGAAATATTAAGCTACCAGCAAACTTAATATGCCACCTGAGATCAAGTTATAAGCCAATACATGCTTATCAGAAGTCACTACATATTTATCAGAAATCACAATGAGACCTAACACTAGGTAGATAATAAGATAATATTAATTCCATATGGTATATGGGATGGCTCTCATGAAATAATCTCATTCGCATTACTTCTGGGAACTACATACGGAATTAGAAACACTTTTTAACTAATGCATACTGTAAATATAAGTTACCATGTCTCTAATGAATCTTTCACAAGAAAACAGACCAAGAGAAATTTAAACATCTGATCACTAAAACTCTTCTAAACATTATCACATCAATAATTTTCCCAGGAGTACAATTAGTAATTACCTATTAAGAGTTAACAATCTCTTTCTGAACTCTTCAGTTTCATTTTGGGTCTTTATAACCTCAGATTTATGAGCACTTAATCTATCCTTAAGATGTTGCTGCTCCTCCACAATTTCATTCACTTTTTTTAGAAGCTTCTCCTCATTCTGCAGGGAAATATTTACATTTTTAAACCTTCACCAGAAATCTTGATATGGAACCTTTATTATACAGAAAGAAAGAGTTAAAGTTTAAACCTGTTACAATATATTCAAATGTGTTACAGCACAAAATCTGAAAGGCACTGGGAAAAAAGTCTGTTACAGATAGGAATATCCAGATGTTTTGTATACATAGGCAGAGACAGCTCCGGATTTGTGACTGTACCGGACTAAACTATACAGCCATCAAACAAGGCAGGGATCCTAGAACACCTAAGATCTGTAGGCTACCCGCTTTTCCTCAATTTGTCCCTTAGCGCTGCAAAAAGGATCCCATCTACTGCACATCTACAACATATTTAGCAACACCTAAGGTAACCTGAAATCATTTAAGAAGTATTGTTCATTAAAGATAAATCCTGAGGTAATCTGCAGAGAACAAAGAATCTGTGGCAGTACGTTAGAAGAGTCTTTCCCTATATAACCCATACCACTGCTAAATTGCTAGAAATTAGGTGCTAGAATAAAGTAAACCTAACGCTACATGCGTGAAGACATGGTCCTTAAGAGACTAATATTATGGCAAACTAATCAAGACTTACTGCTGTTGCAGTATCCAAACAAAGTACCTTCAGAATCCAATACAAACAATCCTTCTTCAGGACAAAAATATCTGAATTTGCTCAAAGTCATATTTCAGAAGAATTACGCACACAGGCATGAAGTCAGACGTGGTTTTGTGCGTAACTGAATAAGGGTCTATTGTTTTTCCTCAGTTTCAGAAATACATGGTCTTCTAATGTTAAAATACAGAGTTCAAATGATGCATGTGGGTTTTTTTGCCCGCTTTGGAACAGTTTTACATTTCACTTTTGTTTTTTATTCAAAGCACTACTACACATCTTTCCTCCTTCACTTTCCAGTGCACCACAAGCATAATTTATTTCACAAGCAACATTAACACAACAAAAAATTACTTATGAATAAAGAACACTATGAAGAGGAATTTACATATTACTTCAACTAAAAATCTAAGTTGGTTTTCACAGAATTATTTTAAGTCTAATGTGCTTCACAGCCACTAAAAAAGATGCAAAGCACCAGAGTTGTTTACTATTACTCAAAATCTTCTAAAGAATCTCAGCCACATGCTACTAGTTTTATCTGTAGTCATATGCTGCCTTTTCATATAAGCTAAACACAATATAACACTGTACATACAGTAATCCCAAATTTATTTTTTAAGTAAGCTTATTTTTAATAATAAGTAGTCCAATATGACAGGTTATGCCATGGTGAAAATGACAATATGCAACTGCAATTTTAACATTTACAAAGTCAACACTGAATTAAGCTGTAGAAGAATTACTCAACAGCATCAACTACAATTATTCAAAATTGTAATTCAATGCACTCTTTCCTCTCAGTCCCTGACAGAGATATAGAGATAGATAGATATTTTATCATTACCTTCTGTAGTTCGATAATCTCCGCTTCATCTTTATGAATGGTCTCCCTCAACTTGCTGACTCTGTTTGTTAATTTTTGTAGATGATCACGACTATATTCCAGCTGAACTTTTAGTCGTGTCTTCTGATTTTCAAACTCCACTCTAGTCAAAGTACAGTATTTCAAACCAACACTTATAAAGCAGGCTAGTAACTGTGATTTTAAGTTATTACAAGATACAAAAAATGCTATCTTAATAGTCAAAGTGAAAAACTTCTACGTGAACACAAAAATTTGCATACATTTGGATCATCAACTCCACTACACCACATCCTGTGGATATACTGGAAGTTACAAAAATACAGTGATAATAGTTCAAAAAATACAATATAAAGATACTATATGGCCACATTCAATATGGAAAGTGACACTAAGAGTTCAAGTATCTCAGTATGAATGATATACCTGTAAATGATGCAGAAATGAGCTGGGCAAAAGCTACACTGATGCTGTGTATTTACCCAATGCCTGCACTCCCTGCTCTGCCTCTGCAAGCTGTCTAGTCAGCTGGCATATATGTTTATCTGAATTTTATACGGAACATATCTCAGTTGGGAGCTGGTAGTTAGAAGCATGAGACCAGAGCTTTTCAAGCCATATTCAGCCTTGCTTATCACCTCTCAGTTGAGACCTGTATTTGTTTATAGGGGTACAATGGCAGAAACTTCTTCACGTGCTGCTGTGAGAAAGGACTGAAGTAAAACTAAGCAGCTGTTTACAGAAAGGTCTCCTCTCAGCTGTTACTGTCTGCCTCTGAGCTTCCGAAATGACTACTAGTGCTCCATCTGCGGTTCAGGCAAAAAGGCTGGCACCACACCAGCTCCAGGCTCTTTAGATCTGGGCAAGAAGGCACCATAGCACAGGTTTACAGGACTAATGATGGCAAGTTAGGGCAAAAGCAAGGCCAAGGCTGTATGTGCAGTGTAGCATAAGGCCATGCAAAAAGCTCCTCCTTTCATTGTTCTATTACTAACTTCTTACACTTCACCAGACTTCAGTTCTTGCAAACATAAATAAATGATCACTTCAGCCAGCAGGTGCTGTAACTGCAACCAAATGCACTGCACTACTACCTCACTGCAGCCCTAGCCAAAACCATATGTTTGGACTAGTTACTGAAAACCAGTCAGAATATCTTAGCAGCTGAAGACATGGCTGAAAAGAAAATGGAGTTCAGTGCTAGCAATTACACTAGTCATGTAGAAAAGGTGTATTTAAATAATGTCAGGAAATGCATAAACTATCATCTGCCTGAAAACACCTGTAGCACAAGAAGATAGATCATTTTAACATTCTCATTCTTTAAGATATAAAGTTGTGGTCCTGTGACATATGCCTGTTTGAGTGGGATACCTGTTGAGGTTGCCTCTGAGAAAATTAAGATTCTGTTTTCCTTAACAGTATGTTCCTATACCGAATCACTGCATCTTATACCCAGTTCTCCTTTAAGATTTTTGATACACGAGTGAGCCTTCATGCCATCCTCAATTTGTGATAGAGCCATTTTTCTATGTGGATTTTAGAAAACTATTCTTTCCTTTATTTTTCTACAATAGTGCTACTAAAATAGTAAATTTTACCTTTCAAGTTTCTTGCAAAATGTCACTGAATATAGCTAATAAACCCAAACCATAGCAGTGTGACTACTAACCAATCCTTGCAGTGATGATATAACCTTTTACAGTCTTCTAAGTTTTTGTGGTATTTCCTGTGATGGAGTTACTCATTTACCAGTGTGCTCAATCTAATACAAACCACTTTTTTACATTTTAATTACAAATACCACCTTCTTTTATCAATCTCCTCTTGTTGCCTCACATGTTCTTGCTCATACACACGAATATTTGCTATCCCAATTTCTTCACAGAATTCCTGGAACACAGCATCTTCAGCCTTTGAATAAAGAGAAATGGAGAAAAAAAGATGTTTATGCTATTTTGCAACTCACAGAACTAAACATTCAGACAATCACCTCATGCTACAGGCTGGATTTTCAAGGTACTTTAGGGAACAGCAAACTGAACTAGAAATAATCCATACTTGAAATTTTCAAATAACATTTTCAGTACAAATGCCAGATAGAAGGCACGTGATCTGCAAAGAGTAACTCAGATCTAAGCTCTTCTTGACAGGACCTGGTCATTCCAAAGACAATTAAAGTAATCGCAGTATAACCAACTTCCCTGTTTTGTCTGTTCCCAGTCAACCGACGAAGAGAGAGCTGAATGGTATACAGGACGGTAATCAGATACACCAGGTTTCCTGGTGTAGTTCAGTTCTTCATTTTAATCCTTTCAAGTAATCCATAAATATTAATTACTATGTTCCATTTATAGCAAAGCCACAGCAAAAAAACTGCTACAGAATCTCTCATTTCCTAATTATACACTATATGCTAACAAAAGCTTCAACCAAAACCAGTCCTAAAATTTTAATGAAAAATTGAAGCAGGCTAACAGTAGGCACAGTGTATATGGCAGGACTGAACAAACAAATAGCAGCCGCCTACAGCATTTAAAAAGGAAACCCAATGGACTGAACAAATTTTTAAGAATTTTACAGGTCAAAACCCAGTACTGTTTATATTCTTTTGGTATGCACGCTTGTTTAACCAGATATCAAATACTACATCAAATCAAGTTATACTATTCAAGTAACACTACTCTTTGGAAACTGATAACCAGCCTCCAGTTGTTTTTTTTTTTTTTGCAGAACAAGCAAAAGAAAAGCTCCCTGGATGTCTGGAATTCTTATAGCCTAAACATCAATGACTTCCTCAATGTTTGCAGATGACAAACATCTGCACTCCCTCATGCCTGCATCACAAGCAAAAGAATGAACATGCAACAGTTTTGGCTTCTTTTTACATGCAGAATTGCAGTCATAGATTAATCCAAGAAAGACTGATGAGAATGGGTCAGAGGCCAGGAACTAAATTACACACATACTAGACACCTCAAGTAACTGCAGACAGTGGTGAGGCATCTCTCTTTTTCTAAGAATCTACATTTACACAAGCACCTAGATGCAGGGCTGTGACTTTTCCAGGTAAAACTGCAGCACCACTCTTCCACAGTCTGTACCAGATTTCTTTGTTTGGCAAGAGTAGGAACAAAGGCAGCTTCCAGAGAGTAGTAGAGTTGAGGTGCTTATTTCTCAGAGAGGCCAGTTACTGTCTACTCCAGTAGAACACAGTATGAAAACCCTCTTGGTATCAGATTAGGCTTTACTACTGTTCACTTCACTGAATGCCATCAGTCTCTTCAAGACAACCGTGCTTCTGAATTTGGCGGTTGTCTATACAAACTGTTCTGGGTACCATCTGAAGATTAGAGAATGATAGGGAAACTGATGTATGAGATGGCAGAACAGTCTACAGAAAAAACAGCTGGGAAATCTAACTGCTGGATCATGTATCATGGAGAACTTTTCCTTTTGCTGATAAAAAGCAGAAAGGAGCAGGTTCTAATGACAACAGCTGTTTAGTATCATAACAGATAATGAATTTGGACAGGTGGGGATAGCACAAGGTCCATAAGCTCTGCATCAACTACCCTTCAAAAAAGAGGGAGAGCAAAGATGACTCAGTTATATCATGGGTTAGCTCCATCTTCCATGAACTGGACTCCAAAAGAACATAGGTATACAACAGTCTCAAAAACCCAAAACAACAAACCCCCAAACCACAACATCCAAACCCTACAAGAACTGCCCCCACCCCACCCCCCAAAACCCCAAATCCACCCCCAACCACCCCCACCCAACACAAAACAAAACAGTAGAATAAGGAATTTGCTGACAATAGTCATGCTCACCTTAACCATTCTCCCAGGGTAATCAGAGTGCACAGAAAATAAAGCACATATATTGGCTACTTCCCCAAGAAGTGAAAGGAATCTTCACACTATGCTGCTCTTTATCTACTTTTTTAGTATATAGTGGTGTATCACCTAGACATGATAACTATAGAGTTCAGAACAAAGCACTCTAGCAGTGCTGAGAGCTGTTCTCAGCTCTAGAAAACTAGAAGTGGTGGATCTTCTCTTCTCCAGATTAAAAGGTATTGATAAATCATTTCCACATAGACACTGAATGCGTCCTGCTATGACTGCAGTGAGAATGATTTTCAGAAGGATAGACACCCATACAGAGACCGTTTACCTAGTGGGTGCACTGATTACCGAGAGATCTGCAAATCTTGTGGGTGCTGTCCTGGTTTCAGCTGGGATAGAGTTAACTGTCTTCCTAGTAGCTGGTACAGTGCTATGTTTTGAGTTCAGTATGTGAAGAATGTTGATAACACTGATGGTTTCAGTTGTTGCTCAGTAGTGTTTAGACTATGGTCGGGGATTTTTCAGCTTCTCATGCCCAGCCAGGGCACCTGACCCAAACTGGCCAACGGTGTATTCCATACCATGTGACATCCCATCTAGTTTAGGAGCTGGGAAGGGGGGGGCAGGGATTTGCTGCTGGGGGACTGGCTGGGTGTCGGTCAGCAGGTGGTGAGCAATTGCCCTGCGCATCATTTGTACATTTCAATCCTTTTATTACTACTGTTGTCATTTTATTAGTGTTATCATTATCATTATTAGTTTCTTCTTTTCTGTTCTATTAAACTGTTCTTATCACAACCCAGGAGTTTTACTTCTTTTCCCGATTTTCTCCCCCATCCCACTGGATGGGGGGGGAGTGAGTGAGAAGCTGCGTGGTGTTTAGTTGCTGGCTGGGGTTAAACCACGACAGCGCATACAGAGTTTAGTGTACGTACATGCTATCACAGATCCACGTTGGCCAGAAAGACTTCACATCAAAAAAAATTACGGTCTAGTCAGGCTACATAATTATCTCTCCACAAAAAAGGAAAGATCCTGTAACTACAGTTTCTTACAAAGAACTTGGACATTAGAGTCTGAGTAAGAATAAGCTGATGCTTACCATATTTGAGACCTAGACAATATTTTTCTGGTATTTGATCTACAGTGAAAGTTTGCACTGAGAGCTCTAAAGCTGTGAACTTCGATGGACGGTCCCTGCTCAATACTACAGAGAGTAAATCATATTTATTAGCAGAGCAGGAAGAGGTGGGGGGAAAATCAACCCACCTTCTTCAAACTCAAAAATTTTCTCCCATGTCAAATGAAATTATAGTGTATATATTGAGCAAAGCTTAATCTAAAATTCAAGTAGATGGATTTAGTTGGTTGGGTTTATGTTTGGCACATAAAAGTCACAGAATTTTGATTTTAAGGAAGTTGACTTGCAAAGCTATGATACGTTTATCCTAACATCCAAGTGCACTTCTGTTTACAGTTACCTTGGTAAAAAAGGTAGAGAAGGCAGGAAGATTGCTGGAGTAACTTACAACCCTTGTCAACAAAGTAGTTTACAAAGTAAAAAGTTGTCCAAGTTCTAAAAGTCAGCAAGAACAGAAAGAAGTTTCTGTAGTATAACAGCATAAGCTGTCAAAGCTATGATAGAAAGCATTACCTCATTAATTTTTTTCTGAAATTCTTCTATTTTTTCTCTTCTTTGTGCTACTCCCTCATTCAGCATATCATGCTGAGACTCAATATTTGCAAGTTCACTTTCCAGTTTTGATTTTTCCTAGATAGGAAGAGATGAAAAAGATGGTAATTTTACTTAATATGGTCAACTTTCTAGAAATTAAGAGACAGTTTTTGAGGCTAATTGTATTTTTCTGATTAAAAATATTGAACATTTTTTCCTCAAATGCCACTTACCCACTATTATTGCTGATTTGCATGCAATGATTTTAGTTTTAATGAACAGAAAAGCAAATTACTTAAGTACCATTTGAAGTGCATTGTGACTTACAGACTTCTACAGGTTACTAAATGATAAGCCAAGCTTACCAGAAATTCAAATTTATAACCTAAAATAGTAAAAGCCTCACGTAAATTTCTTTGTAATCTTGGTTTTTATATTTTATTAATTCCTCAGTCATAACTGCTGTATGTAAAACTTAAACTGACTTAAAAAACTATGTAAGGAAGTAGTATTTACTTCATCAGTAATTACAGCTTAGGTAAAAAAAATACTCTTATTAAATATGAAGATTATAAAGTCTTACTACTATACCGTGTAGAGATTAGCGAGATGTTTCTTTTTAATAAGCTCCAATTCAGTCTGTGAATATTTAAGTCGTGTCTGAATTCCATGGCATTGAGCACCCAACTGCTTCAAATCAGCCTCCTTATGTTTGATCTTCATTAAGTTCTAGAAAAGTATTACAAAGGGAGAAAAAACACTTAAAACAAAAAAGGTGACTTATTTGGAAATTACTCATTTTTCAGATTTACACACTACATAAAACTAGCCTCACTGACATAGGCCCCATTCAAGGTAAATGCTGATAGCATTGGTCATATTCAACAGTAATTTTGTAACAGTTTTATTTCTCAAAAGAAAGCATATGCTTGCAAATTCCTAAATTCCTACTCCATCCCTCATCCAAAATGACTAGAGGTATGACAAATCGTTTTACACCAACAGGTTTTGGTCCCTGCAAATATTTTCATGTTGATAAAATGTATCAACTTTTCCACTAAAAGTTTTCAGGTACTTTGAACAACAGCTTCTTCCTTGAAGGAACTTCTATCAACAGTGTTGTCCTGGTTCTCCACCTCTGTGATACGTGAGCCAACCCATCAGCTAAGGACAGAGACCCACAGTTTATTATTATTATTATTATTAACTAGAAGAGGATAAACAGCTACCATGTCCTATCTTCTAGAAGTTTCCAAAGTCACCTTTTTAGAAAGTCATCTTCCCATAGCTGAATTGGACACTTTTACTCCTTTATGCCTTTTGCAGTTAAGTGCTTTTAAACAGACCTACCTTTAACTCGTGAATCAAGCTATCTTTTCTTTCTTTCATTTTATTAATTTCTTTATCATCCCAACATCTAGCTTTAAATCTTAAATCACTTGATCCTCCAGAAATCACTCCAGATTTCAAAAATAAAGTTCCATCAAGAGCCACTGTCTGGAAGAAAAAAAAAATAAATTAAAACTAAATAAATCTGAACAAAAAGCAGCCAAAATATCCCATGAACTAGTGCACCAAGATATGGTAGTGAAACAAGCAACAACTACATTTTAGTTGGACTCCAAGTTTTTTTCCTGTTCTAAACCTGCCAACATGAGGTACATGAAGCCACAAAAAAAAAAAAAAAAAAAAAAAAAAAGAGTCTGTTGTTTCTTGGCACTAGTCGCATTTTGGTATTATTACAACTGATCAGAAAAGGAAATGAAATCATGTAATTTCCTAGTATTTAGGAAATTAATGAGACATTTGTGTACACACTAGCAACTTAAGAGGTTATGTCTGGCTCAGTAGAGCTAACCAAGCAATGTGATAATGAAGTGAAGCAAAACAGCTCGTTTGTAAACAGAAAGTGTAAATTGTAGTACACATCATGGGTGTTTTTGTGACTTAACTTGATTCCAAGTAAACATGATTTCACACTCAACTTAAAGTCATTTTAGTCAAGATTTTAAAAGGTTTACTAAGTACATAAAAGGGCTTTACAGACTGTCCAGAGCAATAGATATATGGACAAGACAAACAAACTGCAGGACGAGACAGAGAAGCTTCCAGTCCTCAACACAGTCTATATCTACAACTAAGAGATTCTGTCAGGTATTTTAAAGAATTTTTGAAAGCATTTCTTCATAGAAAAGCTAGCAAGATAAAGTTTGTATTTTTAAATCAGACAGTTTTAAGAACAGGACTATCCCTCCTTCTTCCTCCTCTTCTTCATCACAAAGACCATACCAACAAACATACTAGGACATTAAGTATCCTCTAATTTGCCTCTTTTTCCCAGGAAATCACTTAGACATACTACCATACAGAGGAAAACATAATCATGTGACATATCTGGGGGTTTATTTATGTGGGAACAGACTAGACAGCATAGTACCATTCTGTGCTTATCTGCAATACTTCATGGGATGCTTATAGAAGATTTAAATGGCATCAAATACATAACTGCAATGAAAAACATATGCAACAAAATTCAGCTTCTTACTTTCAACCTTACTGGTCCATCAAATGCTATTTGTTTTGCTTCTTTAACTGTTTCACAGATCAAGCTATTCCCACTCACAAACTGAATCACTTTTTTCAGTGGAGCAAATGGAGTTTGTACAACATCCACCAACATTTTAGCTCCTTTTATCTCTCTTAACTTTTCGTTGATTGGTTTAACCTGTAACGCAAACAAGCAGTGTTTAGAATCCATGTTGTAATAGCAAAGCATGTCTAAATCCGAGTGGTCTGGGGACAGGATGTACAGATCAACAGAATGGGGGTCTCAGTTGTTCTAAGACTAGAAATAGATCTGGTTTTCATATTCTCTGTATGCAATTAGTCCTTAAATCTGTATAACCTGTTTCACTGTGCATGAAATGCAAGCACATTTATACACGTAGCATGGGGAATAAACAAGATGCAGTTGCAGGGCTTCTTGGGATCAGGGAGACATGGTGGGATGGCTCCCACAACTGGGCTGTTGCAGTGGAGGGATACAGGCTCTTTAGGAAGGACAGGCTGGGAAGATGAAGAGGTGGAGTTGCCCCACACGAGGGAACAGTTGAACTGCATGGAGCTCTGCCTGGGGAAGGATTATGAGCCAACTGAGAGCTCATGGGTAAGGATGGAGGAGAGAACTGGTAAAGGTAACATTGTAGTGGGTGTCTGCTACAGGCCACCTAACCAGGAAGAACAAGGGGATGAGGCCTTCAACAGACAGCTAAAAGCAGTGTCACATTCACAGGCCCTGGTCCTCATGAGGGACTTGAGCCACCCCAGTATCTGCTACAGGGACAACAGAGCAGGGCATAAGCAATCCAGGCAGTTTCTGGAAAGCAGTGATAATAACTTCCTCACCCAAGTGACAGAGTAGCCAATGAGGGAGATGCTCCACTAGACCTTATACTCACCCACAAGGAGAGGCTTGCTGGAGATGGGAAGGTCAAAGGCAGCCCTGGCTGCAGCAAGCATGAGAGAGGAATTCAGGATCTTGAGAAGAGGGAGTAGGGCAAAAAGCAAGCTCACAACCCTGAACTTCAGGAGAACAGGCTTTGGCATCTTCAAACATCTGCTTGCTAGAGTCCCATGGGATCAGGCCCCAGAGTGAAGAGGGGCCCAAGAATTCTGGTTAATATTCAAGGATCACCTCCTCCAGCCTTAAGAGCTATCATCCCAATGAGCAGGAAGTCAGGCAAAAATGCCAGGAAGCCTGCATGGATAAACAAGTTGCTCCTGGCAAAAC